>NC_041386.1:445655768-445670224 GCF_002162155.2 Triticum dicoccoides
GTCGTACTGGCGAAGATCTCCGTCCAGCGCGGCACTATTGCCACGCCACTCCCGACGTCACCATAAGCAGGCGGGGCCCTGCTCCCACGATGGCCTGTCGGTACGGCCCAAGGACGATGGGCCCCACTAGTCAGCGAGAGCCCGGAAGACGGCCAGAGCCTCACCAGTCGGACCCGAGGGAGGTCGGCCCCCAGCAGTCGGCCCGCCCTTTCCTCGGGTCCCACGCGCCATTAACCAGACGAGACACGGAGTGGCTACAGTAATCGCCCATCAGGCGGCAGGAGCTGCAACCATGACCCCCTGACCAAGCCTGCGTCATTAGAGTCACCGCTACAGTGATCAGCAGCCGACAAGACCCGAGAGCGGCGGGGGCGGCCTGTCGGCTCCGTACCAGACCAGCCGGTGGGACCCACCAAGCGGCGGGACCCAGCAGCCGGCGGAGAAGCTGGCAGCCAGAGAGACTAACAGTCGGGCCCTATGCCTGGCTGGATTACCATTGTACCCCTGGGGGTAGGCCTATATAAACCCCCCAGGACACCCATGCAAAGGGTTCGCACCCAGATAGGACTAGATTCATACCTAGGGGAGGAGAGAGCAAGCCTTGCCTTCTCCCACCTCTAGCATACAGCTCGAGGAGCACCATTGTACACACTTGAGCCTTAGTGATCATGCGGAGACCTGATACGTCCATTTTGCATCATGCTTTTATATAAATATTTATTGCATTATGGGTTGTTATTTCACATTATGTCACAATACTTATGGCTATTCTCTCTTATTTTACAAGGTTTACATAAGGAGGGAGAATGCCGGCAGCTGGAATTCTGGGCTGGAAAAGGAGCAAATATTAGAGACCTATTCTGCACAACTCCAAAAGTCCTGAAACTCCACGGAACACCTTATAATAAATAATGAAAAATCCTCGCCAAAGATGAAGACCAGGGGCCCACACCCTTCTCACGAGGGTGGGCCCCCCCTAGGGCACGCCCCCTGCCTCGTGGGCCCCCTGGTGGCTCTCCGATGACCATCTCCTCCTATATGAAGTCTTTTGTCGAGAAAAAAAATAAGAAGCAACATTTCGGGACGAAACTCCGCCGCCACGAGGCGGAACCTTGGCGGATACAATCTAGAGCTCCGGCAGAGCAGTTCTGCCAGGGAAACTTCCCTCCCGGAGGGGGAAATCATCGCCATCGTCATCACCAACGCTCCTCTCATCGGGAGAGGGCAATCTCCATCAGCATCATCTCATCTCAAAACCCTAGTTCATCTCTTGTATCCAATTCTTGTCTCCAAGTCCGGGATTGGTGCTAGTAGGTTGCTAGTAGTGTTAATTACTCCTTGTAGTTGATGCTAGTTGGTTTAATTGGTGGAAGATCATATGTTCAGATCCTTTATGCATATTAATACCCCTCTGATTATGAACATGTTTATGCTTTGTGAGTAGTTACGTTTGTTCCTGAGGACAAGGGAGAAGTATTGCTATTAGTAGTCATGTGAATTTGGTATTCGTTCGATATTTTGATGAGATGTATGTTGTCTAGCCTCTAGTGGTGTTATGTGAATGTCGACTACATAAAACTTCACCATTATTTCGGTCTAGAGGAAGGCATTGGGAAGTAATAATTAGATGATGGGTTGCTAGAGTGACAGAAGCTTAAACCCTAGTTTATGCGTTGCTTCGTAAGGGGCTGATTTGGATCCATATGTTTCATGCTATGGTTAGGTTTACCTTAATACTTTTGTTGTAGTTGCGGATGCTTGCAATAGAGATTAATCATAAGTGGGATGCTTGTTCAAGTAAGAACAACACCCAAGCACCGGTCCACCCACATGTCAAATTATCAAAGTACCGAACACGAATCATATGAGCGTGATGAAAACTAGCTTGACGATATTCTCATGTGTCCTCGGGAGCGCTTTTCCTTATATAAGAGTTTGTCCAGGTTTGTCCTTTGCTACAAAAAGGATTGGGCCACCTTGCTGCACTTTATTTACTTTCGTTATTTGTTGCTCATTACAAATTATGTCATCACAAAACTATCTGTTACCACTTATTTAAGTACTTGCAGAGAATACCTTGCTGAATACTGTTTATCATTTCCTTCTGCTCCTCGTTGGGTTCGACACTCTTACTTATCGAAAGGACTACGATAGATACCCTATACTTGTGGGTCATCAAGACTCTTTTCTGGCGCCGTTGCCGGGGAGTGGAGCGCCTTTGGTAGGTGGAATTTGGTAAGGAAAAATTTATATGGTGTGCTCAAATTTACTGTCACTTGTTACTATGGAAAGTAATCCTCTGAGGGGCTTGTTCGGGGTATCTTCACCCCGACCAGTAGAGCAAAGAGTTGCTCCTCAACCTACTGAACCTATTGAAAATGAAATTCGTTATGAGTATCCTTCGAGTATAATAGAAAAACTGCTAGCTAATCCTTTTACAGGAGATGGAACAAAGCATCCTGATGAACACCTAATATATGTGGATGAAGTTTGTGGATTATTTAAGCTTGCAGGTATTCCCGATGATGTTGCTAATAAGAAGGTCTTCCCTTTATCTTTGAAGGGAGACGCATTGACATGGTAGAGGCTATGTGATGATATGAGGTCTTGGAATTACAAACGATTGAAATTGGAATTTCATCAAAAGTATTACCCTATGCATCTTGTTCATCGTGATCGCAATTATATATATAATTTTTGGCCTCGCGAAGGAGAAAGCATCGCTCAAGCTTGGGGGAGGCTTAAATCAATGTAATATTGATGCCCCAATCATGAGCTTCCAAGAGAAACCATTATTCAAAATTTTTATGCTCGGCTTTCTGATAACAATCGCACCATGCTTGATACTTCTTGTGCTGGCTCTTTTATGATGAAGACTATTGAATTCAAATGGGATTTATTGGATAGAATTAAACGCAACTTTGAAGATTGGGACCTCGACAGTGGTAAGGAGTCAGGTATGGCACCTAAGTTTGATTGTGTTAAATCTTTTATGGATACCGATATTTTCCGTAAGTTTAGCACTAAATATGGACTTGATTCTGAGATAGTAGCCTCTTTTTGTGAATCTTTTGCTACTTATGTTGATCTCCCTAAGGAGAAGTGGTTTAAATATCATCCTCCCATAAAAGTAAAAGTAGTTGCACCTATTAAAGTTGAAGAAAAGACTATCACTTATAATGATACTATTGTTCCTACTTCTTATGTTGAGAAACCACCTTTCCTTGTTAGAATAAAGGATCATGCTAAAGCTTCAACTGTGGTTCGTAAAAGCAATATTAAAACATATACACCTCCTGAGCAAGTTAAAGTAGAACCGAATATTGCTATTGTTAAGGGTCTCTTGTCTGATAATATTGATGGGCATGTTATTCAGTTCTGCGGTGAAACTGCTAGAATTGCTAAACCTTGTGCTAAAGATAAACATAGACAAGTGGTAGGCGTGCCTGTTATTTCTGTTAAAATAGGAGATCATTGTTATCATGGCTTATGTGATATGGGTGCTAGTGCTAGTGTTATACTGCATACTTTATACGAAGAAATTAAGCATGAAATTGCGCCTGCTGAGTTAGAAGGAATTGATGTTACAATTAAACTTGCCAATAGAGATACTATATCCGCAGTGGGAATTGTTAGAGATGTTGAAGTTTTGTGTGGGAAAACTAAATATCCTGCTGATTTTCTTGTTCCAGGTTCCCCACAAGATAGCTTTTGTCCCATTATATTTGGTAGACCCTTCTTGAATACAGTTAATGCTAGGATAGACAGCGAAAAGAATGTTGTTACTATTGGCTTAGATGACATGACTCATGAATTTAATTTCTCTAAATTTAGTAAACAAAACCGTGAAGAAGAATTGCCTAGTAAGGATGAAATTATTGGTCTTGCTTCTATTGTCGTACCTCCTAGTGATCCTTTAGAACAATATTTGCTAGACCATGAGAATGATATGTTTATGAATGAAAGAAGGGAAATAGATGAAGTATTCTTTAAACAAGAACCTATGCTAAAACACAATCTGCCTGTTGAAATCCTAGGGGATCCTCCTCCACCTAAGGGTGATCCCGTGTTTGATCTTAAACTGTTGCCTGATAATCTTAAATATGCTTATCTTGATGAAAATAAGATATATCCTATTATTATTAGTGCTAACCTTTCAGAGCATGAAGAAGAAAGATTATTGAAAACTGTGAAGAAGCACCGTGCTGCTATACTCTTGATGATCTTAAGGGTATTAGTCCCACTCTATGTCAACATAAAATAAATTTGGAAGCAGATGCCAAACCAGTTCGTGATCCTCAACGACGTCTGAATCCTAAAGTGAAAGAAGTGGTAAGAAAAGAAATACTAAAGCTTCTAGAGGCAGGTATAATTTATCCCGTTGCTGATAGTCAGTGGGTAAGTCCTGTCCATTGTTTCCCTAAGAAGGGAGGTATCACTGTTGTTCCTAATGATAAAGATGAATTGATTCCACAAAGAATTATTACCGGTTATAGGATGGTAATTGATTTCCACAAATTAAATAAGGCTACTAAGAAAGATCATTACCCCTTACCTTTTATCGATCAAATGCTAGAAAGATTATGCAAACATACACATTACTGCTTTCTAGATGGTTATTCTGGTTTCTCTCAAATACATGTGTCGACTAAAGATCAATTAAAGACTACTTTTACATGCCCTTTTGGTACTTTTGCTTATAGACGTATGCCTTTTGGTTTATATAATGCACCTGCTACCTTTCAAAGATGCATGATGGCTATATTCTCTGACTTTTGTGAAAAGATTTGTGAGGTTTTCATGGACGACTTTTCCGTCTATGGATCTTCTTTTGATGATTGCTTGAGCAATCTTGATCGAGTTTTGTAGAGATGTGAAGAAACTAATCTTGTCTTGAATTGGGAAAAGTGCCACTTTATGGTTAATGAAGGTATTGTCTTGGGCATACAGTTTCTGAAAGAGGTATTGAAGTTGATAAAGCCAAGGTTGACGCTATTGAAAAGATGCCATGTCCCAAGGACATCAAAGGTATAAGAAGTTTCCTTGGTCACGCCGGATTTTATAGGAGGTTCATTAAGGACTTCTCAAAAATTTCTCGGCCTCTGACTAATTTATTACAAAAAGATATACAATTTGTCTTTGTTGATGATTGTGTAGAAGCATTTGAAATACTTAAGAAAGCATTAGTCTCTGCACCTATTGTTCAGCCACCTGATTGGAATTTACTCTTTGAAATTATGTGTGATGCTAGCGATTATGATGTAGGTGCTGTTCTAGGGCAAAGAGTTGATAAGAAATTAAATGTTATCCATTATGCTAGTAAGACTCTAGACAACACTCAAAGAAATTATGCTACTACTGAAAAAGAACTTTTACCAGTTGTAGTTGCTTGTGATAAGTTCAGACATTATATTGTTGATTCTAAAGTAACTATCCACACTGATCATGCTGCTATTAAATATCTTATGGAGAAGAAAGATGCTAAACCTAGACTTATTAGATGGGTTCTCTTGCTACAAGAATTTGATTTGCATATTGTTGATAGAGAAGGAGCTGAGAACCCCGTTGCAGACAACTTATCTAGGTTAGAGAATGTTCTTGATGACCCACTACCTATTGATGATAGCTTTCCTGATGAACAATTAAATGTCATAAGTACTTCTCGTAGTACCCCTTGGTATGTTGATTATGCTAATTACATTGTTGCTAAATTTATACCACCTAGATTCACATACCAACAAAAGAAAAAGTTATTCTATGATTTGAGACATTACTTTTGGGATGACCCACATCTTTATAAAGAAGGAGTAGATGGTGTTATTAGACGTTGTGTACCTGAGCATGAACAGGAACAGATCCTATGCAAGTGCCACTCCGAAACTTATGGAGGACACCACGCGGGAGATAGAACTGCACAAAAGGTATTGCAATCCAGTTTTTATTGGCCTACTCTCTTCAAGGATGCCCGTAAGTTTGTCCTATCTTGTGATGAATGTCAAAGAATTGGCAATATTAGTAGACGTCAAGAAATGCCTATGAATTATTCACTTGTTATTGAACCATTTGATGTTTGGGGCTTTGATTATATGGGACCTTTTCCTGCCTCTAATGGATATACACATATTTTAGTTGCTGTTGATTACGTTACTAAGTGGGTAGAAGCGATTCCAACTAGTAGTGTTGATCATAACACTTCTATTAAAATGCTTAAAGAAGTTATTTCTCTGAGGTTTGGAGTCCCTAGATATTTAATGACTGATGGTGGTTCACATTTTATTCATGGTGCTTTCCGTAAAATGCTTGCTAAATATGACGTCAATCATAAAATTGCATCTCCGTATCGCCCACAGTCTAGTGGTCAAGTAGAATTGAGTAATAGAGAACTCAAATTAATTTTGCAAAAGACTGTCAATAGGTCTAGAAAAAATTGGTCCAAGAAACTTGATGATGCATTATGGGCCTATAGAACTGCATATAAAAATCCTATGGGTATGTCTTCGTATAAAATGGTATATGGAAAAGCATGTCACTTACCTCTCGAACTAGAACATAAGGCATATTGGGCTATTAAAGAGCTCAACTATGATTTCAAACTTGCCGGTGAAAAGAGGTTATTTGATATTAGCTCACTTGATGAATGGAGAACCCAAGCTTATGAAAATGCCAAGTTGTTTAAAGAAAAGGTTAAAAGATGGCATGACAAAAGGATACAAAAGCATGAGTTTAATGTAGGTGATTATGTATTGCTATACAACTCTCGTTTAAGATTTTTTGCAGGGAAACTTCTCTCTAAATGGGAAGGCCCCTATGTTATCAAGGAGGTCTATCGTTCCGATGCCATAAAAATCAACAACTTCGAAGGCACAAATCCGAAGGTGGTAAACGGTCAAAGAATCAAACATTATATCTCAGGTAATCCCATAAATGTTGAAACCAATATTATTGAAACCATAACCCCGGAGGAGTACATAAAGGACACTTTCCAGAACGTTTCAGAGTCCAAAAAGGAATAGGTATGTGGTACGGTAAGTGAACCGACTCTAAAACAATTTTAAGGCAATATTTCTCCATTTTGGAATATTTAGAAAAATAGAAAATTAAGTAGCAGTCCGGGAAGGACACAAGGTCCTCACGAGGATGGAGGGCGCGCCCTACCCCCCTGGGCGGCCCCCCCTACCTCGTGAGCACCTCGTGTGCCTTCCGGACTCCGTTTTCTTGCACCATACATATTTTGGTCGGTAAAAATTCACTATATATTCTCCCGAAGGTTTTAACTCCAGTATCACGCAAAAATCTCCTGTCTTTGTTTCGAGCTGTTTGTCAAGGCCAAGCACTATGTCGTCTCCCTCCTCCTCCAACCATGAGGGCAACGATGCTTGGCTAATGAAGATAGAGCTGAAGAGAGAAGAGCCTATGGAGATCAACAAGGATGAAGGGATCAAGAAGGCCGTGGAGGACCAAGTTCCAGCAATAGAAGACACCCTTCAACTGGATCATAATCTTCTTACCCCTACAGAAATCGAAGCTTTCAAGATGATTGAGTTGGCTCGTATACAAAATAAGTATCTCACACGTGAAAATATTTTGTTGAAGGAGCATATCATCGCACTCAAGGACATTATCCGCAAGTTAGAAGACCTTCTACGCTCGATGTGCGACTATCCATCATCAACAACACCTCCACCTTCTTCACCAACCAAGGAGATATAATAACATGGGTATGGGCACTCCACTTGGCAACTGCCAAGCTTGGGGGAGTTCCCCGGTATCGTATCACCATCAGTTTTATCTTTACCGTTTTCCTTAGTTCGATCTTATTAGTAGTATTTTGATCTAGTAGAATAAAGTTTATGGCATGATCTAGTTGTGAGTTTTGCTTTATTATCCTTCTATGTAATCGAGTCCGTGAGCTATATAATAAAGATTAGTGTTGAGTCAAGGGCTTGATTATTTTCGCATGATCCTAAGTGAATAAAAGAAAAGAGAAAGAAATAAAAAGAAACAAAGAGATCATATGGATCTCATGGAGAGTAATGAGCTCACATAGAAAAAGTATGATGAATAAAAGTTGTTGAGAGTTGACAAGCATAGTTTTGGTCGTCGTTGGAATTAATAGGAAGTAATAAAGAAAGAGAGCACTCATTAAAATATGACATGTTAAAGAGTTGACATTGGACAAGGAAGACAACATAATGGGTTATGTTTTCTTACATCTGAGATAAATTATATTGTCTTGGATCCTCCAACATGTTGAGCTTGCCTTTCCCCCTCATGCTAGCCAAATTCATTGCACCAAGTAGAGATACTACTTGTGCTTCCAAATACCCTTAAACCAGTTTTGCCATGAGAGTCCACCATATCTACCCTCTATTGGAAAAGGCAGTGCCTAGGAGGCGCTTAGGCACGCCTAGGCGCTAGGCGATGGCCAAACGCCTCGCCTAGGGCATAAATGGAAGTCTAGGCAGGGTAAGCAACAAATTGTTTACCCAAGCGAGAAATCATGTCATATTGCACTAAAATGCGAAATATGACACATTCAAATGGTAGTAGCTGGTAGTTAACTTATTTATCTGCCCTAAATTAACATCAATACACATATAATACCCCCAATAACCCTGATAGTAGAAGCTATATTACCGCCTAGGCCACGCCTAGTGCGCTTAAGCACCGCCTGGGCACTAGGCAAAGGCCAACCGCCTCGCTTACGCCTACCGCTTTTTCCAACCTTGTATCTACCTATGGATTGAATAAGATCCTTCAAGTAAGTTGTCATTGGTGCAAAGCAATAAAAATTGCTCTCTAAATATGTATGATTGATTGGTGTGGGAGAAATAAGCTTTATACGATCTTGTGATGTGGTAGTAATAAAAGCGATGGACTACATAATAAAGGTTCATATCACAAGCGGTAATATAAAGTGATGTTCTTTCGCATTAAGATTTTGTGCATCCAACCATAAAAGCGCATGGCAACCTCTGCTTCCCTCCGCGAAGGGCCTATCTTTTATCATTATCTTCTACCTTATGCAAGAGTCATGGTGATTTTCACCCTTCCTTTTTACACTTTATCCTTTGGCAAGCACAATATGTTGGAAAGATCCTGGTATATATGGCTAATTGGATGTGAGTTTTCATGAACTATTACTATTGACATTACCTTTGAGGTAAAAGTTGGGAGGCAAGACTATAAGCCCCTATCTTTCTCTATGTCCGATTAAAACTCCACACCCATAAGTATTGCGTGAGTGTTAGCAATTGTGAAAGATTATATGATAGTTGAGTATGTGGACTTGCTGAAAATCTCTTATACATTGACTCTTTCCTATGTTATGATAAATTGCAATTGCTTCAATGACCGAGACTGTAGTTTGTTAGTTTTCAATGAAGTTTACGATTCATACTTGATATTGTGATTGAATTATTACTCTAGCATTGGAGATCATATGACAAAAAATTTATATAATTTGCTGTTATAAGAATGATCATGATGCACTCATGTCCGTATTTTATTTTTATCGACACCTTCATCTCTAAACATGTGGACATATTTTTCGATTTCGGCTTTTCGCTTGAGGACAAGCGAGGTCTAAGCTTGGAGGAGTTGATACGTCCATTTTGCATCATGCTTTTATATCAATATTTTTGCATTATGGGCTGTTATTTCACATTATGTCACATATGGCTATTCTCTCTTATTTTACAAGGTTTACATAAGGAGGGAGAATGCCGGCAGCTGGAATTCTGGGCTGGAAAAGGAGCAAATATTAGAGACCTATTCTGCACAACTCCAAAAGTCCTAAAACTCCACGGAACACCTTATAATAAATAATGAAAAATCCTCGCCAAAGATGAAGACCAGGGGGCCCACACCCTTCTCACGAGGGTGGGGGCGCCCCCCCCCCTAGGGCGCGCCCCCTGCCTCGTGGCCCCCCTGGTGGCTCTCCGATGACCATCTTCTCCTATATGAAGTATTTCGTCGAGAAAAAAATAAGAAGCAACCTTTCGGGATGAAACTCCGCCGCCACGAGGCAGAACCTTGGCGGATCCAATCTAGAGCTCCGGCAGAGCTATTCTGCCGGGGAAACTTCCCTCCCGGAGGGGGAAATCATCGCCATCGTCATAACCAACGCTCCTCTCATCGGGAGAGGGCAATCTCCATCAACATCTCCATCAGCACCATCTCATCTCAAAACCCTAGTTCATCTCTTGTATCCAATTCTTGTCTCCAAGTCTGGGATTGGTGCTAGTAGGTTGCTAGTAGTGTTAATTACTCCTTGTAGTTGATGCTAGTTGGTTTAATTGGTGGAATATCATATGTTCAGATCCTTTATGCATATTAATACCCCTCTGATTATGAACATGTTTATGCTTTGTGAGTAGTTACGTTTGTTCCTGAGGACAAGGGAGAAGTCTTGCTATTAGTAGTCATGTGAATTTGGTATTCGTTCGATATTTTGATGAGATGTATGTTGTCTAGCCTCTAGTGGTGTTATGTGAACGTTGACTACATAACACTTCACCATTATTTGGGCCTAGAGGAAGGCATTGGGAAGTAATAAGTAGATGATGGGTTGCTAGAGTGACAGAAGCTTAAACCCTAGTTTATGCGTTGCTTCGTAAGGGGCTGATTTGGATCCATATGTTCCATGCTATGGTTAGGTTTACCTTAATACTTTTGTTGTAGTTGTGGGTGCTTGCAATAGAGTTTAATCATAAGTGGGATGCTTGTTCAAGTAAGAACAACACCCAAGCACCGGTCCACCCACATATCAAATTATCAAAGTACCGAACGCGAATCATATGAGCGTGATGAAAACTAGCTTGATGATATTCCCATGTGTCCTCGGGAGCGCTTTTCCTTATATAAGAGTTTGTACAGGCTTGTCCTTTGCTACAAAAAGGATTGGGCCACCTTGCTGCACTTTATTTACTTTCATTATTTGTTGCTCGTTACAAATTATGTCATCACAAAACTATCTGTTACCACTTGTTTCAGTACTTGTAGAGAATACCTTACTGAAAACCGTTTATCATTTCCTTATGCTCCTCGTTGGGTTCGACACTCTTACTTATCGAAAGGACTACGATAGATCCCCTATACTTGTGGGTCATCAAGACCCCACAGAGCAGGACTAGGGGTGTTATCTCCTACGAGAGCCCCGAACCTAGGTAAAGTTCGCCGGCATACGTGTCTATGCCTCATCCCGCTTCTGGGCACCGGCGACATTCTACTCGCTCCCACCATGATAAGCCATCCATTGGCATATGTCGCACCCAACACCCGACAGTATCCAAGTTGAGACTTAGAGTCATCCGGATCAGTGTCAAAACTTGCATCGACGTAACCCTTTATGACGAACTTTTTGTCACCTCCATAACCGAGAAACATGTCCTTATTCCACTAAAGATAATTTTGACTGCTGTCTAGTGATCCACTCCTGGATCACTATTGTACCCTCTTGCCAAACTCATGGTGAGGTACACAATAGGTCTGGTACACGGCATAGCATACTTTATAGAACCTATGACTGAGGCATAGGGAATGACTTTTCATTCTCTTCCTATTTTTTTGTCGTGGTCGGGTTTTGAGTCTTTAATCAACTTCACACCTTACAATTCAGGCAAGAACCTTCTTTGACTGATCCATTTTGAACTCCTTCAAAATTTTATCAAGGTATGTACTCATCGAAAGTCTTATGAAACGTCTTGATCTATCTTTATAGATCTTGATGCCCAATGTGTAAGTAGCTTCACTGAGGTCTTTTATTGAAAAATTCTTATTCAAGTATAATTTTATGCTATCCAGAAATTCTATATCATTTCCAATCAACAATATGTCATCCGCATATAATATCAGAAATGCTACAGAGCTCCCACTCACTTTCTTGTAAATATAGGCTTCTCCAAAAGTCTGTATAAAACCATATGCTTTGATCAAACTATCAAAGCGTACATTCCAACTCTGAGATGCTTGCACCAGTCCATAAATGGATCACTGAAGCTTACACACTTTGTTAGTACCTTTCGGATTGACAAAACCTTCTGGTTGCATCATATACAATTCTTCTTTAAGAAATCCATTAAGGAATGCCGTTTCGACATCCATTTGCCAAATTTCATCAAATGTGGCAATTGCTAACATGATTCGGATAGACTTTAAGCATAGATACGAGTGAGAAACACTCATCGTAGTCAACACCTTGAACTTGTCGAAAACTTTTTGCAACAATTCGAGCTTTCTAGATAGTACACTACTATCAGTGTTCGTCTTCCTCTTGAAGATCCATTTATTCTCAATGGCTCGCCGATCATCGGGCAAGCCAATCAAAGTACATACTTTGTTCTTATACATGGATCCCATCTCAGATTTTATGGCCTCAAGCCATTTCGCGGAATCTAGGCTCATCATCGCTTCCTCATAGTTCGTAGGTTCGTCATGGTCTAGTAATATGACTTCCAGAACAGGATTACCAAACCACTCTGGTGCGGACTATACTCTGGTTGACCTACGAGGTTCGGTAGTAACTTGATCTGAAGTTTCATGACCATCATCATTAGCTTCCTCACTAATTGGTGTAGGAATCACTGGAAATGATTTCTGTGATGAACTACTTTCCAATCCGGGAGATGGTACAAGTACCTCATCAAGTTCTACTTTCCTCCCACTCACTTCTTTCGAGAGAAACTTCTTCTCCAGAAAGGATCCATTTTTAGCAACGAATATCTTGCCTTCAGATTTGCGATAGAAGGTGTACCCAGCAGTTTCCTTTGGGTATCCTATGAAGACGCATTTCTCCGATTTGAGTTCGAGCTTATCAGGTTGAAGCTTTTTTCACATAAGCATCGCAGCCCCAAACTTTAAGAACGACAACTTAGGTTTCTTGCCAAACCAAAGTTCATATGGTGTCATCTCTACGGATTTATATGATGCCCTATTTAACGTGAATGCAGTTGTCTCTAATGCATAACCCCAAAACGATAGTGGTAAATCAGTAAGAGATATCATAGATCGCACCTATCTAATAAAGTACGGTTACGATGTTCGGACACACCATTACGCTATGGTGTTCCAGGTGGCGTGAGTTGTGAAACTATTCCACATTGTTTTAAATGAAGGCTAAACTCGTAACTCAAATATTCGCCTCCGCAATCAGATCATAGAAACTTTATTTTCTTGTTATGCTGATTCTCAACTTCACACTGAAATTCTTTGAACTTTTCAAATGTTCTAGACTTGTGTTTCATCAAGTAGATATACCCATATCTTCTCAAATCATCTGTGAAGTTAAAAAATAATGATACCCACCGCGAGCGTCAATACTCATCGGATCTCATACATCGGTATGTATTATTTCCAATAAGTCAGTGACTCGCTCCATTGTTCTGGAGAACGGATTCTTAGTCATCTTGCCCATGAGGCATGGTTTGCAAGCTTCAAATGATTCATAATCAAGTGATTCCAAAAGTCCATCCGCATGGAGTTTCTTCATGCGCTTTACATCAATATGATGTAAACGGCAGTGCTACTAGTATGTTGCACTATCATTATCAACTTTGCATCTTTTGGCATCAATATTATGAATATGTGTATCACTAGGATCGAGATTCAATAAACCATTCACCTTGGGTGTATAACCACAGAAGGTTTTATTCATGTAAACATAATAACAATTATTCTTTGACTTAAATGAATAATGGTATTGCAATAAACATGATCCAATCATATTATGCTCAACGCAAACACCAAATAACATTTATTTTAGGTTCAACACTAACCCCGAAGGTAAAGGGAGTGTGCGATGGTGAGCTTATCAACCTTGGTGTAACATCCCAAATTTTCAATTTGGAATGTTATACATTAGATCATCATGCATGTCATATTTTCTTGCATTTTGTCCGATCCTAGAAATTTCACGCAACTCAAGGACCCTCGGAGAGAGTTGGAGATTTCGTTATTTTTCATATTTGAGTTTTCTCAAATTTTGAAAAGAGGATCATTTGATTTATTTTATTTCATCTTCAATTATTTTTTCAATATCAAAAATAATGAGAGAGGGAATAATATGGCTTTCCCAAATTTAGGAAAAATGAAGATTTAATGAATAAATCAAATTTTGGTTTTGCCGGAGTTTTGTTTGCTTTTTATTTGGATAGGGAAAAATGCGTGTTTTCAAAAATTGCATTCTAGGTCCGGAGAAAAGTTCATTTTGTTCGACTCATTTTTAGGAGTCGGAGAAAATTTACTTTAGTAATTTTGGAGTTCGTTTAGTTTAGTTTTCTTTTGTTTTCCTGCGCGCGAATCCAGTTAAAAAAAAGGACCAAGGCCAGCCGGGCCAAAGGCCCAGCCGGCCGGCCGCCTCCCCAGCCAGCGCGCGCGCCAGGCGCAGCGCCAGGCCGCCGCCTCCCTCGCTCTAGGCCGAGTCCCAGAGGGACTCTAGGCCGGTTAGCCCCCCCCCC
>NC_041386.1:445670679-445718487 GCF_002162155.2 Triticum dicoccoides
TAGCCGCGCCCCACCCCGCGCCCCTCACCCGCCACCGCCGCCCTATAGCCGCCGTCGCCGCCGTTCGCCGAAGCCTCGCCGAGGTTGTCCCGCCCCGCGTCTCTTTTTCTCCCCTCGGTTCAGTTTTTCTTCTAAACCGTTCCGGTTCTTTCTTAACCGTTCCGGTTTTCTCTCGTTTTTTGTTTCAGTTTTCTTTTCCGAAAACCCTAGATTGGTTTTCGTTCTTCTTTCGGACCGTTCGTCTCAACGAACGTGATCACCGATTATTCCCCAGTTAACGACGCCCGTTCTTTTAACCGTTCGTCTCTTTCTTTTCGTCGGATTTATTCCGCGATCGCGATCTCAGATCCGATCTTCATTCTAGTCTTCCTTCTCGCTCGTTTATCGGAATCAGGTGATTCAAGCGCCTGGAGTTTTGTTTCGAAACCGCCGTTCCGTCTAATCAACTTAAACAAGTTTTTGCCCCGGTAAAATTTGACCTAGTTTCAACTTGCTAGAACCGAGTTGTTTTCTTCCGCCTTTTGTTTTCCGTTTCTTCGTTCGGTTCGTTCTTTCTTTGCAACCGGAGTTCTTAAGTTGAATTTTATGGTTCATTCTCTTGTTCGAGTTTTACCTGTGCATTAGATGAGTACTTATTGTGTGCTTGTTGTTTGTCTGCGATAGATCACCCGGATTGCGCCGCTTGTTACTTTGAAACCCTAGGTCTCGCGGATCATCAGCAAGGCAAGTGACACTTTGATCATACCTTTTCTACAACCCAGTTTTATTGCATTAGATAAATCCTCACACATTGCATGATTAGGATCTAATTAAACTGTGGGATGGGAAGTAGATGAGGTAGTACCTATCACTTGTATTATTATGAAACCTTTGGGAGTTACTTCTACGTTTGCTTATTATGCCATGCTATGCTAGTAGATGTGGATTGGGTGAGTGATATCCATGACAGATGTGAGTATTGTTAATTTTAATGGTTTATCTAAGGTGGCAACCTAACACACATCTGGGTGGATTGAGGCACCTGATGTCTATCAGGACTTGCCTGTTTTTTTTGGACCGCCACCCAGGCTCAAAGGGATCATAAGATCATTCATGCTAGTAACTTCCGTGTGCAGCCACAAGCCATTATGGGCTCTGGCATAGTTGACTAAGTCGTGCGAACTCTTACGGGTAGACTAGCAGATGTAGGGGAAAGTAGGTGTACCGGTCTACCCACATGTAAGGTGCTAGTGCTTCTGAAAGACTATGTCTCGGTCATCCGTCTTCTCAAACACCATGTAGTGCGAGAAACCAAACGGAGGCGATCGAGTCTTGTGGGGAAAAGTGCGCAAACCTCTGCAGAGTGTACAAACTAATCATGATTAGCCGTGTCCCCGGTTATGGACAACTTGAGTATCTAGTACTTGAATATCTTGTGAATCTCATCATGTTACTTCTAATTAATGTTGTTGGGTTTTAATTGTTCACTTAATTGGGATCGGAATGCTGTCAACCATTCTCGATGTTTAACAACTACCATGATAGTTAAACAAATTTATTCCTTTGCAGTAGGGAAAAACTGGCTTTATGCAAAACTGTAACCATAGAGCTTTCCACCAGCCATATATGCATATAGTATAGCTGTTTCATTCCATTACTCTCTATGTGTTACATTGCCAGCGTATTCCATGTGCTGACCCGTTTTCAGGCTGCAACTTCTCATGTTGCAGACTTTTCAGACGACGAGTAAGGTGCTTTTAGGTCGTGGCCCTATACTCAGTGATGCCGTTGGAGTTGATGGACCCATTCATCTTCCGAGTCTTCCGTTGTTATCGTTATTAGATGGCCTTAAGCCATATTTATTGTAAAAGTTCTCTTTGAGACAACGATGTAATAAGTGTGTGATTGCCACTCTGCTATAAATCCTTCGATGTACTATGTGGTGTCAGCATTACTGATCCAGGGATGACACCTGAGCACAGAGCACTTGATCCATTCGGGTCGGGTCGCTACAGAGATGGTATCAGAGCACACGCTGACTGTAGGACACGACCACTAAGTTAAAGCCATAGATCACCATTCTCTTCTCATTTTGTAACTCCTCATCTTTTCTACTCTTTTAGGATGACGAACGCGAAGATTAAGTACGCTCAACTGGATGAAGGCACACCATTTGGATTTCACCTGAAGGAAGTCACCAAGTACCTGAACATTGGATTACCAAGCTTCAAGGGAACCTTCAACGCCACTCTGCCTGAAGAGGAGCGCTGGAAGATTCAAGCTCATGTTCCGGGAAGAACATTCGCGGCAATCACGAAGCCTATAGATAGTGTTTTCAATGCACCAACCTGGAGTCTGGGAAAGAGCATGGCAGCTCATATCACCATAGGACGCATTGGATAAGTTTACCAAGAAGACCTCAAGGACACTATCTACCAGATTTGCAGACACCGAGATGAACAATGGGAGTTAGTCAGCACCAAGAAGGATAGATCCATTGCATCTTTCATCCAGGAGTTAAACCAGCACATTCAACGCCACGAGAACCAGATGTGCAATGATATGATAGAGTTGAAGAATGCAAAGGCAAGGATCATCGAGCTAGAAGGAGAACTGAAGTCTACACGCAGGGACTACATGGACGAGATCGTAGCTCTAGCAAGACACACTGGCGATCTTAAGCAGGAGATTGAGGAACTCAAGAGGAAGTTAGCATCCAGGAAGGAAGACATGTACGTCGCATGTCCGGACAACTACATCATCATCGACGACCCCGATTCGGATCCAAGTGAACCCGACTTTGAAGACGAAGCTGGAGCAGATATCATGGAGTCTTCCACCGGTTCAAATTTCTAGATGACCACCAGATAATAGTAGTATTCCCCCATGTAAACATTATAGTTCGAGCACTTTTGCGATAGTTTTAGACTGATTGTAAGCCCTTGTTTGATTGAATGAAGTGATTTTGTGTGCATTTGCTCATTGCATTGGGGTAGTGTTTTCCCTTTAGACCTCACTCTATTCTTAATTCTCGTCTTTTCTAAACCCTCAGATGCCTCCGAGACGTGACAATGGATTACCACCGGAGCTCACTCAGTTGATCCAGCAGCAGAATCAATTGATGCAGATGTTAGTCCAGAACCAACAACAACAACAACAACAACCCACCACCACCACCACCACCTGTTGACCACTTAGCCCGTTTCCTTAGGCTGAATCCGCCGGTGTTTTCCAGTAGCACCGAGCCGATAGTAGCAGATGATTGGCTCCGCAAGATAGGAAGGGAGTTGACCACTGCAGGATGCACGGATGGTGAGAAAGTGAAGTTTGCCGCTCACCAGCTTGACGGACCCGCGGCAGCATGGTGGGAGAATTTCACAGCCACTTACCCAGTTGACACTGTCACATGGGATCAGTTTCAGCAAGCTTTCCGCACTGCCCATGTTTCAGCAGGAGCTATGGCCATGAAGAAGCATGAGTTTCGCAACTTACGCCAAGGAGGAAGGACAGTTGGCCAGTACGTTGACGATTTCAGCAAGTTAGCATGTTATGCCCCAGATGACATTGCTACGGATGCCGTTAAGCAGGAGAAGTTTCTGGAAGGACTGAATGATGAACTAAGCATGAAATTGATGGTAGCAAGTTTCAACAACTACCAGGAGTTGGTAGATCGTGCCATCATGATTGAAGGAAAGCAACAGCAGATTGAAAACCGTAAGAGGAAGTATGGACAGGGGAAGTATAACTCTGGAGCCCAGCAGAAGCCCCATTTTGCCCCTAAACCGGGATTTCAGTTTCAGCATACCCATGGAGGAGGTAGTTCGCACAACCATAATGGCCACAAGAATGGTAATGGGAATGGAGGAAGCAACGGCCAGAACCGAACCACCCCATCGACCCCAACCAAGAGAGACCTGAGTCAAGTCACCTGTTTCAAGTGTTCCAAGACCGGACATTATGCCAATGAATGTCCCGAAGGCCAAAATGGAAATGGCAACGGAAGCTCTGGGAAGAAGCCGGACCCTTTCAATAGGGGACAGGTGAACCACATTAATGTAGAGGAGGTTGAAGATCAGCCTGATGCAGTAATCGGTAAGTTTCTGGTTAAGTCATTTACCGCACTCATTCTTTTTGGTAATGGTGCATCGCATTCATACATATCAAGGGGATTTGTGGATAAGTATAACCTACCAACCCAAGCCCTTAGGTCACCCATGTTAGTAACCTCGCCAGGAGCGGAGTATGTGGCAAGTTTATGGTGTGATCGGTTACCATTAAGGATTGGTAACTATGTTTTTCCCTCAGACCTAATAGTATTGGAATCTCAAGGATTGGATGTGATATTAGGCATGGATTGGTTATCAAAGTATAAAGGGAATATTGAGTGTGCTAGTAAGTCAATTTTGCTTACCACACCAGAAGGAAGAAGGATCAAGTATGTATCCCGGCATGTGCCAAACAGGACACAAGTAAACTGCCTAACAGGAGTTGTGCAAGAGGAAGTACCAGTGGTAAAGGATTTTCCAGATGTATTTCCTGAAGAGATGCCAGGCATGCCACCGGGTAGAGACATTGAGTTTTTGATTGAGCTTTTGCCAGGCACTGGGCCAATATCGAAGAGACCATATAGGATGCCAGCAAAAGATTTGGTGGAAATTAAGAAGCAGGTTAAGGAGTTACTGGATAAAGGTTACATTCACCCAAGTTCTTCGCCTTGGGGATCACCCGTACTTCTAGTGGAAAAGAAGGATGGATCATTAAGGATGGTTATAGATTATCGAGGATTGAATGAAGTAACCATCAAGAACAAGTACCCGCTGCCAATGATCAACGATCTGTTTGATCGGTTGCAAGGAGCTAAAGTGTTTTCCAAGATCGATTTGCGATCAGGGTACCATCAATTGAAGATTCGAGAGCAGGACATACCTAAGACAGCGTTCACCACCAGATATGGACTGTATGAGTATACCGTTATGTCATTTGGATTGACTAACGCACCTGCCTATTTTATGAACCTGATGAACAAAGTGTTTATGGAGTTTTTGGATAAGTTCGTCGTAGTGTTCATTGATGACATCCTGGTTTATTCAAAGAATGAAGAGGATCATAAGGAACATTTGCGCTTGGTTTTGGAGAAACTAAGGGAACATCGGTTATATGCCAAATTCAGCAAATGCGAGTTTTGGTTAAAGGAAGTTGGATTCCTCGGACACGTTATATCTGGAGAGGGTATAGCAGTTGACCCCACAAAGGTTGAGACCGTAACCGAATGGGAAGCACCAACAACAGTTGGAGAGATCCGGAGTTTTCTTGGACTCACAGGATACTACCGGAGGTTTATTGAGAATTCCTCAAAGATTGCGAAGCCTATGACGGAGTTGTTGAAGAAGGATACTAAGTTCAAATGGACTGAGGAGTGTGAGGCTAGTTTCCAGGAGTTGAAGAAACGTTTGGTCACCTCACCAGTATTGATTTTGCCAGATCAGACCAAGGATTATGAGGTGTATTGCGACGCTTCACGTCGAGGACTTGGAGCAGTGCTTATGCAGGAACGGAGAGTTGTTTCATATGCTTCACGACAACTGAAGCCTCATGAGTTGAATTATGCCACGCATGATTTGGAGTTAGCAGCCGTAGTGCATGCATTGAAAACATGGAGACATTTCCTCATTGGAAATCATTGTGAGGTGTACACGGATCACAAGAGTTTGAAGTACATTTTCACGCAGAAGGAGTTGAACCTCAGACAAAGGAGATGGTTGGAGCTCATCAAGGATTATGACATGAGATTGCATCACCATCCCGGAAAAGCTAATGTAGTAGCTGACGCATTGAGCCGTAAGAGCCATGTCAAAACTCTAATGACGGGGAAAATACCCAAGGAGTTAGCAAAAAACCTTTGTGAGCTATGTTTGGAAATAGTTCCGAGAGGCTATGTAGCAACATTGGAGATTCAGTCAACATTGATGGATAAGATCAGAGAAGCTCAGAAATCTGACAAGGAGATTGCTGCTATAAAAGAGAAATTGAGCGAAGGAAAAGCTAAAGGATTTCATGGGGATGAGCACGATACCCTATGGTTTGAGGACCGTGTTTATCTGCCAAATGACTCGGAGATCAGGAAGTTGATTTTGCAAGAGGCACATGATTCACCATATTCGATTCACCCAGGGAATACCAAGATGTATTTAGATTTGAAGGAAACATTCTGGTGGACCGGAATGAAGAAGGATATTGCAGCATATGTAGCAGTTTGTGACGTATGTCAGAGAGTAAAGGTAGAGCATCAGAAGCCAGCAGGATTGTTACAACCATTGCCGATACCCGAATGGAAGTGGGATAAGATAGGCATGGATTTTATCACGGGACTACCCAGGACAAAGGCAAGCTACGATTCGATATGGGTAGTAGTTGATCGTTTGACAAAGGTAGCACATTTTATCCCAGTTAAGACCACTTACACCAGTGCTAAGTTGGCGAAGATATACATGACTAGGATCATTTGTTTGCATGGAGTTCCGAGGAGTATCGTATCAGATAGAGGAACCCAATTTACCTCAAAGTTTTGGAATCAGTTGCAGGAAACTTTAGGAACCAGACTAGAGTTCAGCACAGCTTTTCATCCGCAGACGGATGGACATACCGAGAGAGTCAATCAGATTTTGGAGGATCTGATGAGAGCTTGTGCACTAGATTATGGATCTAGTTGGGACGATAACTTGCCGTATGCGGAGTTTTCTTATAACAACAGTTACCAAACTAGTTTGAAGATGGCACCTTTCGAAGCTTTATATGGAAGGAGGTGCAGGACACCGTTGTCATGGGACGAAGTTGGAGACCGTCAATTCTTTGGACCAGATTTGATTAAGGAGTCTGAACGGAAAGTTAAGTTGATTCGCGATAGGCTCAAGGTAGCCCAGACCAGGCAGAAGAGCTACGCAGATTCTAAACGCAAGGAGACAGTTTACGAAACCGGAGACAGAGTTTATCTCCGAGTATCCCCACTTCGAGGAGTTAAGCGCTTTGGAGTTAAGGGAAAGTTAGCACCGCGTTTCGTTGGACCGTACAAGATCTTGCAACGTATGGGAGAAGTCGCTTATAAGTTGGAATTACCAGAGGGACTGTCAGGAGTTCATGATGTATTCCATGTTTCTCAGCTGAAGAAATGTCATGCCGAGATGGCGGAGGTACCGCTAAGAGATATAGTACCGCTTGAAGCGATTCAGTTAAAGGATGACCTAACATATGAGGAGAAGCCAGTCAAGATTCTCGATTATGCCAGTAGAGTTACCCGCAGCAAGGTTATCAAGTTTTGCAAAGTTCAGTGGAACCACCATTCAGAGGATGAAGCCACCTGGGAAAGAGAAGAAGATTTGCTCAAAGACCACCCTCACCTATTTTCTAGCCAACCCGAATCTCGAGGGCGAGATTCATTTTAAGGGGGTAGGTTTGTGACATCCCAAATTTTCAATTTGGAATGTTATACATTAAATCATCATGCATGTCATATTTTCTTGCATTTTGTCCGATCCTAGAAATTTCACGCAACGCAAGGACCCTCGGAGAGAGTTGGAGATTTCATTATTTTTCATATTTGAGTTTTCTCAAATTTTGAAAAGAGGATCATTTGATTTATTTTATTTCATCTTCAATTATTTTTCCAATATCAAAAATAATGAGAGAGGGAATAATATGACTTTCCCAAATTTAGGAAAAATGAAGATTTAATGAATAAATCAAATTTTGGTTTTGCCAGAGTTTTGTTTGCTTTTTATTTGGATAGGGAAAAATGCGTGTTTTCAAAAATTGCATTCTAGGTCCGGAGTAAAGTTCATTTTGTTCGACTCATTTTTAGGAGTCGGAGAAAATTTACTTTAGTAATTTTGGAGTTCGCTTAGTTTAGTTTTCTTTTGTTTTTCTGCGCGCGAATCCAGTTAAAAAAAGGACCAAGGCCAGCCGGGTCAAAGGCCCAGCCAGCCGGCCGCCTCCCCAGCCAGCGCGCGCGCCAGGCGCAGCGCCAGGCCGCCGCCTCCCTCGCTCTAGGCCGAGTCCCAAAGGGACTCTAGGCCGGTTAGCCCCCCTTTCCTTGTTTTGTTTTCCCTCTTTTGCTTGCCCCCTACCCCAAGTAATCCCCCCACCTATATAAATACACCCCAAACCCCCCCCCTCTCCTCACATCAATCCCAAGCCCCTCCCCTCCTTAGCCGCGCCCCACCCCGCGCCCCTCACCCGCCGCCGCCGCCCTATGGCCGCCGTCGCCGCCGTTCGCCGGAGCCTCGCCGAGGTTGTCCCGCGCCGCGTCTCTTTTTCTCCCCTCGGTTCAGTTTTTCTTCTAAACCGTTCCGGCTCTTTCTTAACCGTTCCGGTTTTCTCTCGTTTTTTGTTTCAGTTTTCTTTACCAAAAACCCTAGATCGGTTTTCGTTCTTCTTTCGGACCGTTCGTCTCAACGAACGTGATCACCGATTATTCCCCAGTTAACGAGACCTGTTGGTTTAACCGTTCGTCTCTTTCTTTTCGTCGGATTTATTCCGCGATCGCGATCTCAGATCCGATCTTCGTTCTAGTCTTTCTTCTCGCTCGTTTATCGGAATCAGGTGATTCAAGTGCCTGGAGTTTCGTTTCGAAACCGCCGTTCCGTCTAATCAACTTAAACAAGTTTTTGCCCCGGTAAAATTTGACCTAGTTTCAACTTTCTAGAACCGAGTTGTTTTCTTCCGCCTTTTGTTTTCCGTTTCTTCGTTCGGTTCGTTCTTTCTTTGCAACCGGAGTTCTTAAGTTGAATTTTCTGGTTCGTTCTCTTGTTCGAGTTTTACCTGTGCATTAGATGAGTACTTATTGTGTGCTTGTTGTTTGTCTGCGATAGATCACCCGGATTGCGCCGCTTGTTACTTCGAAACCCTAGGTCTCGCGGGTCATCAGCAAGGCAAGTGACACTTTGATCATACCTTTTCTACAATCCAGTTTTATTGCATTAGATAAATCCTCACACATTGCATGATTAGGATCTAATTAAACTGTGGGATGGGAAGTAGATGAGGTAGTACCTATCACCTGTATTATTATGAAACCTTTGGGAGTTACTTCTACGTTTGCTTATTATGCCATGCTAAGCTAGTAGACGTGGATTGGGTGAGTGATATCCATGACAGATGTGAGTATTGTAATTTTAATGGTTTATCTAAGGTGGCAACCTAACACACATCTGGGTGGATTGAGGCACCTGATGTCTATCAGGACTTGCCTGTTTTTTTTGGACCGCCACCCAGGCTCAAAGGGATCATAAGATCATTCATGCTAGTAACTTCCGTGTGCAGCCACAAGCCATTATGGGCTCTGGCATAGTTGACTAAGTCGTGCGAACTCTTACGGGTAGACTAGCAGATGTAGGGGAAAGTAGGTGTACCGGTCTACCCACATGTAAGGTGCTAGTGCTTCTGAAAGACTATGTCTCGGTCATCCGTCTTCTCAAACACCATGTAGTGCGAGAAACCAAACGGAGGCGATCGAGTCTTGTGGGGAAAAGTGCGCAAACCTCTGCAGAGTGTACAAACTAATCATGATTAGCCGTGTCCCCGGTTATGGACAACTTGAGTATCTAGTACTTGAATATCTTGTGAATCTCATCATGTTACTTCTAATTAATGTTGTTGGGTTTTAATTGTTCACTTAATTGGGATCGGAATGCTGTCAACCATTCTCGATGTTTAACAACTACCATGATAGTTAAACAAATTTATTCCTTTGCAGTAGGGAAAAACTGGCTTTACGCAAAACTGTAACCGTAGAGCTTTCCACCAGCCATATATGCATATAGTATAGCTGTTTCATTCCATTACTCTCTATGTGTTACATTGCCAGTGTATTCCATGTGCTGACCCGTTTTCGGGATGCAACTTCTCATGTTGCAGACTTTTCAGACGACGAGTAAGGTGCTTTTAGGTCGTGGCCCTATACTCAGTGATGCCGTTGGAGTTGATGGACCCATTCATCTTCCGAGTCTTCTGCTGTTATCGTTATTAGATGGCCTTAAGCCATATTTATTGTAAAAGTTCTCTTTGAGACAACGATGTAATAAGTGTGTGATTGCCACTCTGCTATAAATCCTTCGATGTACTGTGTGGTGTCAGCATTACTGATCCAGGGATGACACCTGAGCACAGAGCACTTGATCCATTCGGGTCGGGTCGCTACACTTGGAATCACTTCCAACACACATTGTTACCTCACCCTCAAGTAGTCTCGATTCATTTTGTAACTCCTGTTTCAAGTTACTAATAATAACAACCGAACTAGTATCAAATACCCAGGTGCTACTATGAACACTAGTAATGTACACATCAATAAAATGTATATCATATATACTTTTGTTCACTTTGCCATCCTTCTTATCCGCCAAATATTTGGGGCAGTTCCGCTTCCAGTGACCATTTCTTTTGCAGTAGAAGCACTCAGTTTCAGGCTTGGGTCTAGCTTTGGGCTTGTTCATGGGAGTGGCAACTTGCTTTCCATTCTTCTTGAAGTTACCTTTCTTTCCCTTGCCCTTTTACTTGAAACTAGTGGTCTTTTCAACCATCAACACTGCTTTTCTTGATTTCTATTCGTCGATTTCAGCATTGCGAAGAGCTCGGGGAATTGTTTTCGTCATCCCTTGCATATTATAGTTCATCACAAAGTTCCAGTAACTTGGTGATAGTGACTAGAGAACTATGTCAATCACTATCTTATCTGGAAGATTAACTCCCACTTGATTCAAGCGATTGTAGTACTTAGACATTCTGAGCACATGCTCACTGGTTGAGCTATTCTCCTCCATCTTGTAGGCAAAATATTTGTCAGAGGCCTCATACCTCTCGACTCGAGCATGAGTCTGAAATACCAATTTCATCTCTTGGAACATCTTATATGCTCTTTGGCGTTCAAAACGTTTTTGAAGTCCCGGATCTAAGCCGTAAAGCATGGTGCACTAAACTATCAAGTAGTCATCATACCGAGCTTGCCAAACATTCATAACATCTACATCTGCTCCCACAATAGGTCTGTCACCTAGCGGTGCATCAAGGACATAATTCTCCTGTGCAGTAGTGAGGATAATCCTCATATCACGGACCCAGTCCGCATCATTGCTACTATCATCTTTCAACTTATTTTTCTCTATGAACATATCAAAAATAAAACAGGAGAGCTATATGCGAGCTGTTGATCTACAACATAGATATGCAAAAACTATCAGGACTAAGTTCATGATAAATTAAAGTTTAATTAATCATATTACTTAAGAACTCCCACTTAGATAGACATCTCTCTAGTCATCGAAATGATCACGTGATCCATATCAACTAAACCATGTCCGATAATCACGTGAGATGGAGTAGTTTTCAATGGTGAACATCACTATGTTGATCATATCTACTATATGATTCATGTTAGTCCTTTCGGTCTGAGTGTTCCGAGGCCATATCTACATATGCTAGGCTCATCAAGTTTAACACGATATTCTGCATGTGCAAAACTGGTTTGCACCCGTTGTATGTGAACGTAGAGCTTATCACACCCGATCATCACGTGGTGTCTTGGCACGACGAACTGTAGCAACGGTGCATGCTCAGGGATAACACTTGTACCTTAAAATTTAGTGAGGGATCATCTTATAATGCTACCGCCGTACTAAGCAAAATAAGATGCATAAGGGATAAACATCACATGCAATCAAAATATGTGACATGATATGGCCATCATCATCATCTTGTGCCTTTGATCTCCGTCTCCAAAGAACCGTCATGATCCCCATCGTCACCGGCTTGACACCTTGATCCCCATCATAGCATCATTGTCGTCTCGCCAACTATTGCTTCTACGACTATCGCTATTGCTTAGTGATAAAGTAAAGCAATTACATTGCGATTGCATTTCATACAATAAAGTGACAACCATAAGGCTCCTGCTAGTTGCCGATAACTTTTACAGAACATGATCATCTCATACAACAATTTATATCTCATCACGTCTTGATCATATCACATCACAACATGCCCTGCAAAAACAAGTTAGACGGCCTCTAGTTTGTTATTGCAAGTTTTACGTGGCTACTGTCGTGGTTCTAAGACTGACAATAGAATGAGGGTTAGGTATGAGGAGGCAAGATCCTAGCTATGGAGTAGTTGTACACACGAGTTTTACGAGTTCAGGCAGTTCTCGGAAGAAGTAACAGCCCTAGGTCTCGGTGCCCGGAGGCGGACGACTGGATTATATGTGTGTGTGAGTTTACAAAAGATGCGAACCCTTGTGCCTGTGGAGGGGTGGCTTATATAGAGTGTGCCAGGACCTCAGCCGGCCCACGTTACAAAGGGTTTAAGGTACATTAAAGGGGAGACGTTATTGGTAACGCTAGTAAATAAAGAGACATAATGACCATTTAAGCTATGAGGTGATGTCTGACCGTTGTAGCCCAGAGCGACCTTAGACCTTCTGGTGGTCGAGTGACAGTCTCCGCGGTCGAATAACTTCAAGTCTTCCGAGTGGAAGTCCTCATGGTCGAGTGGATGATGACTCCTCTTCGAATGCTTCTGGTTTTAGGGTGACATCCTAGGGGAGGGTGTCTAGGTCAGGCCTATGACCCTACCCTAGGTACATATCTCCATCATTAGACCCCGAACGGTTCAGGGTTCGAGTGGAGAAGGAGTTGATAACCTCTCCGATTCAGCTTTTGCGTTTCGAAAATGTCTTGTCCCGAGGTCAAGTGAACATTCATGATGACTTCAACTGCTTATTCAGTCGCCTTGATCCATTCTTTGTTTTGTCGAGTGAACTTTCATTATTAAGCTTCGAGTGTTGATATGGAAAAAATCCTCCGTCTGATGGGTTGTTCTGTTGTCTGCGGATTTCGTGGGATTCAGATTTTGGGAAGCGCGCCAGGCGGAGGAGGCCGCAGTAATTAGGACGGATTAGGCAGGCTGCCTCGATCACCATGCCACCTTTTTCGCCACGTATCGCGTGCGCGACTGTTGCGGGATTTGATCGGATTGCCTGAGCCCACGAGTCAGCCACTCAGAAATGACCTCATATAAGGCGTCAGACGGGGGTTTTTGCACAGTGTGTTCCCATTCTTCCCCTTCCTCCTCTGTTTTCCCCACCGCATCTTCCTCTACTCTCGGCGTCGTCGCTTCGTTCGAAATCGATCCGCTGCCATGGGGAAGGAGAAGACGGTGGCGTTGGAGCATGCAAAGAAGGCGACGGTGAAGACAAAGGGGAAGAAGCCCGGCCGGGGTGGATCTTCTTCGAGGGTCGGCTTGCCACCGGGCTGGATCCAGGGCGACTGGATTCGCACGACGATCCGCCAGGACGACATCGACGACCTGGTCGAGGGAGGATTGATCCCCATGAATCGGCGTGACTCCCGGGGAACGAGACCGAACCACAGCCATGGGAGGGTGAGCGCGTCCTCCTCGCTACTCACGTCGACCGTAGGTTTTCCTTGCCTCCCCACCCTTTCTTTCGAGGTTTCTTGAACTTCTTTGGGGCGCAACTCCACCACTTTACTCCGAACACCATTGTGTACCTTGCTGCTTTTGTGTCTATGTGCTAGAGCTTTCTGGGCTGTAGGCCACACTGGGGGCTTTTGAAGCACATATTCACTTGTCGTTCTCAGTCGGTCAAGAAGGCCAACCCGAGTGACGAGAGGACGCAAGTGATTCAGATGTGCGGGGGTCTTGTGATCCAGATGAGGAGTAAAAGTAATTTCCCAGCCATGATCCTTCCTGAGTCAGTTCGAGGGTGGCAACCGACCTGGTTCTACTGCAAGGACCAGCCGACTCCAGGTCAGTCGACTGGACTTCCCTCCTTTTCCATGGCCCGAGTGGAGAAGCCCTCTTCTTTGAAAGTGATCCTAGAGGAGAAGGCGCAAGTGAAAATGCTGGTAGAGTGAGTAGTTCAACTTGTCCGTGATGGGGTCACCGGTATGGATCTGTTGGAGGTTTTCCTCAGGCGACGCATCCAACCACTTCAAGTCCGTGACCATCCGATGTGGATGTATTCGGGCATCGACGACACCACTCGGATCCATCCAGAGGAGGTCGATGATTCTACGTCGGAAGGGTGGCTGAAGAGTATCACTGGCAACAAAGACAACCCCAGGGGATCCCGGAGGATTCCTCCACTCGACAACTCATACGAGACTGACAAGGTATGACTCCACATGGTCGAGTGTTTTCTTAATTTATCAATTTGCCATCTGTTGTCACCTAACTGTCTCTTGTCTTGGTTGTTGTCTTCTAGGCCCTGACTGAGATGTACTCGATGCCTAACGGGGAGCAGGAGCAGGACCTAGAGGGAGAAGCGAGTGGAGGTGAAAGCGGCGAGTGCCGCTCTGACGACGAGGAGGACGAGGACAGCGACGGCCCAAGTGATGAAGAAGAGGTCGACTCTCCTCCTCGTAGGGAAAAACGATCCAAGCTTTCTCACGATCCAGCAAGTGCCCGTGGCAAGGCGGCCGCGCAAACTAGGCAGTCATTGAAGCGCCCCCGAACGTCTTCTCCAGCATCAACTGAAAAGGCGTCGAAGCAACCGAAAGCTACGCCGTCCAAACCGCTAAAGGCCTTGCCGAAGATCAAAGTGGCCATCCCCATTACTTCCGGGTATTAGTTGGACTTGATTTCTTGTTTTAGTATGAATCTGGATTTGAGTCGACTCATTTCGTCAGACGTGACCGACTGAACTCTGAAATTTGTAGTGCCGCTACCTCTGGGACTTCCGCTCGCCAGTATGAAGACGGGGACATGGAAGATGCGGTCACCTCCAATCCGGGTATAATCCTAGTGATCTCGTTCTTGATTGTATGGTCAATTAACTTCTGGTGACTCATCCGGGGTCGACTGATTTCTTTGCAGCCCCTCCCAATGTCATTGAGCTTCCGGACGATGACGAGGATGTGCCGCTGAGGCCCAGGAAGAGCAAGAAAGTAGCTGCTGGCAAGATAACTTTTGTTGCAAGTAGAGCCTCTGTAACCTTTGTTGTCCCAGTGTCGAGTGAGCGCCCCGCACTGTCAACTGTACCAGTGTTTTCTTCAGCCGTCCATCCTCATGCCTCGGAGCTCCAAGCTGCGGCGTCTGGACCGTCTGTCCCCTTCTTCACCACCTATCATGTTCCGGAAAGCCAGTCGGATGCCGCCGCGGAGGCTATCCATCAGGCTGGCGTAATGATGGAGCGGATGAAGGCGGTGCACGACAATAGTCAGGCTGCTTACGACGCCAGTGCGGCTCTACGAGCCAATGTCCAGGTAAGTTGACTTCCGACTAAACTTTTCTTATTAGGATATGCTACCTGAATATTTTCCTTCGCGCAATCTCTTATTGTCTGCTTTGAATCTGTACACCCATTGGGTGTTTTGTCATCTTTATTATTTGCACTCTTCCAGTCGGTCTGGTCGAATGGGATCTCAACTAGTGGGGGCACGCTAAGTGCACCCACTGGGTGTACTCCCCGAGACCGCAATCGACTCCTGGCAGTCGACTGGGGTCTGAGCACTTTTCGTCTCTTTTCTTTTATTTTGTGCACTCGGTCTGGGCGGGCCAGCCAAGTGAAATCCAAACCAGTGGGAGCACGCCAAGTGCACCAACTGGGTGTAGTTCCCGAGACCGCAGTCGACTGCTGGCAGCCGGTTGGGGTCTAAGCACTCTTTTTTTTGGTATTCGGTCTGGGCGGACCAGCCGAATGGAATCCAAACCAGTGGGGGCACGCCAAGTGCACCCACTGGGTGTAGTCCCCGAGACCGCAGTCGACTGCTGGCAGTCGGTTGGGGTCTGAGTAGTCTTGAAGCTTTATTCACCCGGAAGTAAATAATCTTTGATCTCGTCGATTGATATGTCTTTTACTTACTGCAGAAATCTTGTACCCTCATTTCCAAGTTCGCCGAATTTGACGAAAAGCAGAGGCAACTCAACCTTGACCTGGAGCTGGCCCAACAAAACTTGTAGAAGGCTCAAGATGAAGTTGCCGGTATGGAAGGTAACTGCCTGTCGACTGCTCATGTCGATTGTCCTTTAAATTATCCCTTCGATCTTTTGTTTGATCTAAATGTGTATTTTGCAGAGAAAATGAGGCTGGCCCTGGAGAAGAAACACTTGGACCTTGTAGCTGCGCAGAAGGAGGCTCAAGAGAAGGCTGCCCTTGCTGACCAGAAACTGGCTTCAGTCGGCGTGCTAGAGGAAGAAATCAACAAGATGAAGTCGTCACTCACCGAATCCAATCGAGAGGCAACTCGTCTGAAAAAAGATAAGGTGGCTCTGACCGACCAGCTGGAAAGCATGACGCATAGGAGGAACGATCTGGAAGCTTATTTGAAGGCTCTCGCCAAGAAACTCTTTCTTATGCTCGACGGTATCCTCTTTTACCCGACTGTTTTACAGTTTGCAGGTTAGTCCTGGCCAGTCGACTCATTAACTCCTTGACTTCAGAATTCTACCAGAACTTTGAGGAGGAGACTGGACAGATCGAGATGGGATTGGACCCTGTCCTTTCTCCAGTCGGCGATGAGGCTGCTATGAATGTGCTTCGACTGGAATCCTGCGTCACCAGTGTTACAAGTTACCTTGCCCGTCTGAAGGTGACAGTTTCACGCATCGACTCATCGCTCTGGCCAAGGGCAACGCTTTAGAATGATCTCGAGTCTCTGATGGCTCGACTCAATGAGGTCCCTGGCCGAGTGCAGGAATGGAAGAAGTCCTCTGCTCGCTGCGGTGCTGACGTGGCTCTGTTACTGGTCAGGGTCCACTGCAGAGAGGCTCGAGAAGAGAAGCTGGTGGTGATTAAGGTCGCCAACACAAAAAGGCACGACTTCCAGTCCTTCATGGAAAATTTCATTGCTGCTGCCACTCGAATCGCGGACGGGATCGACTTGGACGAGTTCATCGAGCCTGCCAGTCCTCCTCCTGCTGAGTGAACCAACTTGATACTCAAACTTGCTTTAAATTTGCCTCGGTATGCCGAGTGGTTATTGTAACCGTTAAACTCTTTCGGGCCTGACGCCCGAGTACTTTATCTTCGTCCTAAGACCTTTGAGATTTTATCTGATCTTGGTTTATCTTATGCACGTGCTTGCATTTACCTTCGAGTGGAACTTATTCTTCACTCGGAATATTCTTTGAGATGTAACTTTGAAGGAAATATCCCAGTTGACCTGCACCTCATCGTCCTTGCAGATAGGGATGGAGCGCACATTGTACTTGTGGTGCAGCTCTGAGGAGAGGTTCGCAGTCAACCTGCACCTCGTCGTCCTTGCGAATAGGGATGGAGCGCACATTGTACTTGTGGCGCAGCTCCGTGGAGAGGATTGCAATCGACCTGCACCTCGTCATCCTTGCGGATAGGGATGGAGCAGACATTGTACTTGTGGCGCAGCTCAGTGGAGAGGATTGCAGTCGACCTGCGCCTCGTCATCCTTATGGATAGGGATGGAGCAGACATTGCACTTATGGCGCAGCTCCATGGAGAGGATTGCAGTCGACCTACACCTCGTCATCCTTGTGCATAGGGATGGAGCGGACATTGTACTTGTGGCGCAGCTCCGTGGAGAGGATTTTTCAACTTAGGAGAGTGCTAGACTGCAACTAAGCCCCGAGTGTGAGGTTTGCTCATCACTCGGTAGGATTTTTGAAACTTAGGCGAGTACTGGACAGCGGCTAAGCCCCCGAGTGTGAGGTTTGCTCATCACTCGGTAGGATTTTTGAAACTTAGGCGAGTACTGGACTGCAGCTAAGCCCCCGAGTGTGAGGTTTGCTCATCACTCGGTAGGATTTTTGAAACTCGGGCGAGTACTGGACTGCAGCTAAGCCCCAGAGTGTGAGGTTTGCTCATCGCTCGGTAGGATTTTTTTTAAACTTAGGCAAAACGGATTCGTAGTTAAGCCTCCGAATGAGAGGCTTGCTCGTCACTTGGTAGGATTTTTGAAACTTAGGCGAGTACTGGACTGCAGCTAAGCCCCCGAGTGAGAGGCTTGCCCATCACTCGGTAGGATTTTTAAAACTTAGGCGAGTACTGGATTGCAGCTAAGCCCCCGAGTGAGAGGCTTGCTCGTCACTCGATAGGATTTTTAAAACTTAGGCGAGTACTGGACTGCAGCTAAGCCCCCGAGTGAGAGGCTTGCTCATCACTCGGTAGGATTTATTAAACTTAGGCGAAATGGATTCGTAGCTAAGCCCCTGAGTGAGAGGCTTGCTCATCTCTTGGTAGGATTTTTTAAACATAGGAGAAACGGATTCGCAGCTAAGCCCCCGAGTGAGAGGCTTGTTCATCACTCGGTAGGATTTTTTAAACTTAGGCGAAACGGATCGCAACTAAGCCACCCACTGGGAAATTTCAGGAACAAACGTAAAAAAATAACAATCTTTTTAGAAGACTGTAAAACTCTTGTCTTTGATAAACAAACTATAAAGGTGCTTCTTATTACATCTCAATAGACTGAGTGCTAAGTATAAAAGGGGCAGAGCAGCTCCGCATTCCAGGCGCGCGGCTCGTCTTTCCTGTGCTCGACGTTGTAGAGGTGGTATGCTCCATTGTGGAGCACTCTGGTGACCATGAAGGGGCCTTCCCAAGAGGGAGCAACCTTGTGTGGTTTCTACTGATCCACTCGGAGAACTAAGTCTCCCTCTTGAAATGCTCGACCCCTCACGTTTCTGGCATGGAATCGACGCAGGTCTTGCTGATAGATGGTTGATCAGATCAAGGCCATCTCTCTTTCTTCTTCCAGGAGGTCAACTGCATCCTGCCTTGCTTGTTATGCTTCTTCCTCTGTGAAAAGCTCGACTCGGGGTGCATTGTGGAGCAAGTCACTCGGAAGTACAGCTTCGGCTCCATAAACCAAGAAAAATGGGGTTCTGCCAGTCGACCGATTGGGAGCTGTCCTCAATCCCCATAATACTGATGGAAGTTCATCGATCCAGGCTCCTGCTGCGTGTTTGAGGTCGCACATCAGTCAGGCTTTCAGTCCTTTGAGAATCAATCCATTTTCTCTTTCAGCTTGCCCATTCGACTGGGGGTGGGCGACTAAGGCATAGTCGACTCGAGTACCTTGTGAAGCACAGAAAGTCCTGAACTCATCAGAATCGAAGTTTGACCCGTTGTCAGTGATGATGCTGTGTGGAACACCATATCTATGAAGAATATGCCCTAGAGGCAATAATAAAGTTATTATTTATTTCCTTATATCATGATAAATGTTTATTATTCATGCTAGAATTGTATTAACCGGAAACATAATACATGTGTGAATACATAGACAAACAGAGTGTCACTAGTATGCATCTACTTGACTAGCTCATTGATCGAAGATGGTTATGTTTCCTAACCATAGACATGAGTTGTCATTTGATTAACGGGATCACATCATTAGGAGAATGACGTGATTGACTTGACCCATTCCGTTAGCTTAGCACTTGATCGTTTAGTTTGTTGCTATTGCTTTCTTCATAACTTATACATGTTCCTATGACTATGAGATTATGCAACTCCCGTTTACTGGAGGAACACTTTGTATGCTACCAAACGTCACAACGTAACTGGGTGATTATAAAGGTGCTCTACAGGTGTCTCCGAAGGTAATTGTTGGGTTGGCGTATTTCGAGATTAGGATTTGTCACTCCGATTGTCGGAGAGGTATCTCTGGGCCCTCTCGGTAATGCACATCACTCAAGCCTTGCAAGCATTGCAACTAATAAATTAGTTGCCGGATGATGTATTACGGAACGAGTAAAGAGACTTGCCGGTAACGAGATTGAACTAGGTATTAAGATACCGACGATCGAATCTCGGGCAAGTAACATACCGATGACAAAGGGAACAACGTATGTTGTTATGCGGTCTGACCGATAAAGATCTTCGTAGAATATGTAGGAGCCAATATGAGCATCCAGGTTCCGCTATTGGTTATTGACCGGAGACGTGTCTCTATCATGTCTACATAGTTCTCGAACCCGTAGGGTCCGCACGCTTAAAGTTTGGTGACGATCGTAATTAGGGTTTTTGTGTTTTGATGTACCGAAGGTTGTTCGGAGTCCCGGATGTGATCACAGACATGACGAGGTGTCTCGAAATGGTCGAGACATAAAGATTGATATATTGGAAGCCTATATTTGGATATCGGAAATGTTCCGGGTGAAATCGGGATTTAACCGGAGTACCAGGGGGTTACCGGAACCCCCCCCCCCCCGGGGGGTTATTGGGCCTACATGGGCCATAAGGGAGAAGAGGAGGGCCGGCCAGGGCAGGCCACGCACCCCCTTCCCCCCTAGTCCGAATAGGACAAGGAAGGGGGGGCGGCGCCCCCTTTCCTCTTTCTCCCTTCCCCCTTCCTTTTCCAACAAGGCAAGAGGGGGGAGTCCTACTCCCGGTGGGAGTAGGACTCCTCCAGGCGCACCCCTAGGGCCGGCTGCACCTCCCCCTCTCCCTCCTTTATATACGGGGGCAAGGGGGCACCCCATGACACACAGGTTGATCTTCGTGATCGTTCCTTAGCAGTGTGCGGTGCCCCCTTCCACCATATTCCACCTCGGTCATATCGTAGCGGTGCCTAGGCGAAGCCCTGCGTCAGTAGAACATCATCACCGTCATCACACCGTCGTGCTGACGAAACTCTCCCTCAACATTTTGCTGGATCGGAGCTCGAGGGATGTCACCGAGTTGAACGTGTGCAGAACTCGGAGGTGTCGTACGTTCGGTACTTGGATCAGTTGGATCGGGAAGACGTACGACTACTTCCTCTACGTTGTGTCAATGCTTCCGTTGCCGGTCTACGAGGGTACGTAGACAACACTCTCCCCTCTCGTTGCTATGCATCACCATGATCTTGTGTGTGCGTAGGAAATTTTTTGAAAGTACTACGTTCCCCAACAGTGGTATCAGAACCTAGGTTTTATGCGTTGATGTTGTGCACGAGTAGAACACAAGTGAGTTGTGGGCGATATAAGTCATACTGCTTACCAGCATGTCATACTTTGGTTCGGCGGTATTGTTGGATGACACGGCCCAGACCAACATTACGCGTATGCTTACGCGAGACTGGTTCTACCGACGTGCTTTGCACACAGGTGGCTGGCAGGTGCCAGTTTCTCCAACTTTAGTTGAACCAAATCTGGCTACACCCGGTCCTTGCGAAGGTTAAAACAGCACCAACTTGACAAACTATCGTTGTGGTTTTGATGGTAGGTAAGAACAGTTTTCTTGCTAAGCCCGTAGCAGCCACGTAAAACTTGCAACAACAAAGTAGATGACGTCTAACTTGTTTTTGCAGGGCATGTTGTGATGTGATATGGTCAAGACATGATGGTAAAATTTATTGTATGAGATGATCATGTTTTGTAACCGAGTTATCGGCAACTGGCAGGAGCCATATGGTTGTCGCTTTATTGTATGCAATGCAATTGCGCTGTAATGCTTTACTTTATCACTAAGCGGTAGCGATAGTCGTGGAAGCATAAGATTGGCGAGACGACAATGATGCTACGATGGTGATCAAGGTGTCGCGCCGGTGACCATGGTGATCATGACGGTGCTTCGGAGATGGAGATCACAAGCACAAGTTGATGATGGCCATATCATATCACTTATATTGATTGCATGTGATGTTTATCTTTTATGCATCTTATCTTGCTTTGATTGACGGTAGCATTATAAGATGATCTCTCACTAAATTTCAAGATAAAAGTGTTCTCCCTGAGTATGCACCGTTGCCAAAGTTCGTCGTGCCCAGACACCACGTGATGATCGGGTGTGATAAGCTCTACGTCCATCTACAACGGGTGCAAGCCAGTTTTGCACACGCAGAATACTCAGGTTAAACTTGACGAGCCTAGCATATGCAGATATGGCCTCGGAACACTGAGACCGAAAGGTCAAGCGTGAATCATATAGTAGATATGATCAACATATTGATGTTCACCATTTAAAGCAACTCCATTTCACGTGATGATCGGTTATGGTTTAGTTGATTTGGATCACGTGATCACTTAGAAGATTAGAGCGATGTCTTTCTAAGTGGGAGTTCTTAAGTAATATGATTAATTGAACTTAAATTTATCATGAACTTAGTACCTGATAGTATCTTGCTTGTTTATGTTTGTGAAGGAAATATGCCCTATAGGCAATAATAAAGTTATTATTTATTTCCTTATATCATGATAAATGTTTATTATTCATGCTAGAATTGTATTAACCGGAAACATAATACATGTGTGAATACATAGACAAATAGTATGTCACCAGTATGCCTCTACTTGACTAGCTCGTTGAATCAAAGATGGTTAAGTTTCCTAGCCATAGACATGAGTTGTCATTTGATTAACGAGATCACATCATTAGAGAATGATGTGATTGACTTGACCCATTCTGTTAGCATAGCACTTGATCGTTTAGTTTGTTGCTATTGCTTTCTTCATGACTTATACATGTTCCTATGACTATGAGATTATGCAACTCCCGTTTACCGGAGGAACACTTTGTGTGCTACCAAATGTCACAGCGTAACTGGGTGATTATAAAGGTGCTCTACATGTGTCTCCAAAGGTACTTGTTGGGTTGCCGTTCAAAATTAGGATCTGTCACTCCGATTGTCGGAGAGGTATCTCTAGGCCCACTCGGTAATGCACATCACTATAAGCCTTGCCAGCATTGCAACTAATGAGTTAGTTGCGGGATGATGTGTTACGGAACGAGTAAAGAGACTTGCCGGTAACGAGATTGAACTAGGTATTAAGATACCGCCGATCGAATCTCGGGCAAGTAACATACCGATGACAAAGGGAACAACGTATGTTGTTATGCGGTCTGACCGATAAAGATCTTCGTAGAATATGTAGGAGCCAATATGAGCATCCAGGTTCCGCTATTGGTTATTGACCGGAGACGTGTCTCTATCATGTCTACATAGTTCTCGAACCCGTAGGGTCCGCACGCTTAAAGTTTGGTGACGATCGTAATTAGGGTTTTTGTGTTTTTATGTACCGAAGGTTTTTCGGAGTCCCGAATGTGATCACGGACATGACGAGGTGTCTCGAAATGGTCGAGACATAAAGATTGATATATTGGAAGCCTATATTTGGATATCGGAAATGTTCCGGGTGAAATCGGGATTTAACCGGAGTACCAGGGGGTTACCGGAACCCCCCCGGGGGTTATTGGGCCTACATGGGCCATAAGGGAGAAGAGGAGGGCCGGCCAGGGCAGGCCGCGCACCCCCTCCCCCCTAGTCCGAATAGGACAAGGAAGGGGGGGCGGCGCCCCCCTTTCCTCTTTCTCCCTTCCCCCTTCCTTTTCCAACAAGGCAAGAGGGGGGAGTCCTACTCCCGGTGGGAGTAGGACTCCTCCAGGCGCACCCCTAGGGCCGGCTGCACCTCCCCCTCTCCCTCCTTTATATACGGGGGCAAGGGGCACCCCATGACACACAGGTTGATCTTCGTGATCGTTCCTTAGCCGTGTGCGGTGCCCCCTTCCACCATATTCCACCTCGGTCATATCGTAGCGGTGCCTAGGCGAAGCCCTGCGTGAGTAGAACATCATCACCGTCATCACACCGTCATGCTGACGAAACTCTCCCTCAACGTTTTGCTGGATCGGAGCTCGAGGGATGTCACCGAGTTGAACGTGTGCAGAACTCGAAGGTGTCGTACGTTCGGTACTTGGATCGGTTGGATCGGGAAGACGTACGACTACTTCCTCTACGTTGTGTCAACGCTTCCGTTGCCGGTCTACGAGGGTACATAGACAATACTCTCCCCTCTCGTTGCTATGCATCACCAGATCTTGTGTGTGCGTAGGAAATTTTTTGAAAGTACTACGTTCCCCAACAGTGGTATCAGAGCCTAGGTTTTATGCGTTGATGTTGTGCATGAGTAGAACACAAGTGAGTTGTGGGCGATATAAGTCATACTGCTTACCAGCATGTCATACTTTGGTTCGGCGGTATTGTTGGATGACACGGCCCAGACCAACATTATGCGTATGCTTACGCGAGACTGGTTCTACCGATGTGCTTTGCACACAGGTGGCTGGCGGGTGTCAGTTTCTCCAACTTTAGTTGAACCAAATCTGGCTACACCCGGTCCTTGCGAAGGTTAAAACAGCACCAACTTGACAAACTATCGTTGTGGTTTTGATGCGTAGGTAAGAACAGTTTTCTTGCTAAGCCCGTAGCAGACACGTAAAACTTGCAACAACAAAGTAGAGGACGTCTAACTTGTTTTTGCAGGGCATGTTGTGATGTGATATGGTCAAGACATGATGGTAAATTTTATTGTATGAGATGATCATGTTTTGTAACCGAGTTATCGGCAACTAGCAGGAGTCATATGGTTGTCGCTTTATTGTATGCAATGCAATTGCGCTGTAATGCTTTACTTTATCACTAAGCGGTAGCGATAGTCGTGGAAGCATAAGATTGGCGAGACGACAACGATGCTACGATGGTGATCAAGGTGTCGCGCCGGTGACGATGGTGATCATGACGGTGCTTCGGAGATGGAGATCACAAGCACAAGTTGATGATGGCCATATCATATCACTTATATTGATTGCATGTGATGTTTATCTTTTATGCATCTTATCTTGCTTTGGTTGACGGTAGCATTATAAGATGATCTCTCACTAAATTTCAAGATAAAAGTGTTCTCCCTGAGTATGCACCGTTGCCAAAGTTCGTTGTGCCCAGACACCACGTGATGATCGGGTGTGATAAGATCTACGTCCATCTACAACGGGTGCAAGCCAGTTTTGCACACGCAGAATACTCAGGTTAAACTTGACGAGCCTAGCATATGCAGATATGGCCTTGGAACACTGAGACCGAAAGGTCAAGCGTGAATCATATAGTAGATATGATCAACATATTGATGTTCACCATTGAAAGCAACTCCATTTCACGTGATGATCGGTTATGGTTTAGTTGATTTGGATCACGTGATCACTTAGAAGATTAGAGGGATGTCTTTCTAAGTGGGAGTTCTTAAGTAATATGATTAATTGAACTTAAATTTATCATGAACTTAGTACCTGATAGTATCTTGCTTGTTTATGTTTGTGAAGGAAATATGCCCTATAGGCAATAATAAAGTTATTATTTATTTCCTTATATCATGATAAATGTTTATTATTCATGCTAGAATTGTATTAACCAGAAACATAATACATGTGTGAATACATAGACAAATAGTATGTCACCAGTATGCCTCTACTTGACTAGCTCGTTGAATCAAAGATGGTTAAGTTTCCTAGCCATAGACATGAGTTGTCATTTGATTAACGAGATCACATCATTAGAGAATGATGTGATTGACTTGACCCATTCTGTTAGCACTAATGATGTGATTGACTTGACCCATTCTGTTAGCATAGCACTTGATCGTTTAGTTTGTTGCTATTGCTTTCTTCATGACTTATACATGTTCCTATGACTATGAGATTATGCAACTCCCGCTTACCGGAGGAACACTTTGTGTGCTACCAAACGTCACAACGTAACTGGGTGATTATAAAGGTGCTCTACATGTGTCTCCGAAGGTACTTGTTGGGTTGCCGTATTTCGAAATTAGGATTTGTCACTTCGATTGTCGGAGAGGTATCTCTAGGCCCACTCGATAATGCACATCACTATAAGCCTTGCCAGCATTGCAACTAATGAGTTAGTTGCGGGATGATGTGTTACGGAACGAGTAAAGAGACTTGCCGGTAACGAGATTGAACTAGGTATTGAGATACCGACGATCGAATCTCGGGCAAGTAACATACCGATGATAAAGGGAACAACGTATGTTGTTATGCGGTCTGACCGATAAAGATCTTCGTAGAATATGTAGGAGCCAATATGAGCATCCAGGTTCCGCTATTGGTTATTGACCGGAGACGTGTCTCGGTCATGTCTACATAGTTCTCGAACCCGTAGGGTCCGCACGCTTAACGCTACGATGACAGTTATATTATGAGTTTATATGTTTTGACGTACCGAAGGAGTTCGGAGTCCCGGATGAGATCGGGGACATGACGAGGAGTCTCGAAATGGTCGAGATGTAAAGATCAATATATTGAACGACTATATTCGGACTTCGGAAAGGTTCCGAGTGATTCGGGTATTTTTCGGAGTACCGGAGAGTTACGGGAATTCGCCGGGGAGTATATGGGCCTTATTGGGACATACGGGAATAGACAAGATAGGCCAAAAGGAAGGAGGCCTGTGCCCCCCCTCTGGTCCGAATTGGACAAGGGGTGCAGCCCCCTTTTCCTTCTCCCTCTCCTCCTCTTTCCTTCTCTCCTACTCCAACAAGGAAAGGAGGAGTTCTACTCCCGGTGGGAGTAGGACTCCCCCCTTGGTGCACCCTCCTCCTAGGCCGGCTGCCTCCCCCCTTGCTCCTTTATATACGGGGGCAGGGGGGCACCCCAGAGACACACAAGTTGATCAAGTTGATCGTCTCTTAGCCGTGTGCGGTGCCCCCTCCACCATAGTCCACCTCGATAATACTGTAGCGGTGCTTAGACGAAGCCCTGCGTCGGTAGATCATCAACATCTTCACCACGTCATCATGCTGATGAAACTCTCCCTCAGCACTCGGTTGGATCGGAGTTCGAGGGACGTCATCGGGCTGAACGTGTGCTGAACTCGGAGGTGTCGTACGTTCGGTACTTGATCGGTCGGATCGTGAAGACGTACGACTACATCAACCGCGTTGTGCTAACGCTTCCGCTTTTGGTCTACAAGGGTACATGGACAACACTCTCCCCTCTCGTTGCTATGCATCACCATGATCTTGCGTGTGCGTCGGAATTTTTTTTGAAATTACTACGTTCCCCAACAGTGGCATGCGAGCTTGGTTTTATGCGTAGATGTCATATGCACGAGTAGAACACAAGTGAGTTGTGGGCGATGTAAGTCATACTGCTTACCAGCATGTCATACTTTGGTTCGCCGGTATTGTTCGGATGAAGCGGCCCGGACCGACATTACACGTACGCTTACGCGAGACTGGTTCTAGCGACGTGCTTTGCACACAGGTGGCTGGCGGGTGTCAGTTTCTCCAACTTTAGTTGAACCGAGTGTGGCTACGCCCGGTCCTTGCGAAGGTTAAAACAGCACCAACTTGACAAACTGTCGTTGTGGTTTTGATGTGTAGGTAAGAACGGTTCTTGCTCAGCCCGTAGCTGCCACGTAAAACTTGCAACAACCAAGTAGAGGACGTCTAACTTGTTTTTACAGGGCATGTTGTGATGTGATATGGTCAAGACGTGATGAGATATAAGTTTTTGTATAAGATGATCATGTTTTGTTGAAGTTATCAACAACTCGCAGAAGCCTTATGGTTGTCGCTTTATTGCATAAGATGCAAGCGCCAAATAATTGCTTTACTTTATCGCTATGCGATAGCAATAGTTGCAAGAGCAATAGTTGGCGAGACGACCATGTGACGACACATTGATATAGATCAAGATGATGGAGATCATGGAGTCATGCCGGTGACAATGGAGATCATGACAGTACTTTCGAGATGGAGATCAAAGGCGCAAGATGGTCATGGCCATATCATGTCACATATTATGATTGCATATGATGTTCATCTTTTATGCATCTTATTTTGCTTAGTTCGACGGTAGCTTTATAAGATGATCCCTTACTAAAATTTAAGGTATAAGTGTTCTCCCTGAGTATGCACCGTTGCCAAAGTTCGTCGTGCCCAGACACCACGTGATGATCGGGTGTGATAAGCTCTACGTCCATCTACAACGGGCGCAAGCCAGTTTTGCACATGCAGAATACTCAGGTTAAACTTGACGAGCCTAGCATATGCAGATATGGCCTTGGAACACTGAGACTGAAAGGTCAAGCGTGAATCATATAGTAGATATGATCAACATAATGATGTTCACCATTGAAAGCTACTCCATTACACGTGATGATCGGTTATGGTTTAGTTGATTTGGATCACGTGATCACTTAGATGATTAGAGGGATGTCTATCTAAGTGGGAGTTCTTAAGTAATATGATTAATTGAACTTTAATTTATCATGAACTTAGTCCTGGTAGTATTAGCATATCTATGTTGTAGATCAATAGCTCGCATTTAGCTCCCCTGTTTTATTTTTGATATGTTCCTAGAGAAAATTAAGTTGAAAGATGTTAGTAGCAATGATGCGGATTGGATCCATGATCTGAGGATTATCCTCATTGCTGCATAGAAGAATTATGTCCTTAATGCACCGCTAGGTGACAGACCTATTGCAGGAGCAGATGCAGATGTTATGAACATTTGGCTAGCTCAATATGATGACTACTTGATAGTTTAGTGCACCATGCTTAACGGCTTAGAATCGGGGCTTCAAAGACATTTTGAACTCCATGGAGCATATAATATGTTCCAAGAGTTGAAATTGGTATTTCATACTCATGCCCGTGTCGAGAGGTATGAGACCTCTGACAGTACTTTGCCTACAAGATGGAGGAGAATAGCTCAACCAGTGAGCATGTGCTCAGATTGTCTGAGTACTACAATTGCTTGAATCAAGTGGGAGTTAATCTTCCAGATAAGAGAGTAATTGACAAAGTTCTCTAGTCACTATCACCGAGTTACTAGAACTTGGTGATGAACTATAATATGCAAGGGATGACAAAAGTAATTCCCAAGCTCTTCGTGATGGTGAAATCGACGAAGGTAGAAATCAAGAAAAGCATCAAGTGTTGATGGTAAACAAAACCACTAGTTTCAAGTAAAGGGACAAAGGGAAGAAAGGGGAACTTCAAGAAGAACGGCAAGCAAGTTGCTACTCAAGTGAAAAACCCAAGTCTGGACCTAAGCCTGAAACTGAGTGCTTCTACTGCAAAGGGACTGGTCATTGGAAGCGGAACTACCCCAAGTATTTGGCGGATAAGAAGGATGGCGAAGAGAACAAAGGTATATTTGATATACAGATTATTGATGTGTATTTTACTAGTGTTTGTAGCAACCCCTCGGTATTTGATACTGGTTCAGTTGCTAAGAGTTGTAACTCAAAACGGGAGTTGCGGAATGAATAGAGAATAGTTAAGGGTGAAGTGACGATGTGTGTTGGAAGTGGTTCCAAGATTGATATGATCATCAGTGCACACTCCCTATACTTTCGGGATTAGTGTTGAACCTAAATAAGTGTTATTTGGTGTTTGCGTTGAGCATGAATATGATTTGATCATGTTTATTGCAATACGGTTATTCATTTAAGTAAGAGAATAAATTGTTGTTCTGTTTACATGAATAAAACCTTATATGGTTACACACCCAATGAAAATGGTTCATTGGATCTCGATCGTAATGATACACATATTCATAATATTGAAACCAAAATATGCAAAGTTAATAATGATAGTGCAACTTCTTTGTGGCACTGCCGTTTAGGTCATATTGGTGTAAAGCGCATGAAGAAAAACCATGCCGATGGGCTTTTGGAATCACTTGATTATGAATCAGTGGATGCTTGCGAACCATGCCTCATGGGCAAGATGACTAAGACTCCATTCTCCGGAACAATGGAGCAAGCAACAGATTTGTTGGAAATCATACATACTGATGTATGTGGTCCGATGAATATTGAGGCTCGCGGCAGGTATCATTATTTTCTGATCTTCACAGATGATTTGAGCATATATGAGTATATCTACTTGATGAAACACAAGTCTGAAACATTTGAAAAGTTCAAAGAATTTCAGAGTGAAGTGGAGAATCATCGTAACAAACTAAAAGTTTCTACGATATGATCGCGGAAGTAAAATATTTGAGTTACGAGTTTGGCCTTCAGTTAAAACAATGTGAAATAGTTTCACTACTCACGCCACCTGGAACACCACAGTGTAATGGTGTGTCCGAATGTCATAACCGTGCTTTATTAGATATGGTGCAATCTATGACGTCTCTTACTGATTTACCGCTATCGTTTTAGGGTTATGCATTAGAGACAGCTACATTCACGTTAAATAGGGCACCATCTAAATCCGTTGAGACGACACCGTATGAACTATGGTTTGGCAAGAAACATAAGCTGTCATTTCTTAAAGTTTGAGGTTGCAATGCTTATGTGAAAAAGTTTCAACCTGATAAGCTCAAACCCAAATCGGAGAAGTGCGTCTTCATAGGATACCCAAAAGAAAATGTTGGGTACACCTTCTATCACAGATCCGAAGGCAAGATATTCGTTGCTGAGAATGGATCCTTTCTAGAGAAGGAGTTTCTCTCAAAAGAAGTGAGTGGGAGGAAAGTAGAACTTGATGAGGTAACTGTACCTGCTCCCTTATTGGAAAGTAGTTCATCACAGAAATCTGTTCCTGTGACTACTACACCAATTAGTGAGGAAGCTAATGATGATCATGTAACTTCAGATCAAGTTACTACCGAACCTCATAGATAAACCAGAGTGAGATCCGCACCAGAGTGGTATGGTAATCCTGTTCTGGAGGTCATGTTACTTGACCATGACGAACCTACGAACTATGAGGAAGCGATGATGAGCCCAGATTCCGCAAAATGGCTTGAGGCCATGAAATCTGAGATGAGATCCATGTATGAGAGCAAAGTATGGACTTTGATTGACTTGCCCAATGATCGGCGATCCATTGAGATTAAATGGATCTTCAAGAGGAAGACGGACGCTGATAGTAGGGTTACTATCTACAAAGCTAGAATTGTCGCAAAAAGGTTTTCGACAAGTTCAAGGTGTTGACTACGATGAGAGTTTCTCACTCGTATCTATACTTAAGTCTGTCCAAATCATGTTAGCAATTGCCGCATTTTATGAAATCTGGCAAATGGATAAACAAAACTGCATTCCTTAATGGATTTATTAAAGAAGAGTTGTATATGATGCAACCAGAAGGTTTTGTCAATCCTAAAGGTACTAACAAAATATGCAAGCTCCAGCGATCCATCTATGGACTGGTGCAAGCATCTCGGAGTTGGAATATATGCTTAGATAAGTTGATCAAAGCATATAGTTTTATACAGACTTGCGGTGAAGCCTGTATTTACAAGAAAGTGAGTGGGAGCACTACAGCATTTCTGATAAGTATATGTGTATGACATATTGTTGATCGGGGATAATGTAGATTTATTCTGCAAAGCATAAAGGAATGTTTGAAAGGAGTTTTTCAAAGAAAGACGTCGGTGAAGCTGCTTACATATTGAGCATCAAGATCTATAGAGATAGATCAAGATGCTTGATAAGTTTTTCAATGAGTACATACCTTGACAAGATTTTGAAGTAGTTCAAAATGGAACAGTCAAAGAAGGAGTTCTTGCCTGTGTTACAAAGGTGTGAAGTTGAGTAAGACTCAAAACCCGACCACGGCAGAAGATAGAGAGAGAATGAAAGTCATTCCCTATGCCTCAGACATAGGTTCTATAAAGTATGCCGTGCTGTGTACTAGACCTATTGTATACCCTGCCCTGAGTTTGGCAAGGGAGTACAATAGTGATCTAGGAGTAGATCACTGGAAATTGGTCAAAATTATCCTTAGTGGAATAAGGATATGTTTCTCGATTATGGAGGTGACAAAAGGTTCGTCGTAAAGGGTTACGTCGATGCAAGTTTTGACACTGATCCAGATGACTCTACGTCTCAATCTAGATACATATTGAAAGTGGGAGCAATTAGCTAGAGTAGCTCCGTGCAGAGCATTGTTGACATAGAAATTTGCAAAATACATACGGATCTGAATGTAGCAGACCCGTTGACTAAACTTCCCTCACAAGCAAAACATCATCACAGCTTAGTACTCTTTGGGTATTAATCACATAGCGATGTGAACTAGATTATTGACTCTAGTAAACCCTTTGGGTGTTGGTCACATGACGATGTGAACTATGGGTGTTAATCACATGGTGATGTGAACTATTGATGTTAAATCACATGGCGATGCGAACTAGATTATTGACTCTAGTGCAAGTGGGAGACTGAAGGAAATATGCCCTAGAGGCAATAATAAAGTTATTATTTACTTCCTTATATCATGATAAATGTTTATTATTCATGCTTGAATTTTATTAACCGGAAACATAATACATGTGTGAATACATAGACAAACAGTATGTCACTAGTATGCCTCTACTTGACTAGCTCATTGAATCAAAGATGGTTAAGTTTCCTAGCCATAGACATGAGTTGTCTTTTGATTAATGAGATCACATCATTAGAGAATGATGTGATTGACTTGACCCATTCTGTTAGCAAAGCACGTGATCGTTTAGTTTGTTGCTATTGCTTTCTTCATGACTTATACATGTTCATATGACTATGAGATTATGCAACTCCCGTTTACCGGAGGAACACTTTGTGTGCTACTGTCGGTGTCAAAACCGGCGGATCTCGGGTAGGGGGTCCTGAACTATGCATCTAGGCCAGATGGTAACAGGAGGCAAGGGACACGAAGTTTTACCCAGGTTCGGGCCCTCTTGATGGAGGTAAAACCCTACGTCCTGCTTGATTAATATTGATGATATGGGTAGTACAAGAGTAGATCTACCACGAGATCGGAGAGGCTAAACCCTAGAAGCTAGCCTATGGTATGATTGTTGTTCTGTATGTTGTCCTACGGACTAAAACCCTCCGGTTTATATAGACACCGGAGAGGGTTAGGGTTACACAAAGTCGGTTACAATGGTAGGATATCTACATATCCGTATCGCCAAGCTTGCCTTCCACGCCAAGGAAAGTCCCTTCCGGACACGGGACGAAGTCTTGAATCTTGTATCTTCATAGTCCAGGAGTCCGGCTGAAGGTATAGTCCGGCCATCCGGACACCCCCTAATCCAGGACTCCCTGAGTAGCCCCTGAACCATGCTTCAATGACGACGAGTCTGGCGCGCAGTTTGTCTTCGGCATTGCAAGGCGGGTTCCTCCTCCAAGTACTTCATAGAAGATTTTGAACACAAATATAGTGTCCGGCTCTGCAAAATAAGTTTCCACATATTGCCATAGAGAGAATAATATTTACACAAATCTAATCTGCTAATGTATTCCATAGTGTGACGCACCACGGCCAAGTCTTTATTCGAATCGTTTTATTGTCCCACCTCAGCGTGTTATGCGAGGCGGTTTCCTTGGCACGTCTTGTCGAAGCAGAGATCGTGTCCCCTTATTCCGGATTCTCATCAATACGGGCATGGGTAACCCAACCGCGCCATTGATTACGGCGCTTGGGGATAAGCGAGTTTTACCAGGCTGGTGGGGACACATAGTTGCGTCCACCCATATAAGGGGATAAGGATCCACCATTTTACCTATGCCTTCTTCCTCCTTTGCCTATCCATTCTTGCGCACTCGAGCTCCAGCGCCCAAATCCGCACTCCCCACCTCAACCTTCTCCAGCCATGTCCGGAGCGGGAGGCAAGTGGATGGTCTCCTCCGTCACGGAGGGACACATCAAAAAACTAAGGAAGGCCGGATACTTATCAAACAACATCGCGTACCGGCTTCCCGAAGAGGGGCAGCTCCTCCCCACCCCAAGGCCCCATGAGAAGGTAGTGTTCCTTCCCCACTTCCTCCGTGGACTAGGCTTTCCTATCCACCCATTCATCCGGGGACTCATGTTCTACTACGGCCTGGATTTCCATGATCTGGCCCCGAACTTCATCCTCAACATCTCGGCATTTATCGTCATGTGCGAGGCTTTCCTCTGCATCCGCCCCCATTTCGGCCTATGGCTCAAGACTTTCAATGTCAAGTCGAAGGTGGTGCGCGGCAACCAGGCAGAGTGCGGAGGCGCCATGGTGGGCAAGATGTCCAACGTCTTATGGCTCGAGGGCTCCTTTCTGGAGACCCTGAAGGGGTGGCAATCGGGGTGGTTTTACATCACCGAGCCGCGTGACCCTGAGTGGATCGCAGCCCCCGAGTTCTGGTCCGGACCCCCAACGCGGCTCACGTCCTGGAAAGAGACGGGCCTGTCGTGGGGCAGCAAAGGAGAGGTGACTGGACTGCAAACATGCATCCAAACCCTTGTGGGCAAGCAGCTCAAGCTTGTCAACGTAGTCCAGGTTATGCTCATCCGCCGGATCCTCCCGTGTCAACAACGGGCCTTCAACATGTGGGAGTTCAACCCGGCGCAGCATCGAACTCTGAGCAGGCTCTTCGACACAACGTACGAAGATGTCTGGAAGGTGCTTTTCAAGGGCGCTGAGGCTCCCGCATCTGCTACCGAGGATCGCAGATTCAGCACGCAGCGTCACGCTAGCGCGGTAAGTTGTTTGTACCTTTTACAGGGTATTAGTTTTTCATAGTTTAACTCTATGCGGGATCTAAGCTCCCTTACCTTTGACAGGTTTGGCAGGCAAAGTCCGGACAGATCGACTGTCCGGCTCCTTTGCCCGAAGACCCAGCCGATGCCCGCTTGGCGAAGTTGCTGGTTCCGGCACCCTATGTGGTGCCGGAGAAGAAGGCCACGGGGACTCGAAAGAGTGCCCGGTGCCTGGAGGTGTCGGATCCATCATCCGACGACTCCAAGACGCACTCCTCCCATGAAGACGAGGAGGAGGAAGAAGAGACCCCTCCCTCTCCAGCGGCGGAAGGGAAGAAAAGGAAGGCCGCCCCAACCGGGGAGGCCGAAGGGTCCAAGAAGGGGAAAACCCTTCCTCCGGACTACTCCACCGATGCCGACGACGGTGGAGAGGAGTGGCCGCTCAGGGCCAAGCCCCTGGCGAAATCGTAAGTATCCGGATACCAGAGTAATTCATAGTATTCCTTTATTGCACAGCTTTCCCTTATGTCAAATATGTTTATGCAGCCCACCCAAAGACTGCCTCGACGCGTCGTCGAGCGGTTCACTGGACTCGTCGGATGTGAATTCGCTTCCGACGGCTTCCTCCCCCCGTCCTACGGACGACACCGAAGTGTTGTCCCAACAGGTTCCAAGCCAAGAGGAGGTGGTCCTGGAGGCGCCGCAAGGCGACCTCCCGGACTCCAGGAGTGAAGGGGATAAAACCCCCAGGGCTCCAAGTCCGGCTCTGGGCCGAACACCGCTCCGGAACCTTCAAAGGTTCCAGAGTCTGGCGGGCGACCTCCTTCCAAGAGGAGCAAGCCCACCGTGCCGGTGACCCCCGTCCAACCGGAGGTGCCGGACAATCTGTTGGAGGTGCTCGAAGGCGCCTCCATCGACGAGGAGCACCGCACCATTATGAATGCGGTGGTCTAGGAGGTTTAGTCCGCCAAGAGCGGACTGACTGAAGCTTGTACTAGCCTTTTAACAGGCTTTGAGGTAAGTAAAGAATGTGTAAATAATATTACCGCATAGATAGTAGCCCCTGATGCTCTGTTTGGCGTTCAGGGAGAAAAGCCAAAGAGAGGATCAAATAAAATTCGCATGAGTCTAACAAAAAGGAGTCAATATGCGTATGCAGGCTTCTCTGCTGGTGTCCGCCGCACTGACTGCGGAAGTGGACGCGCTAAAGCAGAACCTCGAGCAGTCCGAGCAAGAGCTCGGGCGTGCCAAGAAGTAGCTGGAGGACAAGGAAGGAAAGAAATACCTTGTTTAAATATATATATATATAAGGTGAAATTGCAAAAAATGACAGGATTATCATGGCTATTATAGGGGCCACGTCTGAGGTGGCGACCCTTAAGCAAGCGTTGGTCGAGGCCGAGAAGAGGGCGGCCACGGAGCGCACCGAGCGGGAGAAGTATGAGGCCGAGGTTGGCAAGGTGCGGCAAGAGCTCTAGGCTCTCATGGAAGAACATGAGAGTTTGGAGCTTGACTCAAAGATGCGAGTGTCCGAGCTCGCGGTGGCTATTGAAAATGCCAAGTCTGCCAAGGCCGAATCCCAGAAGACCCTCTAGGAGTTGGATGAGGTGAAAAAGATAGCGGCGGGTAAAGCATTCTTTATGCAAAGCAAACACATAAACGTAAGTTACTTGTTACTTACCCGAATCCGGTGCTCTCCAGGAGCATTCGCAGATCTTCCCTGTAGCGTGTCTGATGCCGCCGCATTCTATCGAGCCAAGGAGGGCAGCTCGACAGAGAAGGTGTTCTGGTCTCAGTATGCTAAGGCCGGACACCCCGTGCCCCTGAGCGACAAGATGAAGCAACTGGTCGAGCTCCACAAGGCGGCCGAACAGGCCATGAAGGGCCTCATAGTTCGGTTGTGGCCTGGAGAGGCTCCGCCTGGGAGCTATTTCGGGCTGGTGCGGCGGCTGGTGGGGGCCTGTCCAAGACTCGAAGTCATCAAGCACTCCGTCTGCATTGAAGGTGCCCGTAGGGCCCTTGCCCGTGCTAAGGTGCACTGGGGCAAGCTGGATGCTGAGAAGCTTGTGAAGGACGGGCCACCGCCGGGGAAGGAGCATCGCAAGCCCGAGAATTATTATAAGGATGTTCTGAAGGGTGCCTGCCTTATGGCGGATGAGTGTTCCAGGGATGTAATTTTTGAGTAAAACTCGCTCGTTTTGTCCTGTGCGCTGAAAACTTGTTCATATGCGCTAAGCAATGCTGTTGAAATTTAAAATATTACCTTCTGTGTGGCTGTTTATCAATTCTGAGAGATGGCGAGTCGTCGGCTTCTGCCCCCGTGCCGCTAGTGCTGGGGTGTTCGGGGATAAACCTGAGCGCTCTTTTTCCCATGTTTGGGTCCTTCGAGGGAGGCGCTCAGCACAACGAACAAGGCAATCAGACTATAATGCTTGAACACTCTCACTTAGCCATAGAATTATATAATTTTAAATTTCAGCGAAGCCCCTGGTATTCGGAAGACCGAGTTCGGGGCGCTATCCACGCCTTGGCTGGACAGAGCCGACTCCTCGCTCTAAGCGGCATAAGTCTTTAGGGACTCGAAAAACCTCTCGAACAGCGACCAACTCTCGCTTCATCATGACAGTCAGTTTTAGCTTTCTCTACTGAGGTGCTCGACCCAGCTCAACAGGGGCACAATCGCAGTAGTTCTCCTAGTGCTACCTTAGCCGATATAGTGGAACGTAAGGCACCAAAACATAGGAGCCGGGCAAACCCAACTATTGACCCAAGACATGATTCGGAGCCGATGCATATAATGCTATAAGTTCGGGGTGCCGCACTTGTTAAAGTGTTCGGACTTCTCACACCATATTGAGGGGTACTAAAGCCCCTGGCGTATTTTGGCCGTACCAAAGTGTACGGGTGCAACATGTCGTTAAGGAACATATATTTGTAAAAAAAAGTAATGCAAAAATAGACAGAAGCTATGCATTGTTTATTAAAAAGGGCTGCGATCAAAGCAAAACGATACAAATAATGCGATAAGCAAAAGGTTGGACTATTTTAACATGTCCGTTCCAAGGGCAGGCTGCGGAATGGTATGCGAAACAGGTATACTGCTCGTGATAGAGACCACCTGGGAGTTCCGTAATGCGGCATGGCTTGTCTGCTTCCCTGGTTCTTGCATCGTTTGTTCGGCAATTGAACTGCCGAACAGGCCTTCCGAAGAGTGGAGTCCTGAAAGTAAGAGAAAATTAAAAAATCGGCAGCCCCTGGTGCGGTTTAAGCCGTGTTTCGGGCGTGCCGTGATGGTGCCCCTCCCCCTGTACCCAAGGTATTTCTAGAGCATAGTTATGTACGCGAAGTACTGGTGTCGCATTTTTGCGAGGGCTGGGGTTGGGGCCGCATTGCTACGCCTGCTCGGAACGTGCCAGGCGGTCTTGTTGTAGGTTACTCCGGGCGCGCTTGACAGTGTCCGGACGTTTAATGGCCGGACTGGAGAACTGCCTGGAGAGGCTGCTTTGTACTTCCGCTGCAAGGGCCGCCGTGTGCTCCTCCGTTCGGAGGGAGCGTTCGGTGTTTCCATTGACCGTAATTATTCCTCGAGGGCCTGGCATCTTGAGCTTAAGGTATGCGTAGTGCGGTACCGCATGAACTTGGCGAATGCGGTTCGTCCGAGCAGTGCGTGATAGCCACTGCGGAACGGGACTATGTCCAAGATTAACTCATCGCTTCGAAAATTATCCGGAGATCCGAAGACCACTTCAAGTGTGACTGAGCCTGTACAGTTGGCCTCTACACCTGGTATTACGCCTTTAAAGGTCATTTTGGTGGGCTTAATCCTCGAGGGATCTATGCCCATTTTCCGCACTGTATCCTGGTAAAGCAGGTTCAGGCTACTGCCGCCGTCCATAAGGACTCTAGTGATATGAAATCCGTCAATAATTGGGTCTAGAACCAATGCGGCGAATCTGCCATGACGGGTGCTAGTGGGATGGTCCCTTCAATCAAAGGTGATAGGGCAGGAGGACCATGGGTTGAACTTTGCGGCGACTGGCTCTATCGCGTATACGTCCCTTAACGCGCGCTTCCGCTCCCTCTTGGGGATGTGGGTTGCGTATATCATGTTCACCGTCCGCACTTGTGGGGGAAAACCCTTTTGTCCACTGTTGTTCGGTGGCCGGGGCTCTTCGTCGTCATCGCTATGCAGCCCCTTGTCTGTATTTTCGGCATGTAACTTGCCTGCCTGCTTGAACACCCAACAATCCCTGTTGGTGTGATTGGTCGTCTTTTTGGGGGTGCCATGTATCTGGCACAAGCGGTCGAGTATTCGGTCCAAACTGGACGGGCCCCTAGGATTTCTTTTGAATGCCTTTTTCTGCTGACCGGATTTATAGCCTCTGAATCCGGCATTAACTGCCGTATCCTCAACATTGTTGCTGTTAGTGCGGCGCTTCTCCTTGTTGCGACGCGACCTGCCACTACTGTCCCTGGTATCCGAATTACCAGGGTTCTTGGTCATATTGTTGCTACGAGCAAGCCAGCTATCTCCTCCCGTGCAAAAGCGGGTCATGAGTGTCGTGAGTGCTGCCATAGATTTCGGCTTTTCCTGTCCAAGGTGCCGGGCAAGCCACTCGTCACGGATATTGTGTTTGAAGGCTGCTAGGGCCTCAGCGTCCGGATAGTCGACTATTTGATTTTTCTTTGTTAGGAACCGTGTCCAGAATTGCCTGGCCGATTCCTCTGGATGCTAAATTACGTGGCTTAGGTCATCGGCGTCTGGTGGTCGCACATAAGTGCCCTGGAAATTGGTGAGGAATGCGGCTTCCAGGTCCTCCCAACAACCGATTGATCCTGCTGGCAAGCTGTTAAGCCAATGCCGAGCTGGTCCTTTAAGCTTGAGTGGGAGGTATTTGATGGCGTGGAGATCATCGCCGCGGGCCATGTGGATATGAAGGAGATAATCCTTGATCCATACCGCAGGATCTGTTGTGCCATCATATGATTCGATGTTTATGGGTTTGAAACCCTCGGGGATTTGATGATCCATTACTTCGTCTGTGAAGCATAATGGGTGTGCGGCGCCTCTGTACTGGGCTATATCACGACGTAGCTCCAATGAGCCTTGTCTACTGTGTTCGGCCCTACCGGATTTGTGTCCGGCATGACGGTTACCGTCTCGAGTCATGGGGCGCCCACGCGATCCATAGATCGATCTTGTTTGCCTTGCCTTGTCCTCCAACATATCTCGCAGGTCTGGCGCATTTTCCCGTGCCTTGGTACGGGGTGCGGCTTGAGTGGAGGGCCGAGAGGCCTCTCTGTTGCGGCCACGAGGTGGCCGGTCGGCCGTATCAACTGCTGGTGATGTAGGTTTAAGTGCTTCCTCCTCTAATCGGGGTAGCAACCTGCGCTTTTGGTAGCTCTTGGAGGGGCGTTCGAGTTTATGCTCTTCGGCCGCAAGGACTTCAGTCCATCTGTCGACTAGCAAATCTTGATCAGCTCTAAGCTGTTGCTGTTTTTTCTTGAGGCTTCTTGCCGTGGCCATAAGCCTGCATTGAAAATGCTCTTGCTCGGCGGGATCCTCTGGCACGACGAATTCATCATCGTCGAGGCTTGCCTCGTCTTTGGAGGGAGGCGTATAATTATCGTCCTCGACCTCTCTAGCTGCTGCTCTCTCATGAGGGCTGGCTTCTCCATCCTCCTGTGCTGAATCTTGCTGGAGGGGATTTTCTTCGGCATTCTCCGGAGTATTATTATCTCCCGTGCTGGAATCACCGTATTTGCTTTGGCAGGATTTTGAGCGGCGCCGCTGACGCCGGTGCTTAGGCTATTTCTTGGAGGGGTCATCCTCCGTTGTTCCATCGCCATCTCCTTCTTTTGGGGTGTCCACCATGTATATGTTATACGACGAGGTGGCTTTCCAGGGCCTAATAGGCGCTGGTTCTTCATCGTCTCCTGCATCGGTGTCCATACCGTCGATGTCTTCGGAGTCGAAGTCGAGCATGTCGGTTAAATCGTCGACAATGGCTACAAAGTGGGTGGTGGGTGGGCTTTGAATTTCTTCATCGTCCATATCCCAACCTTGCTGGCCGTAGTCCGGCCAGGGCTCTCCTGATAAAGAGAGAGACATTAGTGTCTTCAGAATATCACCGAAAGGCGAGTGTTGAAAGATGTCCGCGGCAGTAAACTCCATGATCGGCGCCCAATCGGATTCGACCGGCAGGGGCGCGGAGGGTTCGGAGTCCGGAGAGGAGTCCGGCTCCTTGGAGTCATGAGTATCGCGGAGTGCGGGGCTGGCGTTCGGCTCGATCACCGTTGGGATTGCAGCCCTCGAGGCGGCGTCCAACCATCCATCCTCGATCGGCGCAGTTGGCTCTGAATTAAGGGTCGAAGCCGATGCGGGTGCGGCCTCCAGGGCACTGTTCGGCGGCGGAGCTAGATCATGCTCGTCGTGACAGTACGGCGCGCTCGGCAGTGGCTCGAATCCGTCGAGGATCAAGTCCCCGCGGATGTCAGCCGTGTAGTTTAAACTTCCAAATCTGACCTGACGGCCAGGGGCATAGCTTTCGATCTGCTCCAGATGGCCAAGTGAATTGGCCCGCAGTGCGAAGCCGCCGAAGATGAAGATCTATCCGGGGAGGAAGGTCTCACCCTGGACTGCATCGCTATTGATGATCGTAGGAGCCATCAAGCCTAACAGCGACGACACAGAGGAACTCTCAATGAAAGCACCAATGTCGGTGTCAAAACCGGCGGATCTCGGGTAGGGGGTCCCGAACTGTGCGTCTAGGCCAGATGGTAACAGGAGGCAAGGGACACGAAGTTTTACCCAGGTTCGGCCCCTCTTGATGGAGGTAAAACCCTACGTCCTGCTTGATTAATATTGATGATATGGGTAGTACAAGAGTATATCTACCATGAGGTCGGAGAGGCTAAACCCTAGAAGCTAGCCTATGGTATGATTGTTGTTCTGTATGTTATCCTACGGACTAAAACCCTCTGGTTTATATAGACACCGGAGAGGGTTAGGGTTACACAAAGTCGGTTACAATGTTTGGAGATCTACATATCCGTATCGCCAAGCTTGCCTTCCACGCCAAGGAAAGTCCCTTCCGGACACGGGACGAAGTCTTCAATCTTGTATCTTCATAGTCCAGGAGTCCGGCTGAAGGTATAGTCCGGCCATCCGGACACCCCCTAATCCAGGACTCCCTCAGCTATCAAATGTCACAACGTAACTGGGTGATTATAAAGGTGCTCTACAGGTGTCTCCAAAGGTACTTGTTGCGTTGGCGTATTTCGAGATTAGGATTTGTCACTCCGATTGTCGGAGAGGTATCTCTGGGCCCACTCGGTAATGCACATCACTATAAGCCTTGCAAGCATTGCAACTAATGAGTTAGTTGCGGGATGATGTGTTATGGAACGAGTAAAGAGACTTGCCGGTAACGAGATTGAACTAGGTATTGAGATACCGACGATCGAATCTCGGGCAAGTAACATACCGATGACGAAGGGAACACGTATGTTGTTATGCGGTCTGACCGATAAAGATCTTCGTAGAATATGTAGGAGCCAATATGAGCATCCAGGTTCTGCTATTGGTTATTGACCGGAGACGTGTCTCGGTCATGTCTACATAGTTCTCGAACCCGTAGGGTCCGCACGCTTAACACTACGATGACAGTTATATTATGAGTTTATATGTTTTGATGTACCGAAGGAGTTCGGAGTCCCGGATGAGATCGGGGACATGACGGGGAGTCTCGAAATGGTCGAGACGTAAAGATCGATATATTGGACGACTATATTCGGACTTCGGAAAGGTTCCGAGTGATTCGGGTATTTTTCGGAGTACCGGAGAGTTACGGGAATTCGCCGGGGAGTATATGGGCCTTATTGGGCCATACGGGAATAGAGGAGATAGGCCAAAAAGAAGGAGGCATGCGCCCCCCCCCCTCTGGTCTGAATTGGACAAGGGGTGCAGCCCCCTTTTCCTTCTCCCTCTCCTCCTCTTTCCTTCTCTCCTACTCCAACAAGGAAAGGAGGAGTCCTACTCCCGGTGGGAGTAGGACTCCCCCCTTGGTGTGCCCTCCTCCAAGGCTGGCCGCCTCCCCCCTTGCTCCTTTATATACGGGGGCAGGGGGCACCCCAGAGACACACAAGTTGATCAAGTTGATCGTCTTTTAGCCGTGTGCGGTGCCCCCCTCCACCATAGTCCACCTCGATAATACTGTAGCGGTGCTTAGGCGAAGCCCTGCGTCGATAGATCATCAACATCATCACCACGCCGTCGTGCTGACGAAACTCTCCCTCAACACTTGGCTGGATCGGAGTTGTTGAACGTGTGCTGAACTCGGAGGTGCCGTACGTTCGGTACTTGATCGGTCGGATCGTGAAGATATACGACTACATCAACCGCGTTGTGCTAACGCTTCCGCTTTCGGTCTACGAGGGTACGTGGACAACACTCTCCCCTCTCGTTGTTGTGCATCACCATGATCTTGAGTGTGCGTACGGAATTTTTTTAAAATTACTACGTTCCCCAATAGTTTGATTGTAGATGGATGGCCCGTGCTGTTGTTCCGTTGAATTTTAATGCGTTCCTTGAGAAAGCAAAGTTGAAAGATGATGGTAGCAATTACATGGACTGGGTCCGTAACTTGAGGATTATCCTCATTGCTGCACAGAAGAATTACGTCCTGGAAGCACCGCTAGGTGCCTGGCCTGCTGCTGGAGCAACACCGGATGTTATGAACGTCTGGCAGAGCAAAGCTGATGACTACTCGATAGTTCAGTGTGCCATGCTTTACGGCTTAGAATCGGTACTTCAACGATGTTTTGAACGTCATGGAGCATATGAGATGTTCCAGGAGTTGAAGTTAATATTTCAAGCAAATGCTCGGATTGAGAGATATGAAGTCTCCAATAAATTCCGTAGCTGCAAGATGGAGGAGAATAGTTCTGTCAGTGAACATATACTCAAAATGTCTGGGTATCATAATCACTTGACTCAACTGGGAGTTAATCTTCCTGTTGATAGTGTCATTGACAAAGTTCTTCAATCACTACCACCAAGCTACAAGAGCTTCGTGATGAACTATAACATGCAAGGGATGGATAAGACAATTCCCGAGCTCTTCGCAATGCTAAAGGCTGAGGTAGAAATCAAGAAGGAGCATCAAGTGTTGATGGTCAACAAGACCGCCAGTTTCAAGAAAAAGGGCAAAGGGAAGAAGAAGGGGAACTTCAAGAAGAACAGTAAGCAGGTTACTGCTCAGGAGAAGAAACCCAAATCTGGACCGAAGCCTGAAACTGAGTGCTTCTACTGCAAGCAGACTGGACACTGGAAGCGGAACTGCCCCAAGTATTTGGCGGATAAGAAGGATGGCAAGGTGAACAAAGGTATATGTGATATACATGTTATTGATGTGTACCTTACTAGAGCTCGCAGTAGCACCTGGGTATTTGATACTGGTTCTGTTGCTAACATTTGCAACTCGAAACAGGGACTACGGATTAAGCAAACACTGGCAAAGGACGAGGTGACGATGCACGTGGGAAATGGTTCCAAAGTCGATGTGATCGCGGTCGGCACGCTACCTCTACATCTACCTTCGGGATTCGTTTTAGACCTAAATAATTGTTATTTGGTGCTAGCGTTGAGCATGAACATTATATCTGGATCTTGTTTGATGCGAGACGGTTATTCATTTAAATCAGAGAATAATGGTTGTTCTATTTATATGAGTAATATCTTTTATGGTCATGCACCCTTGAAGAGTGGTCTATTTTTAATGAATCTCGATGGTAGTGATACACATATTCATAATGTTGAAGCCAAAAGATGCAGAGTTGATAATGATAGTGCAACTTATTTGTGACACTGTTGTTTAGGTCATATCGGTGTAAAGCGCATGAAGAAACTCCATACTGATGGACTTTTGGAATCACTTGATTATGAATCACTTGGTACTTGCGAACCGTGCCTCATGGGCAAAATGACTAAAACGCCGTTCTCCGGGACTATGGAGAGAGCAACAGATTTGTTGGAAATCATACATACAGATGTATGTGGTCCGATGAATATTGAGGCTCGTGGCGAATATCGTTATTTTCTCACCTTCACAGATTATTTAAGCACATATGGGTATATCTACTTAATGAAACATAATTCTGAAACATTTGAAAAGTTCAAAGAATTTCAGAGTGAAGTTGAAAATCATCGTAACAAGAAAATAAAGTTTCTACGATCTGATCATGGAGAAGAATATTTGAGTTACGAGTTTGGTCTACATTTGAAACAATGCGGAATAGTTTCACAACTCACGCCACCCGGAACACCACAGCGTAATGGTGTGTCCGAACGTCAAAATCGTACTTTACTAGATATGGTGCGATCTATGATGTCTCTTACAGATTTACCGCTATCGTTTTGGGGTTATGCTTTAGAGACGGCTGCATTCACGTTAAATAGGGCACCATCGAAATCCGTTGAGACGACACCTTATGAACTGTGGTTTGGCAAGAAACCAAATTTGTCGTTTCTGAAAGTTTGGAGCTGCGAGGCTTATGTGAAAAAACTTCAACCTGATAAGCTCGAACCCAAATCAGAGAAATGTGTCTTCATAGGATACCCAAAGGAAACTGTTGGGTACACCTTCTATCACAGATCTGAAGGCAAGACTTTCGTTGCTAAGAATGGATCCTTTCTAGAGAAGGAGTTTCTCTCGAAAGAAGTGAGTGGGAGAAAAGTAGAACTTGATGAGGTAACTGTACCTGCTCCCTTATTGGAAAGTAGTACATCACAGAAACCGGTTTCTGTGACACCTACACCAATTAGTGATGAAGCTAATGATAATGATCATGAAACATCAGATCAAGTTACTACCGAACCTCATAGATCAACCAGAGTAAGATCCGCGCCAGAGTGGTACGGTAATCCTGTTCTGGAAGTCATGCTACTAAATCATGATGAACCTACAAACATTGAAGAAGCGATGGTGAGCCCAGATTCCGCAAAGTGGCTAGAAGCCATGAAATCTGAGATGGGATCCATGTATGAGAACAAAGTGTGGACTTTGGTTGACTTGCCCGTTGATCGGCAAGCAATTGAGAATAAATGGATCTTCAAGAAGAAGACTGACGCTGACGGTAATGTTACTGTCTACAAAGCTCGACTTGTTGCGAAAGGTTTTCGACAAGTTCAAGGGATTGACTACGATGAGACCTTCTCACCCGTAGCGATGCTTAAGTCTATCTGAATCATGTTAGCAATTGCCGCATTTTATGATTATGAAATTTGGCAAATGGATGTCAAAACTGCATTGCTGAATGGATTTCTGGAAGAAGAGTTGTATATGATGCAACCAGAAGGTTTTGTCGATCCAAAGGGAGCTAACAAAGTGTGCAAGCTCCAGCGATCCATTTATGGACTGGTGCAAGCCTCTCGGAGTTGGAATAAACGCTTTGATAGTGTGATCAAAGCATTTGGTTTTGTACAGACTTTTGGAGAAGCCTGTATTTACAAGAAAGTCAGTGGGAGCTCTGTAGCATTTCTGATATTATATGTGGATGACATATTATTGATTGGATATAGAATTTCTGGACAGCATAAAGGGATACTTGAATAAGAGTTTTTCAATGAAAGACCTCGGTGAAGCTACTTACATATTGGGCATTAAGATCTTTAGAGATAGATCAAGACGCTTAATTGGACTTTCACAAAGCACATACCTTGACAAAGTTTTGAAGAAGTTCAAATTGGATCAAGCAAAGAAAGGGTTCTTGCCTGTGTTACAAGGTGTGAAGTTGAGTAAGACTCAATGTCCGACCACCACAGAAGATAGAGAGAAAATGAAAGATGTTCCCTATGCTTCAGCCATAGGCTCTATCATGTATGCAATGCTGTGTACCAGACCTGATGTGTGCCTTGCTATAAGTCTAGCAGGGAGGTACCAAAGTAATCCAAGAGTGGATCACTGGACAGCGGTTAAGAACATCCTAAAATACCTGAAAAGGACTAAGGATATGTTTCTTGTATATGGAGGTGACAAAGAGCTCATCATAAATGGTTACGTTGATGCGAGCTTTGACACTGATCCGGGCGATTCTAAATCGCAAACCGGATACGTGTTTATACTGAACGGTGGAGCTGTCAGTTGGTGCAGTTCTAAACAAAGCGTCATGGCGGGATCTACATGTGAAGCGGAGTACATAGCTGCTTCGGAAGCAGCAAATGAAGGAGTTTGGATGAAGGAGTTTATATCCGATCTAGGTGTCATACCTAGTGCATCGGGTCCAATGAAAATCTTTTGTGACAATACTGGTGCAATTGCCTTGGCGAAGGAATCCAGATTTCACAAGAGAACCAAGCACATCAAGAGATGCTTCAATTCCATTCGGGATTTAGTCCAAGTGGGAGACGTAGAAATTTGCAAGATACATACGGATCTGAATGTGGCAGACCCACTGACTAAGCCTCTTCCACGAGCAAAACATGATCAGCACCAAGGCTCCATGGGTGTTAGAATCATTACTGTGTAATCTAGATTATTGACTCTAGTGCAAGTGGGAGACTGAAGGAAATATGCCCTAGAGGCAATAATAAAGTTATTATTTATTTCCTTATATCATGATAAATGTTTATTATTCATGCTAGAATTGTATTAACCGGAAACATAATACATGTGTGAATACATAGACAAACACAGTGTCACTAGTATGCCTCTACTTGACTAGCTCGTTTATCGAAGATGGTTATGTTTCCAAACCATAGACATGAGTTGTCATTTGATTAACGGGATCACATCATTAGGAGAATGATGTGATTGACTTGACCCATTCCGTTAGCTTAGCACTTGATCGTTTAGTTTGTTGCTATTGCTTTCTTCATAACTTATACATGTTCCTATGACTATGAGATTATGCAACTCCCGTTTACCGGAGGAACACTTTGTGTGCTACCAAACATCACAACATAACTGGGTGATTATAAAGGTGCTCTACAGGTGTCTCCGAAGGTACTTGTTGGGTTGGCGTATTTCGAGATTAGGATTTGTCACTCTGATTGTCGGAGAGGTATCTCTGGGCCCTCTCGGTAATGCACATCACTCAAGCCTTGCAAGCATTGCAACTAATAAGTTAGTTGCGGGATGATGTATTACGGAACGAGTAAAGAGACTTGTCGGTAATCAGATTGAACTAGGTATTAAGATACCGACGATCGAGTCTCGGGCAAGTAACATACCCATGACAAAGGGAACAACGTATGTTGTTATGCGGTCTGACCGATAAAGATCTTCGTAGAATATGTAGGAGCCAATATGAGCATCCAGGTTCCGCTATTGGTTATTGACCGGAGATGTGTCCCGGTCATGTCTACATAGTTCTCGAACCCGTAGGGTCCGCACGCTTAAAGTTCGGTGACGATCGTAATTAGGGTTTTTGTGTTTTGATGTACCGAAGGTTGTTCGGAGTCCCGGATGTGATCACGGACATGACGAGGTGTCTCAAAATGGTCGAGACATAAAGATTGATATATTGGAAGCCTATATTTGGATAACGGAAACGTTCCGGCTGAATCGGGATTTTACCGGAGTACCGAGGGGTTACCGGAACCCCCCCCCC
>NC_041386.1:445718635-445827713 GCF_002162155.2 Triticum dicoccoides
AGGGCAGGCCGCGCGCCCCCTCCCCCTAGTCCGAATAGGACAAGGAAGGGGGGCGGCGCCCCCCTTTCCTCTTTCTCCCTTCCCCCTTCCTTTTCCAACAAGGCAAGAGGGGGGAGTCCTACTCCCGGTGGGAGTAGGACTCCTCCAGGCGCACCCCTAGGGCCGGACGCACCTCCCCCTCTCCCTCCTTTATATACGGGGGCAAGGGGGCACCCCATGACACACAAGTTGATCTTCGTGATCGTTCCTTAGCCGTGTGCGGTGCCCCCTTCCACCATGTTCCACCTCGGTCATATCGTAGCGGTGCTTAGGCGAAGCCCTGCGTCGGTAGAACATCATCACCGTCATCACGCCGTCGTGCTGACGAAACTCTCCCTCAACGTTTTGCTGGATCGGAGCTTGAGGGACGTCACCGAGTTGAACGTGTGCAGAACTCGGAGGTGCCGTACGTTCGGTACTTGGATCGGTCGGATCGGGAAGACGTACGACTACTTCCTCTATGTTGTGTCAACGCTTCCGTTGCCGGTCTACGAGGGTACGTAGACAACACTCTCCCCTCTCGTTGCTATGCATCGCCATGATCTTGTGTGTGCGTTTGAAATTTTTTGAAAGTACTATGTTCCCCAACAATCTGAATGTTATATCTCTGATGAAGCTGACAGCAGTACTGGCATCAAGGTTCTTGATAGGCTTGGCTTCAATCCACTTGGTGAACTTGTCGACTGCTACAAGCACATGAGTGAATCCACTCCTGCCAGTCCTCAAAGGTCCAACCATATCCAACCCCCAAACAGCAAAAGGCCAGACGAGTGGAATGGTCTTCAGGGCTGACGCAGGCTTGTGAGACATGTTGGAGTAAAGTTGGCAACCTTCACATTTGTCGACTATTTCTTGTGCCATCTCATTTGCCTGAGGCTAGTAAAATTCCGCTTGGTATGCTTTGGCCTCAATGGTCCGAGAGGACGCATCGTGACCACAGGTTCCGGAGTGGATATCATTGAGGATCACTCGACCTTCTTCATGTGTTATGCATTTCTGGCAAACTCCAGTCAGACTTTCTCTGAACAACTATCCTCTTATCACAGTAAAGGCCCTAGATCGACGGACGATCTGTCGAGCCTCTTCTTCATCTTCTGGGAGTTCTCTTCTAAGAATGTATGTGATATATGGTACTGTCCAATCGGGGGTGATGATCAAAACTTCCATGATCAAGTCTGTGATAGCCTGGCTTAAGAGGGATGATAGACTACTCATATCAATAAGGAATTCCTTTTTTTCCGGAAGCCCATTCGGACAGAACTCCAAAGTTAAGCGTGCTCAGCTTGGAGTAATTTCAGGATGGGTGACCGACCGGGAAGTTGCTCCCGGGTGCGCACGAGTGAGGACAAAGTGCGCAGAAAAGACTAGTATTGATCTGTGGGGCCAATCTAGATCTCGCCAGGAGTAACGACCACCGGCAGGTGTGTCCGGGGCTTTACAAGTTGGTATCAGAGCCAACCCTCGCAGTTACATGGATGTTTGCAGACAGGTGCGCGGTCATGTTGTTCATAACGTTTGTGACCCGTCGTGGCACCCGACATGGCACATGTACCAGACTGGATGCACAGACGTATGTGCCAAGAGGGAACGTTCCTGTGGCCCGACGAGGACGTCGGTTCCTCTGAGTGGGGGTGTATGTGATAGCCTGGCTTAAGAGGGATGATAGACTACTCATATCAATAAGGAATTCCTTCTTTTCCGGAAGCCCATTCGGACAAAAGTCCAAAGTTAAGCGTGCTCAGCTTGGAGTAATTTCAGGATGGGTGACCGACCGGAAAGTTGCTCCCGGGTGCGCACGAGTGAGGACAAAGTGCGCAGAAAAGACTAGCATTGATCTGTGGGGCCAGTCTAGATCCCGCCAGGAGTAACAACCACCGGTGGGTGTGTCCGGGGCGTTACAAAGTCGACCACGGCTAGAATCTCGATTTCAGTCGGATTGGTGGCACTCTTCGGTTGTGGGGGCTCTTCAGTGAAGGGATATTCTTGAACTGAAGGTGTATGAATATGCTCCAGGAACACATTGCTGGGAATGGTTTCTCTTGAGCATATCTTTGCCAGATCATCGGCTGCTTGATTTTTCAGTCGAGGAATGTGATGAAGCTCTAACCCCTGAAACCTCTTTTCTAACTTTCTTACTGCATTGCAATAACCAGTCATGGATGGGCTTCTGACATCCCACTCCTTCATCACCTGATTGATCACTAAATCCAAGTCGCCATAGACCATGAGGCGACGGACACCGAGTAAAATGGCCATACGCAACCCATACAGAAGTGCCTCGTATTCAGCCTCATTGTTAGAGGAGTCGAAGTGAATCTGGAGAACATAACTGAGTTTGTCACCACGGGAGGAGACCAAAACCACTCCAGCTCCGGAACCATTCAGCATCTTTGACCCGTCGAAGAACATGGTCCAATGCTCCGAGTGAATTTGGGCCGGAAGTTGCTGTTTGATCCACTCGGCGAGGAAATCAGCTATTGCTTGGGACTTAATAGCCTTCTTTGCTTCAAACTTGATATCCAGGGGAAGGAGTTCAATCACCCACTTTGCCACTCGACCAGTTGCATCTCTGTTGTTCAAAATCTCCGATAAGGGAGTGTCGCTGATGACTGTAACAGAATGATCAGAGAAATAGTGTGCAACCTTCTTTGTGGTCATGTAAACTCCATAAACAAGCTTCTGATAATGGGGATAACTTTGCTTTGATGGAGTCAGAACTTCAGAAATGTAATATATTGGGCGCTGAACTTTATAAGTTTTTCCTTCTTCTTCCCGCTCGACCGTGAGTACTGTACTGACAACTTGTCCAGTGGCTGCAATGTAAAGCAGTAAAGGCTCTTTGCTGATTGGTGCAGCAAGCACCGGCTGGGTGGAAAGCAGGGTTTTGAGCTCTACAAACGTTGCATCAGCTTCGGGAGTCCACTCGAACTTATCAGACTTCTTCATCAGTCGGTAAAGAGGCAGTGCCTTTTCACCGAGACGAGAAATGAATTGACTCAAGGCGGCCAAACAACCAGTAAGCTTCTGGACATCGTGCACATGCACAGGGCGTTTCATCCGAAGAATGGCACCAACTTTCTCTGGGTTAGCGTCGATCCCTCGTTCGGAAACGAGGAAACTGAGTAACTTTCCACCATGAACTCCAAATGTGCACTTTGATGGATTAAGCTTGATATCATACCTTCTGAGGTTTGCAAAGGTTTCAGCAAGGTCAGCCAGCAAGTCGGAACCTTTATGTGACTTGACTACAATGTCATCCATGTATGCTTCCACATTCCGACTGACTTGAGTGAGTAGACACTTCTGGATCATCCTCATGAATGTGGCTCCGACGTTCTTCAGGCCGAATGGCATAGTGACATAACAGAAACATCCGAATGGAGTGATGAAAGCCATTTTTATCTCATCGGGTCCAAACAGTCGGATCTGATGGTACCAGGAATAGGCGTCCAAGAAGGACAAACGCTCACACCCCGCACTTGATTCAACAATTTGGTCGATGCGGGGAAGAGGAAAATGATCTTTCAGGCAGGCCCGATTGATATGCTTGAAGTCAATGCACATGCGAAGTGAATCATCCTTCTTGGGGACCATGACAACATTGGCGAGCCACTCGGAGTGGTAAATCTCTCGGATAAACTCAGCTGCCAGGAGCCGAGCCACTTCCTCGCCAATTGCTTTTCTCTTCTGGACGGCGGACCGTCGGAGATGTTCTTTGACTGGTTTTACTTTCGGGTCGACTCGCAAACGATGCTCAGCCAGTCCCCTGGGTACACCCGGCATGTCAGAAGGTTTCCATGGAAAGATGTCCCAGTTCTCACGGAGGAACTGGATGAGCTCTTCTTCCTATTTGCCATCGAGTGTTGTTGAGATATGGGTTGGAGCGGCATTGGAATCGGTCGGGTGAATATGAATCGGCTTTGTTTCCCCGGACAACTGAAATGCAAAATCTATGGCAGGCTTCTTGGCTCACAGCAAATCACTCGGATCCGCATTCTTCTGATACTCTTGCAGTTCTACTACTGCCATCTGTGCATCGGCAATTTTTGAGCCCTTTTGGAAGCACTCTTCCGCCTTCTGCCGATTGCCAGTGACGATGATTACTCCTTTAGGACCAGGCATCTTCAATTTGAGATACACGTAACATGGTCAAGCCATAAAACGTGCATAAGCGGGCCTACCCAGAATAGCATGGTAAGCACTCTTGAAATCCACTACCTCAAATGTCAACTTTTCCTTGCGGTAATTCTTGGAATCACCGAAAACCACATCAAGGGCGATCTGGCCGAGTGACTGAGCTTTCTTGCCAGGAATAACACCATGGAAACTCATGTTGCTTTCACTAAGCTTGGACATCGGAATGCCCATTCCCTTCAAGGTTTCAGCATAAAGGATGTTCAGGCCACTGCCACCATCCATCAGCACTTCAGTCAGTCGAGTGCCTTCAACTACTGGGTCGACTACCAGTGCTTGCCTCCTAGGGTGGCTATATGAGCTGGATGGTCTGACTGGTCGAATGTGATGGCCATCTGGGACCACTTCAAATAACTAGGTGTTGCCGGAGCAACCATGTTCACCTCCCTGTTAATAACCTTCAATCGACTTTTGCTTTCAACATCAACAAAAATCATGAGTGTGGAATTGACATTGGGAAAACCATCATCTTCTTCTTCCCTATCCTCACCTCCGTCCGACTCCTTTTCCTTTTCCTTGGGTTGTTTCTCTCGGAACTGCTGGATCAGGAAACGACACTGTCGAGTGGTGTGTTTAGGGTAAATGATGTTTCCTTCCTCATCTTTTTTGGTATGAATATGGCATGGTAAATCCAACACATCATTCCCATCTTTATCCTTAACTTTTTTGGGAGTCCAAGGCCCTTTGGGCTTTCCTTTGAACTTTCCTTGGGTAATAGCTAAAGCTTCACCAGGAGCGGCCGGTTCGGCCTTTCGCTTATGTTTCCACTAGAATTCCCTCCTCCGGTTTCTTGGGCGACTGTTTTGTGTTTGCCACTCCGGAGTCGGTCTTCCTCCTCACCATTGGCATATTTGGTGGCAATCTCCAGCATCCAAGTCAGAGTCATATCTTCTGTCCGACCGAATTTCAGGTTCAACTCCCGATATTTAACGCCTTCCTTGAAGGCACAAATTGCTTAGTGATCTAACACATTCTCCATAGTATGGTGTAATGTGATCCATCTCTGGATACAATCCCTCAAGGTTTCATTCGGTTTCTGAACACAACACTGCAATTCTGTCAACCATGCAGGCCTTTTGCAAGTGCCTTCAAATGTCCTAACAAACACTCGAGCAAGTTCCTCCCAACTATATATACTGCCAGGAGCCAACTGATTCAACCACGCTCTCGCTGAGCCCTCCAACATCAAGGGGAGGTGCTTCATAGCCACATCATCATTGCCGCCACCAATCTGCACAGCCACTCGGTAGTACTCAAGCCAAGTGTCTGGCTTGGACTCGCCGGTGAATTTGCCGACTCCAGTTGCCAACCTAAAGTTGGGAGGAATCACTGCTGCTCTGATGGCTCTGCTGAAACACTCGGGTCCTGAAACATGCACCTTGCTTCCAGTCGGATGATCTCTATCAAGGCCTTCTCTATGAGCGCTGTTCCTATCAATCAGACCTTGAACGAGGATAGATCTTGCATCAAAGCCTGGCTCTCTGGGGTCGATTAGAATTCTTCGTTCGCCGCTGTGGGGGCGCCTGTCATCTTGCCGCCGAGGCATGTATGACCCACTCCTCGGAGGAGGCGTGGGCACTCGACGACGGTCATCGTGGTCGAGTCGATGATCATACTGCTCATGGTTCCTGTATTGATCTTGCTGGTACCCACGTCCCTCACGCCGTGGAGGCGATCCTGGGCTATGAGCAGATTGGACAGTATCTGCCACCACAGATCTGCTATGAATCCTATTCCGCGACTAAGATACTGCCGTATTCTGCTCTCCCACTGCCCGGAGCAAAGCCCGAATCTGCATCAAACCTCGGCCAGCTTCTGACTAGGAAGGTTGAATTGACTCAGCTATTCGGGCTGCAGCTGTGAGATTCTGGATCGGAGTTCGGTATACCTGAGTCGGAGGCGGAAAAAGTTGTCGTCGACTGGATTCAGGAATCTGCTGCCAGGCACGCTCGTCGAGGGCGCGCTGGAGGTTCTCCAGTCGAGTGCGCTCAGCCAAGTTGGCCAGGCGCGCCTCCTCCAAGGCCTGGGCCTTGGGGGTTTCTCCGGCGATAGGAGTGTGAAGTGCATCCATATTGCGGCGGCGAAGATCTTCCCTCCGCTGCGAAGAGAGGGGTTCGGGGCGGTACTCCTTGTGGACATGTGATGGATCACCGACGCCATTGCCACCGTCGTCACGGGTGAAGCCAGGAGGACTGCGTGGTCCATTGACCATCAAGACTTCTGCCGCGGGGTCGCTGCTGTCGCACTCGGATGCTGTCTCGACGGAGCCAGTCGAACAGGCCGTAGAGAGTTTCGTCGGGCTCGATTTCCGCGATTTGTGGGGTGGCCGATTGGCGGGCCACCGCATGCCGCACCCACCGCTGAAGCCGCGAGCGACCGGATCACTGGCGCCGGCGAACAACGGGAAGTGAGGATGTCATAGGAGCCGACCGATACTGAGTCGACGGCTGTCGAAGAAGGACACCGCGGACGCAGGCGCGAAAGTGTGTCGCCCCGCGGACGGGGAGCGCCTCGACGTCGAGCGGAGCCTCGTGGAGCCAAGCGGAGCCGTCGGCGATGAAGACGAGCGCGCCGAGACGGATCTCGCGGCCTTTAGCCAATCCTCCGCCGGAAACCATGATGATGGGAATCGGAAGAATCACAACTTCCCCAATAAACTGCTAAGACACCTGCCCCATGGTGGGCGCCAACTGTCGTGGTTCTAAGACTGACAGTAGAATGAGGGGTAGGTATGAGGAGGCAAGATCCTAGCTATGGAGTAGTTGTACACACGAGTTTTATGAGTTCAGTCCCTTCTCAGAAGAAGTAACAACCCTACGTCTCGGTGCCCGGAGGCGGTCGACTGGATTATATGTGTGTGTGAGTTTACAAAAGATGCGAACCCTTGTGCCTGTGGAGGGGGTGGCTTATATAGAGTTCGCCAGGACCTCAGCCGGCCCACGTTACAAAGGGTTTAAGGTACATTAAAGGGGAGACATTACTGGTAACGCTAGTAAATAAAGAGACATAATGACCATTAAAGCTATGAGGTGATGTCCGACCATTGTAGCCCGGAGCGACCTTAGACCTTCTAGTGGTCGAGTGACAGTCTCCGCGGTCGAGTAACTTCAAGTCTTCTGAGTGGAAGTCCTCATGGTCGAGTGGATGATGACTCCTCTTCGAATGCTTCTGGTTTTAGGGTGACGTCCTAGGGGAGGGTGTCTAGGTCAGGCCTATGACCCTACCCTAGGTACATATCTTCATCAGCTACTACATGCTTCTAGCAAGAACCGTTCTTACCTACGCATCAAAACCACAACGATTTTTCGTCAAGTGTGTTGTTTTAACCTTCAACAAGGACCGGGCGTAGTCAAACTCGATTCAACTAAAGTTGGAGAAACAGACACCAGCCAGCCACCTGTGTGCAAAGCACGTCGGTAGAACCAGTCTCATGAATGCGGCCATGTAATGTCGGTCCGGGCCGCTTCATCCAACAATACCGCCGAATCAAAGTAATACGTTGCTGGTAAGCAGTATGACTATTATCGCCCACAACTCATTGTGTTCTACTCGTGCATATAACATCTACGCATAGACCTGGCTCGGATGCCACTGTTGAGGAACGTAGTATTTCAAAAAATTTACCTACGATCACGCAAGATCTATCTAGGAGATGCATAGCAACAAGAGGGGAGAGTGTATCCACGTACCCTCGTAGACCGCAAGCAGAAGCATTTAGTAACGCGGTTGATGTAGTCGAATGACTTCACGATCCAACCGATCCAAGTACCGAACGTATGGCACCGCCGTGTTCAACACACGTTCAGCACGATGACGTCCCTCGAGCTCTTGATCTAGTTGAGGACGAGGGAGAGTTCCTCAGCACGACCGCGTGGTGACGGTGATGATGAAGTTACCGGCGCAGGGCTTCCCTAAGCACTACGACGATATGACCGATGTGTGTAACTCTGGAGGGGGGCACCGCACATGGCTAAGACAAATCTTGGTGTGCCTTTGTGGTGCCCCTGCCCACGTATATAAAGGAGGGAGGGAGAGAGGCCGACCCTCCTAGGGACGCGCCAAGTGTAGGGAGTCCTACTAGGACTCCCAAGTCCTAGTAGGATTCCCTTTATTTTTCGAAATAGGAAAGAAGGAAAGGAGGGACAGGGAGAAGGAAAGGGGGGCGCCCCCACCCCTTGTCCAATTTGGTTTGGGCGGGGAGGAGGCGCGCGCCACCTCATGGCCCTTCTTCCCTCTCTCTCCACTAAAGCCCAATAAGGCCCATTAACTTCCCCCGGCGAATTCCCATAACTCTCCGGTACTCCGAAAAATACCCGAATCACTTGGAACCATTCCGTTGTCCGAATATAGCCTTCCAATATATCGATATTTATCTCTCGACCATTTTGAGACTCCTCGTCATGTCCGTGATCACACCCGGGACTCCGAACAAACTTCGGTCATCAAATCACATAACTCATAATATAAATCGTCATCGAACGTTTAAGTGTGCGGACCCTACGGGTTCGAGAACTATGTAGACATGACCGAGACACATCTTTGGGAAATAACCAATAGCGGAACCTGGATGCTCATATCATCTCCTACATATTCTACCAAGATCTTTATCGGTCAAATCGCATAACAACATACGTTATTCCCTTTGTCATCGGTATGTTACTTGCCCGAGATTCGATCGTCGATATCATCATACCTAGTTCAATCTCGTTACCGGCAAGTCTCTTTACTTGTTCTATAATGCATCATCCCACAACTAACCCATTAGTCACATTGCTTGCAAGGCTTATAGTGATGTGCATTACCGAGAGGGCCCAGAGATACCTCTCCGATACTCGGAGTGACAAATCATAATCTCGATCTATGCCAACCCAACAAACACCATCGGAGACACCTATAGAGCATCTTTATAACCACCTAGTTATGTTGTGACGTTTGATAGCACACAAGGTGTTCCTCCGGTATTCGGGAGTTGCATAATCTCATAGTCAGAGGAATATGTATAAGTCATGAAGAAAGCAATAGCAATAAAACTGAACGATCAATATGCTAAGCTAACGGATGGGTCTTGTCCATCACATCATTATCCTAATGATGTGATCCCGTTCATCAAATGACAACACATGTCTATGGTTAGAAAATTTAACCATCTTTGATTAACAAGCTAGTCAAGTAGAGGCATACTAAGGACATTCTGTTTTGTCTATGTATTCACACATGTACTAAGTTTCCGGTTAATACAATTCTAGCATGAATAATAAACATTTAGCATGATATAAGGAAATATAAATAACAACTTTATTATTACCTTTAGGGCATATTTCCTTCATACATATGGAGTTCAAACCAACAAGATACATTCATATGCACAGGAGGACGACATGGCATCAAGCTCATATGAACAAGGGAAGGAATTGTATACCATGTCTTCGATGTCAAGAACGCTCACAGTACGACCAGAGATATTCTCATGAGAGGCATAAAACTTGTTGCACTCCAATTGAATGAAAGCTCGTCTCTTTCGGAGTCACACGTCGGTCCTGTCACTCTCAAATTTGTAGGACATAAACCTCCTACGTTCATGGAAGTATGTATGGACCCTCTTCAAAATGTTGTTTCCTTTTGCTTGGTGTCGGATTTGGGATCTTGTACAATTGCCATCCAAGTTCGCAAATTAACTTGCCATCATCCTTTGTGTAGCTCCCGTCCTCACAATTTGTCGCCTCTTTTGTGCATTGGCTTGATGAGATAGCTCCTCTTAAACAATGTTCATCCTCGATGTTGACTCCTACCTTGGTTGCCTTGGTCTCGAGTTTCTTGGCCGTGGTGGCCCTGGGTGTCTTGGCAGCGGTCGTCTTGGCCACCCTCATAGATCATCTCTTCGATGAAATTGTTGTAGTACGTCGTGTTATCCGGCGCCAGTGTCGGCATACCATCGAATAGGAAGGAGGCGTCAGGAAAGTTGTCAATGGGGATCGCCCATGGGCGCTCCCTTTGCGTCCGGTGGATTGGCTGGCCATCGGTGTGGCGTTGAGATCAAGGGCAGGCACCACGGGGACAGCCGGCACGAAGTCGTGCATTTTTGGTGAGAGGTCCCGAGGCGACATGGAGAAGTAGGACACCTCTGGGTCGTGCCTAGGAAGGCACCCGTATGCCGGCGGCATTATTGACAGGTGCGACGATTCCGGAAGCATGGGCGGGCTTGCCACCGATGAGCCCATGTTGGCGGTGGCGGTGGTGACGAGAAGCGTCAGCTCTTGGTACCCTGACAGAAGGACCTGTTGCGTGGCCTTGGCGGCGAGGGCAACGCTCTCCGCAGCAGCGACCTGGGCCGAAGCGCCTGCAACGGCGGCTTCTTTTTTCTCCACCTTGCTCTAGGCATCCCTCTACTTCAAGGTGTGCACCTTCTTTGACTTCCTCAGGACCACGGCGTGGGCGGCCATGACCGGGAAGGGGGCGATGGCAGGGTCGGGCATGTCGAGAGGGCGGGAGCGCGGAAGGATTTGACAGCGAATTGGGAGAGATGGCGATGGCGTGGTAGTGCCACATACGGGCAGACGAGGACAGGGAGAGGGCGTCGAGGGCATCCGCACGGATGCAAACTCGGCCTAAATTTGGGCCAAAAATGAGTCGAAGAGAACGAAAAATAAATTAATGCGATGCAATGCAAGACGGCCCAACATCACGCTACAGCCGCCTGTGTGCGCTAAGCTAAGAGGCGATGATTGATATTTATATGACTAGAAAGGAAGAAGCAGCATGGCTGTCAGACACGAGTATAGAAGAATATGGCGCAAGCCCGGCAGTATGAGCAGTCCTCCGTCGCTGCCGCCACCGCGGCTCCGAGCTGGAGATGGTAGTGGGCTGGAGGCTGGCCCCCCTGCCCTCGTACTGCCGTGGCTTGCTGCGTACCGTCAGGAGACGTACTTGCAACCCCCGTAACCTGCAACAACACAACAAGGGTGCCATCGTCAGCTCCTCCGATGCCACAGGCAGCCAGGTTCAGAAACTTCACAAACTGTTAGTACATGGACTTACTGGGGTCGCTGGAGGTGACGATGCCGGTGCCCTTGAAGTCGCACGCTAAGTCGGTGTGGCCGTTGGCCTGGTAGTAGGCGTTCATCACGTACGACGCATGGGCCTGCAGGCTGTTGGGGCTGAAGCACGCGCCGCCGCTCTGTATGGGCTTGCAGTCTACGAAGCCGCAGGCGTAGTTGATGTTGTTCTGCAGGTCCGTCCCGTTGGCGCCGTCCTTGGCGACGCACCACTTCCCGCCTCCCGACGGCGCGGGCTTAGGGCTCGGATTGGGCGATGGGTTCGGCGAAGGGGTTGGAGCCACGGACTGCAATGCAAAACAACATAACGGCACCTGCTAAGTCAGGTAACAGCACAGGAGCGACGAATCTAAGCATCAGAACTGTCGGCCATACTTTAGATTCTCAACTGAGTTATACTAGTAATACTTTAGACAGCCATACTGGAAGGCTGTGCAGATTAGTGGTGCTTTGACAACAAAGCACATGTTCTCTGGGCTGGGCTGGCACCGTCCAAAGCAGGGCAAGTCCAAGTTGGTTTTCTTCTTAAGATTGTTGACACACACTAGCCGCCCGAAGGCCGAATCAACATGCTGAAAATTAGTAATGCAGTCAGGCCCTCTCCTCCACATGGTTCACTTTCGCTAAGCATCCGAAAAGGCAGCCAGCTAATGGCTGCTTCCTTCCTTTGATGCGAGGGCCTAATCCACATGCACACCACAACATTAATGCAGCTGAAGCAGAACAGATGCATGCCTTCCTGTATTGGATGCCACGGAAAGGAGATGACGCCAAATGAAGCAAGGCTCCATCTGTTATCTGAACCTACAGGCAGGCATACAGATGTATGCGCTATCCTGTCATTTACTAGTACACAATAGGCAACCATCTCAGCAAACAACAGATAGCAAGTCCAAAGGTGCGGCTTCTAGTTAAAACTTGAGACACAAGACCACCAGAATCTTAAACCCTATCTCCTTTGCTTTAAGGTAGCTTCCGTTAGAAAAGTTTCAAGGTTACATCTTTTCCTTTGAAGAAATGAAATTAACACAAAGAAGCCCTTAACGTGTTGATCCGGAATTTATAACATAGCCTTATTAAAAAACAAAAAAAGAACTCAGCAGTGTTGACAACCTGTTGATTTTTCTTCTTCTTCTTCTCAAAACAGTACCGGTTGATTTAAGTCATTAAACCATTTATTCTGATATATCCGTTCCAATTCAAATATCAGATCCTAGTGCCTCTTTTAGCATGTACTCACTCTGTAAACTAATACTACAAGATTTTGATAGGGAGTACTACGTACTGGTATTTTGTTAATAACTCGGAATTGTCCGGTGCAAGCTTACTGGTACATTTACAGCAGCAGCAGCAGCAGCAGCGAATAGCTAGCAAACATGTGCATATGGATCTAAATCAGAGTTTTGGCAGTGGTCCCACCCCACCCATAACCCCAGACGTGTCCAAGGCTGCTATCAACACGCGCCTGCTGTCATACTGGATCAGTCAAGAAAGGCAGCCGTTTGGGCAAGCAGACCATGCAGGATCATCTGTAAGGCTGTAAACAGAGTTGCTGCAGCCCATGGATGACACGGAATGTTCATTATTACGTACTATACTACTTTTACTGGGTTCATCCCTGGGTTTTTTTTTCCTCCCAAATAAAATACTACTGAATTTAACACAATTGAAACCACATTCTCCGCAGAAATGAAATATAAAATCACGATTGTAAAGACAGGCCCAGACAAATTATGGGATGCAATCAACCAATCATTATACTCCTACTAGTAAAGAAGAAAAGATTTTAGGCCCCAGCAATTTGATAAGTTTAAGGACACAAGACAGGCAGGTAAAGGTTCATATCTTGAATAATTATTAAGGATCATCAGAGGGGAGAAAAGCGCAGTACGTACCGCGCCGTCCCGGAGGAGTCCGAGGTCGTAGACGGGCGTGAAGTCCGGGTTGAAGAGGCCAAAGTGCCTTTCGGCGATCGGCCCTGGTTTCTGGTTCTCGTCGAAGAGGGAGAAGAGGTAGGTCTCGAACGTCCTGTTGGGCATCAGCGGCGTGCCCTTGCCGCTGCTGCACACCCGAATCATGCCCTCGTTGAAGTCCCTGGCCTCCTGCACCCCGACGCCAATCTGCCCGGGCTCCGCCTGGGTGGGCCACCCGGCCTCCCCGACGGCGATGTCGACGTCTCCGTACCCGAGCTTCTTCATGGCGGTATAGATTGCGTCCATCTGGGCGTCCAGCATGCTGGTGTAGTTGAGCTTGGTGGCCGGGTCGTAGATGCCGCTGTTGGGGCGGAAGAGCGCGTAGTTGAGCGTCTCCGGCCGGTAGCTGAAGTAGGGGTAAGGGTTCACCATGAAGGGCGACCCGGTGTCGCGGTGGAACTGCAGCATGGCCGGAAACAGCTTGGTGTTGTAGCCCGCCCGGAAGGAGGCGTTGGAGGGGATGCCGTCAGAGGGGGCGAGGATGCCGAGGTAGTGCGGGGTGGTGACGCGCACGCCGGTGAGGCCCTCGGCCTTGAGGGCCTGCGCGAGGCGGCGCATGGCGGGGAGGAGGGAGAGGATGAGGTTGGTGTCGGTGGAGAGGAGGATCTCGTTGCCGGCGAGGAGGAGGGTGACGTTGGTGGCGGGGACGTAGGGGGAGAGGTTGGCGCGGATCCAGGAGCGCGCGGCGTCGAGGCCGGTGGCCTTGTCGGCGAGGGCGGGGAGGGCGGAGTTGGGGAGGGAGACGGCGAGGGAGATGGGCGTGCCGGCGAAGGCGGAGATGAAGGTGGGGTTGGCGTCGAAGAGCTTGACGCGGTCGATGGTGGTCTTGGTGGCGAGGAAGGTGGCGACGGAGGTCGGGGAGGGGAGGTTGTCGGCGTTGGCGCCGTAGTTGACGCCGATGTGCAGCGAGGGGGTCGCCGACTCTGCCCCCGCCGCGCCGGCGGCGAGCAGCATGAGGAGGATGAGGAGCGGCATCGCACTCCGGGGTGGAGTGTGGAGTCGATTGTGGGTTTGAATCTGATTTGGCAACTGGGGCTTCCGTTCCGTTCAAATACTACTACTGGCTCCAGAGCAGAGTACCGGAGAGGAGAGGAACGGACAAAGGTCGCGTGGTGGGTGCCATTACAGTATTCTTATTCCCTTGGTTTTAATGCATTTTTATTTCTCGCTTTGCTGCGGCTGCCATGTGTCACTGCCTTTTTCATATATTTAAGTCATTCATTTTCATATATATTTTCCCACGAGTTCACTATCTTTCATTAATTTTAGAAATCTTTCATGATAATATATTTTTCGGGTTGGTACACTACTTTTTTCCTTTGCTTTTGCACCGTTTCTCAAAAGTGTGGAAATTAGTACTAGGAAACAGCAAGAAAGAGGGTATACTATACTGCTAGTAACCAAAGCATGCGTTTGAATGAATTAATAATCCCAAGCCTTTTCTAAAGAATGGAAGAAAGTGAATATGAAAGGAGAAGATGCAAAACGCAAGTGGCCGCGTATTTCCGTGGGGATTTGCCTCTGCTCGAAGCTTTCCTTTGAATAATATTATTCAGCTGGTGTGCGTATCGATGTGCCGGAGAATGAATGAAGAGAAAAAGGAAACGACGGCGAGTGGTTTCAGGAGAAAAAGATGACAGCTCCTTCCTCTCGAAGAAAGCGAGGTGGGCGTGGGAAAAAGGGCACGCGTCGACTAGAAAATTCCGATTACTCGTAAAGTATTGCTTGGATAATCATCGATTTGGACGGTGGATGGGGCAGTTACCGTTGGCTGCCGCGTCGCCAACGGTGGGGAGGACGAGTACGTGTGTGTTGACCCGGTTGGATTGTGACGCTTCTCAATCTCACCAGCGTATTCGGCCCGGCGCCAGCCGCAGATTCAGCGCACGTACACGGAGATGGACATCGTGTGGTCGGCAGGGAGAAACGCACAGGCTCACGCACGAACCGCGTCGTCCCGTCCCTACCCTATCCACGCGTGCGCCTGCTCTGCGTTGCTTGTGTCCGTGGCGCACGCCTTCTGGGACCAAAGACGTTCCTTCCACAGCTCAACGGAATCGCCCACCAACATCCCCCTCCCAGCTTTGCTTGCCACGGACTCGGGTTCCCGGCCAGCCCGTCCTTCCTTGCTTGCACACCCCCAACTACTTGCTTGATGCTAACAACTGAGATTCCAAAGCCTTCTCATATTACTACCGCACACTATCCTGCACGAAAGGGAGCTAAGAGCATCTCCAACGGGTGCCGAACGCGGCGCGCGCTAAAAACTGCTTTACCGCGCGTTCATAGCCTGGTTTGGCGCGGCGCGCAGCGCTGGCTCCAGCAGCCGCGTTAAAATGCAGCGCGGGCCGCTCCAGCAGTGCGCAAAAAATGCAGCGCGCGCTCATTCTACAACAATATTTTTACATAGATAAAACGATAGATTGCATAGAAAAACCAATACGAAGGTATTTTACATCGATGCAACTAGATAGATAGTTCGAAAGCATAGATAGATAAAAATACGGTGTAACTAGATAGAAACTACTACGTCATACATAGATAGAAACTACTCTAAGTCGCTACCATCATCACCATCATCATCCTCGTCGGTGTCGTCCGAGGTATCGAGCAATATGTCCAACCAACGTTCATCGTCTGACGTGAAGATCGACCTCCCACCTGCTGCAACGATATCGGACTGCGCATTCGCCAATGCCTTCCGCCGACGCTGTTCTGCCCGTTTCGCGCGGTGCCTTGCCGTCATCTCCGCCCAGTAGGCACGCTCGTCGGCGACGTCCTCCGGGTGGCGACGGCGCCACTCCGCCATGGCTCGCTCGTCCTCCTCGGCGATGAGGAGGCGGCGCTGCCGCCGAGCGTGGTCGGCACGGTCCATGTCGGTGATGAGACGCGACGGAGGGCGACGCACTGCGCCTGCTCGCGCGTGAAGGCGTCCCAGAAGTTCATCTGCGACCGGGGCCTGTCCAAGCGCCACGCCACCGTGTCGTACGCGCGGGCCGCCTCGTGCGCGCTCCGGAACGATCCGAGGCCGAGCCGGACGTCGCCGGACCGGATCTCGGTGGAGTACCAGCCGTTGAGGCGCTCGCGGACACCGCGGTAGCCCGAAGAACCCCGGCGGCGCGGCGGCATGGTGGCGCGGTGGTGGCGTGGAAAGCGGTGAGGTTGCGAGGGGAGGGCGCGTGGCTGTGGTCTGTGCGCGTGGCGAGCGCGGGATTTTATAGGCGCGCGCGAAGCGGCGCGCCAAATCTACCGCGCCGTGTGCCGCTTTCTCCCGTGCGCGGTAAGTTCCCGCCACCGCTGGAGCGTGCGGAACCAGCCGGCGCGCGCTAAAACCAAGATTTACCGCGCGGGCGCGCCTTTTGCCGCGCCTGTTGGAGATGCTCTAAGAGCATCTCCAATAACATGTGTATATTTGGATGTCTATATATTCATATGGACAATGGTCTAAAAAGATTCTCTCATATACACGTCCAATTTTGCATCAAAATGTCTATATACAAGGACCATGACAGGTGGGCCGTCACTGGGAAGAGAAAGAAATTATGACTGCGGCTGATTTTAGACGACGCCTTCACATTGTCCAGGCATGAACATTGTCGAGGTCGATTTAGAGGATGTGTATATTTGGATGACCATATAAATAAGTTGTTGGACGCCTGTTTTGGGCTCACGTCGTGGAAAACGAGTATAAACATCCATATAGACAAGCTGCTGGAGATGCTCGACATCACTCACCCTCAACCCACCGCATCCGTCCCGTCCGGACCAACCTCTCCAGACGTGTTTCATCATTCAATGTAGTCCCGCATTTGTCCGAGAAACGGTCCAGATGTCCTTTTTTCTCGCAAACCAAGCAAACAGGGGGGCCTTTGCGGGCGTTCAGACTACTGCCACGAACACGTTCGACACCCCCAAACCAACCCAAAAACCTCTCCCGCACTTTCTCCCTTTCCCGTTTGAACCGGCTAGCGCCAGTGTCATATTCATGCCGGCCTAGAGTGGGCGTGACCTTTCACTGGAGCCGGCATTGAAAAGGCGCGTCAGCCGAGAGCGTCGTCCGCTTCGCGTCCCTGTGCATGTGTCTTCTCTGCGCATTCAGACATCATCCGTCCATCCACCTCCCTCCATTGGACATGTGTGGTTGCAAGGAACCTACTCCGGTGCCCGCATGCGACGCCACCTATCTATCTATCTATCTATCTATCTGTTGGCCGGCATTAAACACCTCGCTACTTGGCCTGACATCCGCCCGCAATTTAAACATGGTCAGAGCCGATCATGCACATCCCACTTCTGCTTCCCGATATCTTCTCTGCACCACACCCCCATTGCCTCAAGCTCCAAAGCCTTGTGAGAGAGCCTGTCGGGCGAACAGAAGCAGGAGCTCTTCGGCATTGCATTGGCGTTGTGCGAGGGGCACGCGAACGACATAGGAGCGGGACAAAGGAGGGTGAATGTGTGTGTGTAGATTCATGGAGTTTGCTGCCTGGGCTCCCGAGTTTGTATGTATATAGAAGACCGAGAAAGGAGGAAATTCTTTCGGTGGAAGAAGAAAAAGGATAAGGTTGTGTCGGAGCTAAATCTGGCAGATCTCGGGTAAGGGGTCCCGAGCTGGTGGACTCTGCTAGATGGTAACATGAAGAATAGGGACACGGTGTTTACCCAGGTTCAGGCCCTCTCGAGGAGGTAAAACTGCTGGGGAACGCAGTAATTTCAAAAAAATCCTACGCACACGCAAGATCATGGTGATGCATAGCAACGAGAGGGGAGAGTTTCGTCTACATACCCTCGTAGACTGTAAGCGGAAGCGTTATGACAACGCGGTTGATGTAGTCGTACGTCTTCACGATCGACCGATCCTAGTAGCGAAAGTACGGGACCTCCGCGATCTGCACACGTTCAGCTCGGTGATGTCCCACGAACTCACGATCCAGCAGAGTGTCGAGGGAGAGCTTTGTTAGCACGACGGCGTGATGACGGTGATGATGATGCTACCAGAACAGGGCTTCGCCTAAGCACCGCTACGATATGACCGAGGTGGATTATGGTGGAGGGGGCACCGCACACGATTGGAAACAATCAACTTGTATGTTCTAGGGTGCCCCTGCCCTCGTATATAAAGGAGCAAGGGGGAGGCCGGCCGGCCCTTGGGGCACGCCAGGAGAGGAGGAGTCCTCCTCCTAGTAGGAGTAGGACTCCCCTTTCCTAGTCCTACTAGGAGGGGGAAAGGAAGGAGGAGAGGGAGAAGAAAAGGGGGGTGCCGCCCCCTCCTTCCATAGTCCAATTCGGACCAGAGGGGGAGGGGGCGCGCGGCCTATCCTGGCTGGCCCTCTCTCTCTCCACTAAGGCCCATGTGGCCCATTAGTTCTCCCAGGGGGGTTCCGGTAACCCTCCGGTACTCCGATTTTCTCCGAAATCACCCAGAACACTTTCGGTGTCCGAATATAGCCGTCTAATATAACAATCTTTATGTCTCGACCATTTCGAGACTCCTTGTCATGTCCATGATCACATACGGGACTCCGAACTACCTTCAGTACATATAAACACATAAACTCATAATACCGATCATCACCGAACGTTAAGCACGTGGACCCTACGGGTTCGAGAACTATGTAGACATTAACCTAGATGTTCATATTGGCTCCCACATATTCTACGAAGATCTTCATTAGTCAAACCGCATAACGATATATGTTGTTCCCTTTGTCATCGGTATGTTACTTGCTCGAGATTTGATCGTCGATATCTCAATACCTAGTTCAATCTCGTTACCGGCGAGTCTCTTTACTTGTTTCGTAATGCATCATCCCGTAACTAACTCATTAGTCACATTGCTTGCAAGGCTTATAGTGATGTGCATTCCCGAGAGGGCCCAGAGATACCTCTATGATACATGGAGTGACAAATTCTAATCTCGGTCTATGCCAACTCAACAAACACCATCGGAGACACCTGTAAAGCATCCTTATAGTCACCCAGTTACGTTGTGACGTTTGATAGCACACTAAGTGTTCCTCCGATATTCGGGGGTTGCATGATCTCATAGTCATAGGAACATGTATAAGTTATGGAGAAAGCAATAGCAATAAACTGAACGATCATAGTGCTAAGCTAAAGGATGGGTCAAGTCAATCACATCATTCTCTAATGATGGGATCCCGTTAATCAAATGACAACTCTTTGTCCATGGCTAGGAAACTTAACCATCTTTGATTAACGAGCTAGTCAAGTAGAGGCAAACTAGTGACACTCTGTTTGTCTATGTATTCACACATGTACTAAGTTTCCGGTTAATACAATTCTAGCATGAATAATAAACATTTATCATGATATAAGGAAATATAAATAACAACTTTATTGTTGCCTCTAGGGCATATTTTCTTCAGTCTCCCACTTGCACTAGAGTCAATAATATAGATTACATTGTAATGATTCTAACACCCATGGAGTCTTGGTGCTGATCATGTTTTGCTCGTGAGAGAGGCTTAGTCAACGGGTCTGCAACATTCAGATCCGTATGTATCTTGAAAATCTCTATGTCTCCCTCCTTGACTTGATCGCGGATGGAATTGAAGCGTCTCTAGATGTGCTTGGTTCTCTTGTGAAATCTGGATTCCTTTGCCAAGGCAGTTGTACCAGTATTGTCACAAAAGATTTTCATTGGACCCGATGCACTAGGTATGACACCTAGATCGGATATGAACTCCTTCATCCAGACTCCTTCATTTGTTGCTTCCGAAACAGCTATGTACTCCGCTTCACACATAGATCCCGCCACGACGCTCTGCTTGGAACTGCACCAACTGACAGCTCCACCATTTAATAAAACATGTATCCGGCTTGTGACTTAGAGTCATCCGGATCAGTGTCAAATCTTGCATCGACATAACCATTTACGACGAGCTCTTTGTCACCTCCATATACGAGAAATATATCCGTAGTCCTTTTCAGGTATTTCAGGATGTTCTTGACTGCTGTCCAGTGATCCACTCCTGGATTACTTTGGTACGTCCTTGCTAAACTGATAGCAAGGCACACATCAGGTCTGGTACACAGCATTGCATACATGATAGAGCCTATGGCTGAAGCATAGGGAACACCTTTCATTTTCTCTCTATCTTCTGCAGTGGTCGGGCATTGAGTCTGACTCAACTTCACACCTTGTAACACAGGCAAGAACCCTTTCTTTGCTTGATCCATTTTGAACTTCTTCAAAACTTTATCAAGGTATGTGCTTTGTGAAAGTCCAATTAAGCGTCTTGATCTATCTCTATAGATCTTGATGCCCAATATATAAGCAGCTTCACCGAGGTCTTTCATTGAAAAATCTTATTCAAGTATCCTTTTATGCTATTCAGAAATTCAGTATCATTTCCAATCAACAATATGTCATCTACATATAATATCAGAGATGCTATAGAGCTCCCACTCACTTTCTTGTAAATACAGACTTCTCCAAAAGTCTGTATAAAACCATATGCTTTGATCACACTATCAAAGCATATATTCCAACTCCGAGAGGCTTGCACCAGTCCATAAATGGATCGCTGGAGCTTGCACACTTTGTTAGCACCTTTTGGATCGACAAAACCTTCTGGTTGCATCATATACAACTCTTCTTTAAGATATCCATTAAGGAATGTAGTTTTGACATCCATTTGCCAAATTTCATAATCATAAAATGCAGCAATTGCTAACATGATTTGGACGGACTTAAGCATCGCTACGGGTGAGAAGGTCTCATCATAGTCAACTCCTTGAACTTGTCGAAAACCTTTTGCAACAAGTCGAGCTTTGTAGACAGTGATATTACCGTCAGCGTCAGTCTTCTTCTTGAAGATCCATTTATTCTCTATGGCATGCCGATCATCGGTCAAGTCAACCAAAGTCCACACTTTGTTCTCATACATGGATCCCATCTCAGATTTCATGGCCTCAAGCCATTTTGCGGAATCTGGGCTCATCATCGCTTCCTCATGGTCCGTAGGTTCGTCATGGTCAAGTAACATGACTTCCAGAACAGGATTACCGTACCACTCTAGTGCGGATCTCACTCTGGTTGACCTACGAGGTTCGGTAGTAACTTGATCAAAAGTTTCATGATCATCATCAGTATCTTCCTCACTTACTGGTGTAGGAATCACTGGAACTAATTTCAGTGATGAACTACTTTCCAATAAGGGAGCAGGTACAATTACCTCATCAAGTTCTACTTTCCTCCCACTCACTTCTTTTGAGAGAAACTCCTTCTCTAGAAAGGATCCATTCTTAGCAACGAATATCTTGCCTTCGGACGTGTGATAGAAGGTGTACCCAACAGTCTCCTTTGGGTATCCTATGAAGACACATTTCTCCTATTTGTGTTCGAGCTTATCAGGTTGAAACTTTTTCACATAAGCATCGCAGCCCCAAATTTTAAGAAACGACAATTTGGGTTTCTTGCCAAACCACAGTTCATAAGGTGTCGTCTCAACGGATTTAGATGTTGCCCTATTTAACGTGAATGTGGCCGTCTCTAAAGCATAACCCCAAAACGATAGCGGTAAATCGGTAAGAGACATCATAGATCGCACCATATCCAGTAAAGTACGATTACGACGTTCGGACACACCATTACGCTGTGGTGTTCCGAGTGGCGTGAGTTGTGAAACTATTCCACATTGTTTTAGATGAAGACCAAACTCGTAACTCAAATATTCTCCTCCATGATCAGATCATAGAAACTTTATTTTCTTGTTACGTTGATTTTCCACTTCACTCTGAAATTCTTTGAACTTTTCAAACGTTTCAGACTTATGTTTCATTAAGTAGATATACCCATATCTGCTCAAATCATCTATGAAGGTGAGAAAATAACGATATCCGCCGCGAGCCTCAATGTTCATTAGTCCACATACATCAGTATGTATGATTTCCAATAACTCTGTTGCTCGCTCCATTGTTCCGGAGAACGGAGTTTTAGTCATCTTGCCCATGAGACATGGTTTGCAAGTACCAAGTGATTCATAATCAAGTGATTCCAGAAGTCCATCAGAATGGAGTTTCTTCAAGTGCTTTACACCAATATGATCTACTCCCTCCGTTCCGAATTACTTGTTGCAAGTATGGATGTATCTAGATGTATTTTAGCTCTAGATACATCCATTTTTGCGATGAGTAATTTGGAACGAAGGGAGTAAATGGCAGTGCCACAAATAAGTTGCACTATCATTATCAACTCTGCATCTTTTGGCTTCAATACTATGAACATGTGTATCACTACTATCAAGGTTTAGTAAAAATAGACCACTCATCAAGGGTGCATGACCATAAAAGATATTACTCATATAAATAGAACAACCATTATTCTCTGATTTAAATGAATAATCGTCTCGCATCAAACAAGATCCAGATATAATGTTCATGCTCAACGCTGGCACCAAATAACAATTATTTAGGTCTAAAACTAACCCCAAAGGTAGATGTAGTGGTAGCGTGCCGACGGCGATCACATCGACTTTGGAACCATTTCCCACATGCATCGTCACCTCGTCCTTAGCCAATCTTCGCTTAATCAGTAGCCCCTGTTTCAAGTTGCAAATGTTAGCAACTGAACCATTATCAAATACCCAGGCACTACTGCGAGCATTTAGTACGGTACACATCAATAACATGTATATCAAATATAACTTTCACTTTGCCATCCTTCTTCTCTGCCAAATACTTGGGGCAGTTCCGCTTACAGTGACCAGTCCCTTTGCTGTAGAAGCACTCAGTCTCAGGCTTAGGTCCAGACTTGGGTTTCTTCACTTGAGCAACAACTGGCTTGCTGTTCTTCTTGAAGTTCCCCTTCTTCCCTTTACCCTTTTTCTTGAAACTGGTGGTCTTGTTGACCATCAACACTTGATGCTCCTTCTTGATTTCTACCTCCACAACCTTTAGCATTGCGAAGAGCTCAGGAATCGTCTTATCCATCCCTTGCATATTATAGTTCATCACGAAGCTCTTGTAGCTTGGTGGCAGTGATTGAAGAACTCTGTCAATGACACTATCATCAGGAAGATTAACTCCCAGTTGAGTCAAGTGGTTGTGGTACCCAGACATTCTGAGTATATGTTCACTGACAGAACTATTCTCCTCCATCTTGCAGCTGTAGAACTTATTGGAGAGTTCATATCTCTCAATCCGGACATTTGCTTGAAATATTAACTTCAACACCTGGAACATCTCATATGCTCCATGATGTTCAAAACGTCGTTGAAGTCCCGGTTCTAAGCCGTAAAACATGGCACACTGAACTATCGAGTAGTCATCAGTTTTGCTCTGCCAGGTGTTCACAACATCTGGCGTTGCTCCTGCAGCAGGTTTGTCACCTAGCGGTGCTTCCAGGACGTAATTCTTTTGTGCAGCAATGAGGATAATCCTCAAGTTACGGACCCAGTGGGGTTGCTACCATCATCTTTCAACTTAGCTTTCTCTAGGAACGCATTAAAATTCAACGGAACAACAACACGAGTCATCTATCTACAACAACATAGACATGCAAAATACTATCAGGTACTAAGTTCATGATAAATTAAAGTTCAATTAATCAAATTACTTAAAAACTCCCACTTAGATATACATCTCTCTAATCATCTAAGTGATCACGCGATCCATATCAACTAAACCATGTCCGATCATCACGTGAGATGGAGTAGTTTTCAATGGTGAACATCACTATGTTGATCATATCTACTATATGATTCATGCTCGACCTTTCGGTCTCAGTGTTCTGAGGCCATTTCTGCATATGCTAGGCTCGTCAAGTTTAACCCGAGTATTCTGCGTGTGCAAAACTGGCTTGCACCCGTTGTATGTGAACGTAGAGCTTATCACACCCGATCATCACGTGGTGTCTTGGCACGATGAACTGTAGCAACGGTGCATACTCAGGGAGAACACTTATACCTTGAAATTTAGTGAGAGATCATCTTATAATGCTACCGTCGAACTAAGCAAAATAAGATGCATAAAGGATAAACATCACATGCAATCAATATAAGTGGTATGATATGGCCATCATCATCTTGTGCCTTTGATCTCCATCTCCAAAGCACCGTCATGATGACCATCGTCACCGGCTTGACACCTTGATCTCCATCGAAGCATCGTTGTCATCTCGCCAACTATTGCTTCTACGACTATCGCTACCACTTAGTGATAAAGTAAAGCAATTACATGGCGATTGCATTTCATACAATAAAGCGACAACCATATGGCTCCTGCCAGTTGCCGATAACTGTGTTACAAAACATGATCATCTCATACAATAAAATTTAGCATCATGTCTTGACCATATCACATCACAACATGCCCTGCAAAAACAAGTTAGACGTCCTCTACTATGTTGTTGCAAGTTTTACGTGGCTGCTACGGGCTGAGCAAGAACCGTTTTTACCTATGCATCAAAAACCACAACGCGGTATAGTGATTGCTTTTTGATCTTCAGAAAGAACCCTGTTCATTGAATCTGATTCAACTAAAGTTGGAGAAACTGACACCCACCAGCCACCTGTGTTCGAAGCACATCGGTAGAACCAGTCTCGCGTAAGCGTACGCGTAATGTCGGTCTGGGATGATTCATCCAACAATACCGCTGAATCAAGAATCAACTAGTGACGACAAGCAATATGTATATACCCACGCCCACAACTCCTTTGTGTTCTACTCGTGCATAAAACATCTACGCATAAACCTGGCTTGGATGCCACTGTTGGGGAACGCAGTAATTTCAAAAAAATTCCTACGCACACGCAAGATCATGGTGATGCATAGCAACGAGAGGGGAGAGTTTCGTCTACGTACCCTCGTAGACCGTAAGAGGAAGCGTTATGACAATGTGGTTGATGTAGTCGTACGTCTTCACGATCGACCGATCCTAGTACCGAAAGTATGGCACCTCCGCGATCTGCACACGTTCAGCTCGGTGACGCCCCATGAACTCACGATCCAACAGAGTGTCGAGGGAGAGCTTCATCAGCACGAGGCATGATGACGGTGATGATGATGCTACCGAAACAGGGCTTCGCCTAAGCACCGCTATGATATGACCGAGGTGGATTATGGTGGAGGGGGCACCGCACACGGCTGGAAACAATCAACTTGTGTGTTCTAGGGTGCCCCCTACCCCCGTATATAAAGGAGCAAGGGGGAGGCCAACCGGTCCTTGGGGCGTGCCAGGAGAGGAGGAGTCCTCCTCCTAGTAGGAGTAGGACTCCCCTTTCCTAGTCCTACTAGGAGTGGGGAAGGAAGGAGGAGAGGGAGAAGGAAAGGGGGGCGCCGCCCGCCTTCCCTAGTCCAATTCGGACCAGAGGGGGAGGGGGCACGCGGCCTGCCCTGGCCGGTCCTCTCTCTCTCCACTAAGGCCCATGTGGCCAATTAGTTCTCCCGGGGGGTTCCGGTAACCCTCCGGTACTCCGGTTTTCTCCGAAATCACCCGGAACACTTGCGGTGTTCGAATATAGCCATCCAATATATCAATCTTTATGTCTAGACCATTTAGAGACTCCTCGTCATGTCCGTGATCACATCCAGGACTCCGAACTACCTTCGGTACATCAAAACACATAAACTCATAATATCGATCGTCACCGAACATTAAGCGTGCGGACCCTATGGGTTTGAGAACTATGTAGACATGACCGAGACACGTCTCCGGACAATAACCAATAGCCGAACCTAGATGTTCATATTGGCTCCCACATATTCTACGAAGATCTTTATCGGTCAAACCGCATAACGATATACGTTGTTCCCTTTGTCATCGGTATGTTACTTTCCCGATATTCGATCTTCGCTATCTCAATACCTAGTTCAATCTCGTTACCGGCAAGTCTATTTACTCGTTTCGTAATGCATCATCCCATAACTAACTCATTAGTCACATTGCTTGCAAAGCTTATAGTGATGTGCATTCCCGAGAGGGCCCAGAGATACCTCTCCGACAATCGGAGTGACAAATCCTAATCTCGATCTATGCCAACTCAACAAACACCATCGGAGACACCTGTAGAGCACCTTTATAATCACCCAGTTACATTGTGATGTTTGGTAGCACACTAAGTGTTCCTCTGGTATTCGGGAGTTGCATGATCTCATAGTCATAGGAACATGTATAAGTTATGGAGAAAGAAATAGCAACAAACTAAACGATCATCGTGCTAAGCTTACGGATGGGTCAAGTCAATCACATCATTCTCTAATGATGTAATCCCGTTAATCAAATGACAACTCATGTCTATGGTCAGGAAACATAACCATCATTGATTCAACCAGCTAGTCAAGTAGAGGCATGCTAGTGACACTCTCTTTGTCTATGTATTCACACATGTACTAAGTTTCCGGTTAATACAATTCTAGCATGAATAATAAACATTTATCATGATATAATGAAATAACAACTTTATTATTGCCTCTAGGGCATATTTCCTTCAAAAACTCTACATTCTGCTTTGATTGCACTACTAGGAAAAAGGCTACTAGTAGCGTGGGTAAATTGGCTACTAGTAGCATGGGTACCCACGCTACTAGTATCGTGCTACAGCTAAATGGTTAGTAGTAGCGCGGGTGCACCCATGCTACCACTAAATGATTAGTAGTAGCGCAGGTGCACCCGCGCTACTACTAACCTAACACCCACGATACTACTAACCTAACTACTAGTAGCGCTCACTTTTACCCCACGCTACTACTAACAATTTAGGAATTAAAAAAAGCTAGATGTAGTATTCATGAATGGTAATACGTCCACTGCAAACCAAACCAACGTCACAAAACCATCTCAAGATTCCATTGAACATCAGGCACACAACCATCATCGAAGTACCTCCCCTAGTGGTCCACCACCAACCTAAACAGATCACTTCTCTAGATGTATCTACCAAGGCTCGGAGTTCAGATGCCAATGTACCCGAATCCTCCCTCCCCCGAATGGTGGCGTCGAGGACCTCCACCTCGGAGACCTCCGGTGTCAAAATCACCTGGAAGATCATCTGTTCGACGTGGCCACCGGGCTTCACGGCAAAGTCTGCCTCCAAGTGGTTGGAGAGCACAACGCCCATCGGGCCGCGCTAGTCTCGATCACCCCTGTGACCATGTCGGGAAAGTGAAAACTTGTTAGTACGCAAATTGCATCAGTTAAACAAAATAGTATATTACAATTCACAAGACCCATTAAATTAAGATTCCTTCTCATCTAGCAAATTAAAGGGGCTCATGCCAAAAATATATGCTTAATTCCTCACTGCCTATTCAAACTAAATATATAAATTTGACAAGTGCATAGAAAAACATAAAGTCCAAAAGAAACACAGAAATGCATATGTGAACTAAATTACTTTGTGTGTTAGCAGATTTCTTGTTAGGTTATTCGCTATAATATAGTACCACATCAGGAGGGTGTTGTGTTTACTTCGTGCTGCAATGTCTGGCACCAAATTCAGTCTTCACAGACAAATAGAATACATTGCTGGGCGGGACAAGGCAAAGAAAAACACAGAAACTTGTAGTTACTAAATCATTAGCATTAATCAGTGCCTTCTGCCGCAGGGGTCATGTGTCAACTGATTTCAAGTATGTTCTTGCAAGCTACAAAGATGTTCAGAATTACTTGCAATCTGGTTTTTGCAAGCTACAAAGATGTTCAGAATTACTACTTATCTAGTAGTACTAATGTTGAAAACAGACTATGAAGTAGTCCACACTCTACATACACGTATGTGATGAGCATTGAAGCATTCACTTTTGAAAGCACAAGTGCTCCCTGGGTGATTTTGGTAATTAATGTCAACATATCTCTTGTTGGACTAATGCCTCTACCTAGTATGTTTTAGATAAGTTCAACAATGGAGTGGCATGGACTAGAGGATGTGGAACCCCTTCAAGAGGCTGAGGACAAAGGATTGGCTCAAGCTCAAAGAACAAGACTCTACATTTTTCATTTTAGTGATCCAAGATCACATTGAGTCCATAGGAAAAGCCAATACTATCAAGAGGGGGTGAGGTGCTGCTTAATGAGGTTCTTGCTCAAAATGCTTAGTGATATGCTCCAAAGCCCTCAACTACTTTCTCATATCCACATATGTCCCAAACCAAAAGTCAAACTCGGCCCCACCGAAACTTTCTATCCGGCGCCACCGAGTTCTCTTGACATAGCCACTGCCAGAAACCCTAATCAATTTGGTCTCACCGATGGGATCTCGGTCTCGCCGAGATGGGCTTGCAAACTCTCTGTTGCCTATTGCAATAATTTCGGTCCCACCGAGGTATGCAATCGGTCCCACCGAGTTTGCTTGGCGAACTCTCTGTTTCACTTATTACCCAAATCGGTCCCACCGAGTTTGTGTAATCGGTCAAACCGAGTTGAGCCTTTACCCTAACCCTAGCACATCGGTCCCACCGAGTTGATCATGTCGGTCCCACCGAAATGCCTAATGGTCATGTTATGAACTAAATTGGTCTGACCGAGTTCTCTGAATCGGTCCCATCGAGTTTGGTAAATTGTGTGTAACGGTTAGATCTTGTGTGGAGGCTATATATACCCCTCCACCCACTCTTCACTCGTAGAGAGAGCCATCAGAACATGCCTACACTTCCAACATACATTTTCTGAGAGAGAACCACCTACACTTGTGTTGAGGTCAAGATATTCCATTCCAACCACATAAATCTTGATCTCTAGCCTTCCCCAAGTTGCTTTCCACTCAAATCTTCTTTCTACCAAATCCAAATCCTGAGATAGAGAGAGTTGAGTGTTGGGGAGACTATCATTTGAAGCACAAGGGGAAGGAGTTCATCATCAACACACCATCTATTACCTCTTGGAGAGTGGTGTCTCCTAGATTGGTTAGGTGTCACTTGGGAGCCTCCGTCAAGATTGTGGAGTTGAACCAAGGAGTTTGTAAGGGCAAGGAGATCGCCTACTTCGTGAAGATCTACCCGAGTGAGGCAAGTCCTTCGTGGGCGACGGCCATGGTGGGATAGAGAAGGTTGCTTCTTCGTGGACCCTTCGTGGGTGGAGCCCTCCGTGAACTCGCGCAACCATTACCATTCATGGATTGAAGTCTCTATCAATGTGGATGTACGATAGCACCACCTATCGGAACCACGGATAAAAAAAATCTCTGTGTCTCCAAATTGCGTTTGCACACTCCAAGCCCATCCCTTTACATTCTCGCAACTTGCATGTTTTACTTTCCGCTGCTCATATACTCTTGTCATGCTTGCTTGATATGTATTATGAATGTTTAAACTTGTGCCAAAACTCCACTTCAACTTAAAGAATTTAAAAACTGCAACTTTTCTTACTTAGATCCTATTCACCCCCCCCCTCTAGACACCTCTTCTCAATCCTTTCAATTGGTATCAGAGCTTTGGTCTCCATTGCTTTGGTTTAATAACCATTGGAGGAAGATGGATGAGTCTACGTTGGGGAGTCTTAGACGTAGAGTGCCTATTCTTGATGGAGAGTTCTTTCATGAGTGGAAAAATGAGATGCTTGAGATTTTCAATGAATATCATTTGAACAAGTACATTACTAGCCCTTGTGAACCTCATGTTGATCCTTTGCATCCTACCCTTGATGAGTCTATTGACATGATCCGCAACCTTAGAACTGTTAATCTTATCACTAGAGGCTTGCCTAGAAACTTGATTGGATGTTTGCCTACTCTTGATTGTGCCTATACTATATGGAGATTTCTTGAGGAAAGATTTCCAAACTATTCCTTGCAAAACTTAGATGAAATCCTTCATAAGTCTATTGCCTTGAGTAAGATGAATTCTAGTGATCCTATGTTTGGCGATTGTCTATTTGAGCTTACCAATCTCATGCGTGCCAAAGGAGATGTTGGAATCATTAGCAATATCATATCCGAAGCTATTAGAATTCATAAAGGTGACCATTGTGATGATCATTTATCTAATGAATTACCCTCTCTAGGAATTGATCAAATACAAGATGATGTTGAACATGGATACTATGATGAGAATGATGATACTGATAGTGATCTTGACGATGCGATGAGACACTTTGGTATTATGGCTAATCTTTGCGGCTACATGGCTGGAGGAAAGGAATGGGTTCTTGATAGTGGATGAACTGATCATATGACCGGAGAGAAAGATATGTTTCGTGAGCTTGCTGAAAACGACGGCCCTCGAAAGTATGTCACTTTTGGTGATAACTCAAAGGGTAAGGTGGTTGGCCTCGGTAAGGTAGCCATCTCACATGATAGCTCCATACAAAACTTCATGCTCATTGAATCTCTTGGGTACAATTTACTTTCAGTATCTAGACTTGCTGATTTCGGTTTCAATGCCCTATTTACTGAAGTAGATTGCCAAGTGTTTCGAAGATACAATCATAAAATGGTCTTTACCGGTATACGTAGAGGTGATCTTTACATTGTTGATTTCACTAAAAAGGCTCAACCTAGAACTTGTTTAATTGCTAAATCTTCTAAAGGCTAGTTGTGGCATAGAAGGCTAGGTCATGGGGGCATGCGAAATCTTGATAAGCTTATTAAAGGTGATCATATCCTTGGAGTAAAAGATGTTATATTTGACAAGGATAGACTTTGTAGTGCTTGTCAAGCAGGAAAACAAGTTGGAGGGAGTCACCCCGTGAAGAACATCATGACCACGAGAAGACCACTCGAGCTACTTCACATGGATCTCTTTGGTCCCAATGCCTATAAGAGTCTCGGTGGTAACTCACTTGGTCTAGTCATAGTTGATGATTTTTCAAGATTTACGTGGGTGTTCTTCCTTGATGATAAATCTCAGGTCCAAAAGATCTTCAAAAACTTCGCTGGGAAGTCCCAAAATCAATTTGAAGTGAAGATCAAGTGACTCAAAGATTTTTCCCTCAACTACGAGGGGAGGTAAGGAACTGCCATCTAGCTCTGCACTTGATTCACCTTTTGTTTTGAGTAAACTTGTGACACCTACACCTGCTATTCATTCTGATATGTCGCATGTTATTAATGATGCCACTTCTGCTTTGCATGATACTTATGATGAAACTACTTCTATGCTTGATAATACTGTGCCACTAGGTGAATTTCTTGATGAACAACTTGATAGGGCTAGGGAGAATGAAATTACTGAAACTGATAATATTGATGAAAGTGATGATGAAGATTCTCCCCCTAGATATGAATTTCCTATTGTTCCTGAGGGTTATGTTATGGATGAAGAAACCGCTAGAGACTTTCTTGCCTACAATGATAGAAGTGATCTTAAGAAACTATTAGCTAAGCTTAAAGAAAAAAATTCTAAATACTAGAATGAAATATGATCCTGCTTATGCTACTTCATCTATCTTTATTACTGATAAGGATTACGATTTCTCCGTTGATCCTGAGTTAATTACTCTGGTTGAATCTGATCCTTTCTATGGCTATGAATCTGAAACTGTTGTGGCACATCTTACTAAATTAAATGATATAGCTATCCTGTTCACTAATGATGAGAAAACTTGCTACTATTATATCCTTAAATTATTTCCGTTCTCATTAAAGGGTGATGCTAAGATATGGTTTAATTCTCTTGATCCTGGTTGTGTGCGTAGTCCCCAGGATATGATTTACTACTTCTCTGCTAAATATTTCCCCGCTCATAAGAAACAAGCTGCTTTAAGGGAGATATATAATTTTGTGCAAATTGAAGAAGAGAGTCTCCCACAAGCTTGGGGGAGCCTTCTCCAATTACTTAATGCTTTGCCTGATCATCCTCTCAAGAAGAATGAAATACTTGATATCTTTTATAATGGACTAACTGATGCTTCCAAAGATTACCTGGATAGTTGTGCTGGTTGTGTTTTCAGGGAAAGAACTATTGATCAAGCTGAAATTCTATTGAATAATATGTTGACCAATGAAAATAATTGGACACTTCCTGAACCAAATCCTAAGACAACTCCGAAGAAAAGGGGCATTCTATTTCTCAGTCATGAAGATATGCAAGAGGCAAAGAAATCTATGAAAGAAAAAGGTATAAAAGCTGAAGATGTTAAGAATTTCCCACCTATTGAAGAAATACATGGTCTTAATTCATCACCTATTGAAGAAACACATGGTCTCGATAACCCTACACAGGTAGTAAAGGTAAATTCTCTCTATAGATATGATAAAGTTGAAATCCCTCCTTCTAAGTTTGCTAGCCAATGCTTAGATGAGTTTGATAATTTTATTGTTAAACAAGAAAACTTCAATGCTTATATGATTGAACACTTGAGTGATTATATGGCTAGTGTTAAAGGTGAACTTAAACTTATTAGTAAACATGCTTCTATGGTTACCACTCAAGTAGAACACGTACTTAAAGCTCAGAATGATTTGCTCAATGAATTGAATAGTAAAAATAATGACATTGATGTTAGAGTTGCAACTAGAGGAGGTAAAGTGACTCAGGAACCTTTGTATCCTGAGGGTCATCCTAAGAGAATAGAGCAAGATTCTCAGAGAATTAATATTGATGCACCTAGTCCTTCTAAAAGGAAGCGAAAGAAAAATGATAGGACTTTGCATGCTTCTAGTGAACCTGTTATTGACACACCTGAGAATCTCAACAATATCTCTATCTCCGATGCTGAAACACAATCTGGTAATGTACATGAACCTAGTGATAATGTTAATGATGATGCTCATGTTGATGCTCAACCTAGTAATGACAATGATGTAGAGATTGAACCTGCTGTTGATCTTGATAACCCACATCAAAGAATCAACGTTATGATAAGAGAGTTTGTTGCTAGGAAGCACGATAAAGAAAGAGAACCATGGGTTCAGAAACCCATGCCTTTTCCTCCTAAACCATCCAAGAAAAAGGATAATGAGGATTTTGAGCGCTTTGCTGAAATGATTAGACCTATCTTTTTATGTATGTGTTTGACTAATATGCTTAAAATGAATCCTTATGCTAAATATATGAAGGAAATTGTTACAAATAAGAGAAAGATACTGGAAGCTGAAATTTCCACCATGCTTGCTAATTATACTTTTAAGGGTGGAATACCAAAGAAACTTGGAGATCCAGGAGTACCAACTACACCATGCTCCATTAAAAGAAACTATGTTAAAACTGCTTTATGTGATCTTGGAGCCGGTGTTAGTGTTATGCCTCTCTCTTTATATTGTAGACTTGATTTGAATAAGTTGACACCTACTAAAATATCTTTGCAAATGGTTGATAAATCAACTGCTATACCTGTTGGTATTTGTGAGGATGTGCCTGTTGTGGTTGCAAACGTTACTATTTTAACGGACTTTGTTATTCTTGATATTCCCGAGGACGATAGTATGTCTATTATTCTTGGAAGACCCTTTTTGAATACTGTAGGGGCTGTTATTGATTGCACCAAAGGCGATGTCACTTTTCATGTTAATGGTAATGAGCATACAGTACACTTTCCGAGGAAACAACCTCAAGTCCACAGTATCAATTCTATTGGAAAAATTTCAACAATCACCATTGGAGGTTTTGAATTTCCTCTTCCTACTATCAAGAAGAAATATGATATTCTTATTGTTGGGGACATGCATATCCCTGTTGAGGTAACATAGTGTTATTCGAAATTTCTCCGGTTCCATGTTATTCGGAATGAGTTTGTTAACAAGACCTGATCAACCTTGTTAGTGGATTCCTTTTGATGAGCATGAGATGGATGAAGTTAGAAAGCACAACTCTCTGTACCCTCTTTTTACTTTCTGATATTTATATTAAATAAAGCAAAAATAGTATTTTTCTGTCTGTTTTCTAAACTATCCATGCAATAAAAAATACCCCAAAAATAAAAGTTCTCCAAATGCCCTGAAAAATAAATATGACTTTTTCTAGAATATTTGAGAATATCTGGCACTGAAAACATAACAGGGGGAGCAGCCACGTGCCCACGAGGGTGGAGGGCGCGCCCTACCCCCTGGGCGCGCCCCCTGCCTCGTGGGCCCATGGTGGCTCCCCTCCACTTATTCCAGCCGCCACACACTCCTTCCTCCCACAAAAATCACTAACCAGCTCAAGCACGAGTTCTAGCTCATCTTGCTGCCATTTTTGATCTCCTAGCTCAAAACCCCATTCACAAAACTGCTTTGGGGGATTGTTCTTTGGTATGTGAGTCCTCCAATGGTCCAATTAGTTTTTGTTCTAGTGCTTTATTCATTGCAAATTTTTGCTACTTAGGTGACCCTGTTCTTGAGCTTGCATGTCAAATTTATGTGGTCAAAAGTAGTTTTGATGCATGATTCTATCAATATTGTTGAGTTTGGTTCACTTTTATTTTGAAGTTGCTAAAAATTTCAGAAAAAAATGAGGACATTTTTGAGGGGCTCATCGAGCCGAAGCTCGAAGGATAAACAAAGTGAAGAGAACAATAAGCCCAAGTATAATCTCCCTCGCACCAAGTAGGTCTGGCCGTGTGAATGGCCTTGTGATGATTTCTTCAGAGCAGCTGGGATTTTTGATGATTTCTATGAGTTGGCTGAGAATGCAGGCCTCACCGCCTTCCTCCACGACCAACGCGAATAGTATCTCTTACTCACCAATATCTTTGTGCAAAACTTTCATTTCCATGCTAGGAGCTCACCACCTATGGTGGAATTTTATTTATATGATGAGCATAAGGAGATGTCACTTCATGATTTTTGTCGGGTTTGTTTGATCCCTTTAGAGGGCAGTGTAGAGGAACCACATCATGACAATGTGGAAGGGTTTATTGATACAATTGCTGTAGGGGAAACGAGGAAAGTTTCCGATGCAAGAATTACTAGCATACATTTTCCTGTTTTACGTTACTTTGCAATATTTTCTAGTAGATGCTTAATTGGTCGCGAAAACTATGGCAACCTTAGTGCCCCTGATATTGTTATTTTGTGCCATGCCTTGTTCCGTGATGACACATTTAGTATGGGCACTATTGTTGCAAAGAGGTTAAATCTTAACCGTACTAAGGGCCACACCTTGGGAGGTATTTTTGCCTCGCGCCTCGCTGCACATTTTAACATACCTATTAGACATTATGAGAAGGAAGAAAAGTTGATGCCTCCTGTTTTTATAGACTATAAGAGTATGGTAGCACATGATTTTATCGTTAAGAATAAGGAAAAGATGCTTAAGTACAAGCTGATATTTGATAAAAATCACCCTGAGACTATTACTTTGCCTGCTCCTTCCTTGTTTGACTTATCTGCAGGCAAGTACCTTGTTCCATCGGAGGCCATTCACGCCTACCGAAACCCCACACCAGCTACAGAGCCAGAGTTGGAACCACAATTTGATCCTCACCGACAGTCTATTTATCAGTGGAAGCCGGAAGAGATCGCCAACCAGTGGCACCAAGGGGATTCTTCTCAGTACGACCCCAGCTACAACTTTGGATATCCGCCAGGCCAGCCGTGGTCATAGACCAACTTAGGCCAAAAGCCTAAGATTGGGGGAGTACGTATTTCTCACCGACATTACATTCATGTTCACACACTCATGCTAGTTCTCGGTGCTCATACTTTTTCACTATAATATCCATGCTAGTTTATTTTCCTTTTTATGCTTTCTTCTTGTGTGTTTGATAAACCTTAAGAAAAAACAAAAAAATTAGTTGTAGCTTTTAATTAGTTTACTTTTCATGTTGTAGTAGCAGTAATTAAAAAGAAAGCCTAAAAAGATTTCTCCTTCTTCTTTTGCTTGTTGGGAGCTTTCCCGTGTAAACAATTTTATTTCTTTTCTTGTTCTTTGGGGGTCGAGAGGAGAAGACCATAATGAAAATGTTGAGTGGCTCTTATATGCATTATTGTTGATCTAACAAAGAGCCCATATTACCTTGTCTTCTCTCTTGAATTGAATGCTTGCAGATTCCAGCTTAGTCCAATGCACATGCACTATTATTATTATCCACACTATTCAGTCGTGCAAGTGAAAGGCAATAATGATGATTATATGATGAACTTATTGAGATGAGAAAAGCTGGTATGAACTCGACCTCTCTTGTTTTTGTAAATATGATTAGTTCATCGTTCCTGATTTAGCCTATTATGAAAAAAAAAACATATTTGCAATGACAATTAGAGATTATAGTTGCTTATGCCATGCTTAATTAGCTAGGAGTTTATAATGGTTTACCTTGCGTGCCAACATGCTATTAAAATGGTTGTGATGTGGTATGATAGGGTGGTATCCTCTTTTGAACGATTCGAGTGGCTTGACGTGGCACATGTTCACGCATGTAGTTGAAACAAAATCAACATAGCCTCTATGATATTTATGTTCATGATGCATTATATCCTACTCATGCTTGCATTCGGTGTTGATTAATTTTAATGCATGTTCATGACTATTGTCGCTCTCTAGCTAGTCGCTTCCTAGTCTTTTGCTAGCCTTCACTTGTACTAAGCGAGAATACTACTTGTGCATCCAATTCCATAAACCCCAAAGTTGTTTCATATGAGTCCACCATACCTACCTATATACGGTATCTACCTGTCGTTCCAAGTAAATTTGTATGTGCCAAACTCTAAACCTTCAAATAAAAATTCTATTTTGTAGGCTCGAATAGCTCATGTATCAACTAGGGCTGTCTGTATCTTCCATGCTAGGTGGGTTATTATCAAGAGGAGTGGACTCCGCTCCTCACTCACGAGAAAATGGTTGGTCACCAGGATGCCCAGCCCCATGCTTAATGCAAGTCAAATCAAAATAACTGCAAACAAAACTCCCCCGGGACTCTTGTTAGTTGGAGGCACTCATTGTTTCGAGCAAGCCATGGATTGATGCTTGTTGGTGGAGGGGGAGTATAAACTTTACCATTCTGTTTGGGAACCGCCTATAATGTGTGTAGCATGGAAGATATCGAGATCTCTCGGTTGTTATGTTGACAATGAAAGTATACCGCTCAAAATATTATTCATATCTATTTCAAAACTGAGCTCTCGCACCTCTACAAATCCATGCTTCCCTCTGCGAATAGCCTATCTATTTACTTTTATGTTGAGTCATCACCCTCATTAAAAAAGCACCAGTTGGAGAGCACCGCTGTCATTTGCATCCATTATTGTTAGTTTACATTGAGTATGACTTGACTGGATCTCTTTTACCATGAATTACAATGTCTAGTCACTCCTTGATCTTTAAAGGTGCTCTGCATTTGTGTTTTGCGGTCTCAGAAAGGGCTAGCGAGATACCATCTTGCCATATCATATCATGATTGTTTTGAGAAAGTGTTGTCATCCGAGATTTATTATTATTGCTCGCTAGTTGATTATGTCATTGATATGAGTAAACATGAGACCTAAGTGTTATTGTGTATATGGTTAGTTCATAATCTTTGCTGAAAACCTGAACGCTGGCTTTACATATTTACAACAACAAGAGCAAACAGAGTTTGTAAAAGTTCTTCTTTATCACTTCCAGTTTATCAACTGAATTGCTTGAGGACAAGCAAAGGTTTAAGCTTGGGGGAGTTGATACGTCTCCGTCGTACCTACTTCTCCAAACACTTTTGCCCTTGTTTTGGACTCTAACTTGCATGATTTGAATGGAACTAACCCCGACTGACGCTGTTTTCAGCAGAATTGCGATGGTGTTATTTTTGTGCAGAAATAAAAGTTCTCGGAATGACCTGAAAATCAACGGAGAATTATTTTGGAATATATAAAAAATACTGGAAGAAAGATCCACGTCAGGGGGCCCACCACCTATCCACGAGGGTGGGGGGCGCGCCCCCCTGCCTTGTGGGCCCCCTGATGCTCCATCGACTTCAACCTTGACTCCATATATTCACTTTCGGGGAGAAAAAAATCAGGGAGAAGGATTCATCGCGTTTTACGATATGGAGCCACCGCCAAGCCCTAAACTCTCTCGGGAGGGCTGATCTGGAGTCCGTTCGGGGCTCCGGAGAGGGGAATCCATCGCCATCGTCATCATCAACCTTCCTCCATCACCAATTTCATGATGCTCACCACCGTGTGTGAGTAATTCCATCGTAGGCTTGCTGGACGGTGATGGGTTGGATGAGATTTATCATGTAATCGAGTTAGTTTTGTTAGGGTTTGATCCCTAGTATCCACTATGTTCCGAGATTGATGCTGCTATGACTTTGCTATGCTTAATGCTTGTCACTAGGGCCCGAGTGCCATGATTTCAGATCTGAACCTATTATGTTTTCATCAATATATGAGAGTTCTTGATCCTATATTGCAAGTCTATAGTCACCTATTATGTGTTATGATCCGTTAACCCCGAAGTGACAATAATCGGGATACTTACCGGTGATGACCGTAGTTTGAGGAGTTCATGTATTCACTATGTGTTAATGCTTTGGTCCGGTACTCTATTAAAAGGATGCCTTAATATCCCTTAGTTTCCAATAGGACCCCGCTACCACGGGAGGGTAGGACAAAAGATGTCATGCAAGTTCTTTTCCATAAGCATGTATGACTATATTCGGAATACATGCCTACATTACATTAATGAACTGGAGCTAGTTCTGTGTCACCCTATGTTATGACTGTTACATGATCGATCGCATCCGGCATAATTCTCCATCACTGATCCAATGCCTACGAGCTTTTCCTATATTGTTCTTCGCTTATTTACTTTTCCGCTGCTACTGTTACATCATTATAAAACCCAAAAATGTTACTTTTGCTATTGTTACCTTTTGCCACCGTTATTTCTACTATCATATTAGTTTGCTACTAAATACCTTGCTGCAGATATTAAGTTTCCAGGTGTGGTTGAATTGACAACTCAGTTGCTAATACTTGAGAATATTCTTTGGCTTCCCTTGTGTCAAATCAATAAATTTGGGTTGAATACTCTACCCTCGAAAACTGTTGCGGTCCCCTATACTTGTGGGTTATCAGTCATGTGTATGAGGATTTCTTGCTCATGTACATACTGTTTGCAAGAAGGACTCATGAGCATGAAGGTACACTTCCTATATTCACATCATTTGCTCTGATGCATATAGCCAAGATACATGTAACACATTGCTTACTCTGTCATGCTTATGCATTCACATGCTCCTATATTCCATATTTACACGATTGCATACATGTAGGGCGGGTATGCATGTTACATGTCTTTCCAAAGCTTTACTTGTTATTCTCTATATCTTTATCTAATGCTTTGATGTATGTTGTCATCAATTACCAAAAAGGGGGAGATTGAAAGCACAAGTGCTCCCTGGGTGATTTTGGTAATTAATGTCAACATATCTCTTGTTGGACTAATGCTTCTACCTAGTATATTTCATATAGGTTCAACAATGGAGTGGCATGGACTAGAGGATGTGGAACCCCTTCAAGAGGCTGAGGACAAAGGATTGGCTCAAGCTCAAAGCACAAGACTCTACTTTCATTTTAGTGATCCAAGATCACATTGAGTCCATAGGAAAATCCAATACTATCAAGAGGGGGTGAGGTGCTGCCTAATGAGGTTCTTGCTCAAAATGCTTAGTGATATGCTCCAAAGCCCTCAACTACTTTCTCATATGCACATATGTCCCAAACCAAAAGTCAAACTCAGCCCCACCGAAACTTTCTATCCGGCACCACCGAGTTCTCTTGACATAGCCACTTCCAGAAACCCTAATCAATTCGGTCTCACCGATGGGATCTCGGTCTCACCGAGATGGGCTTGCAAACTCTCTGTTGCCTATTGCAATAATTTTGGTCCTACCCAGGTATGCAATCGGTCCCACCGAGTTTGCTTGGCCAACTCTTTGTTTCGCTTATTACCCAAATCGGCCCCGCCGAGTTTGTGTAATCGGTCAAACCGAGTTGAGGCTTTACCCTAACCCTAGCACATCGGTCCCACCGAGTTGATCATGTCGGTCCCAGCAAAATGCCTAACGGTCACATTATGAACTAAATCGGTCTGACCGAGTTCTCTGAATCGGTCCCACCGAGTTTGGTAAATTGTGTGTAATGGTTAGATTTTGTGTGGAGGCTATATATACCCGTCCACACACTCTTCACTCGTAGAGAGAGCCATCAGAACATGCCTACACTTCCAACATACACTTTCTGAGAGAGAACCACCTACATTTGTGTTGAGGTCAAGATATTCCATTCCAACCACATAAATCTTGATCTCTAGCCTTCCCCAAGTTGCTTTCCACTCAAATCTTCTTTCTACCAAATCCAAATCCTGAGAGAGAGAGTTGAGTGTTGGGGAGACTATCATTTGAAGCACAAGAGAAAGGAGTTCATCATCAACACACCATCTATTACCTCTTGGAGAGTGGTGTCTCCTAGATTGGTTAGGTGTCACTTGGGAGCCTCCGTCAAGATTGTGGAGTTGAACCAAGGAGTTTGTAAGGGCAAGGAGATCGCCTACTTCATGAAGATCTACGCGAGTGAGGCAAGTCCTTCGTGGGCGACGGCCATGGTGGGATAGACAAGGTTGCTTCTTCGTGGACCCTTCGTGGGTGGAGCCCTCCGTGGACTCGCGCAACCGTTACCCTTCGTGCGTTGAAGTCTCCTTCAATGTGGATGTACGATATCACCACCTATCGAAATCTCAAATAAAAAAATCTCCATGTCTCCAAATTGTGTTTGCACACTCCAATCCCATCCCTTTACATTCTTGCAACTTGCATGCTTTACTTTCCGCTGCTCATATACTGTTGGGGATATAACTATCAGTTATGACCCGCCCAAGAGGGGCCGGGTCAACCCCAATGGCAGGTCATGAAGGAAGCCCAGTAAACACTCAAGACGATAGTTTATTAAACCTTATAGAAGGCCTAAAGGCCTGGAGGCAGCTTAAGGCCCAATATTGTAAACCGCCGTATATAAGAGAAGACTTGTAAGGAAAGGCATGTAAAAGAAGTCACCGTGTCGGACACGTTTTATGAGCCGGCCGGGACTCTATAGGCCACCAGGCGTCAACCCGTGTATATAAGGGGACGACCCGGCGGCGGCTTAGGGCAAGAAACAAGAGATCGATCACCAAGCCGGCGAACTAGCCTCTTGGCAATCGAAACCCCAGCAATATCAACACAACTAGACGTAGGCTTTTACCTTCATCGTTAGGGGCCGAACTAGTATAAAATCTCTCGTGTCCTTTGTCCCTATTAACCCCTTTAAGCTTCCTACTTGCAATGGCCCTACGACTAAGTCCTTTTGCTAGGACATCTGCCGTGACAATTCCACGACAGTTGGCACCCACCATGGGGCCAGCGCACGGTGGATTCGAGTTCTTGAAGGGCAACTTCGAAGGGCTCAAGGGATACGCTGTGGGCCGGATGACCAAGAGTCGTCGCGGCAAGCTCTACATCGACGACGAAGGCTGGGCCCTCAAGGTCGGCTCAATTGAGTACGGGTACCGGGTCCCCTTCGGCGGAATTCATGTTTTCATCGGCCAGATCGGCGAGTCGGGCCCTGAGCCGGACGTTTACACCAACCTCATCGAAACGGCTCAGCGCGCGAGGTCCACCCGTGTTCAATCTGTCGTGAAGCATGCCTTTGTAGGTTGCATCCACGACGGTGAATACTCTGAATAATCAGTGGATGGCGCTGAGACGGTTGTCTGTTCTGACACCACATCATCAACGGGAGAGACGAACTCTTTGTATCAGCTGCGGGATGGCATGCTCGGGGGCTGTTTCGATGGCAGTAGTATTCCGGACCCCTTTGAGCCGCCGAATTGGGTCGGAGTCTTCATCGGCGGCAGCAACAACCACCGGGTCAGCCACAGCCGGGTCAGGAGACCCCGCGTGCGCCCCGGCTCAGATTCTGATGAACCTCATGGATAAACTGACGACCCTGTTGACTGCTGTGGTAGAGCCAGCGAATCAAGCTCAGCATGACGCAGAGGTGGCACGCATACATGAGGAGATGGTACAAGCTAAAGAAAATTTAGCACCAGAGGAGGTCAGGATGGCCGCGGAGCGGGCGGCTTTGGACGCTCATGCTCAGCAGCTTCGGGCAGAGACTTTCCGGCTCTCGGTGGATCTGAACGCATCAAACGAGGTCATGAGAAGAAGGCATCAGAAAAATCAGTCACGTCTACCTCTAACGCTCGATCCTAGGAACCTTTTTCATAAGCCCGGGGCCGGGGCAAGTAACCCGCCAGAGGCAAATCGGATCACGACACCCGGGGCACCGGTTCAACCGCGCGCCATGGAACCACCTCGTATACATACCACTCCACCTCATTATGTACCAACACCGCCAGGTCACTTCTCCAATCCCTTGGAAAACCTCATTGCAGCTTCGGCTCGTTTGGCAGCTCTCCCAATGGAGGGCGACTCTCCGGCGGCGATCGAAACACGAAGGGTAAGAGAACGTCTCAAATAGCTCTGGCGTAGCAGGATGCGTACTCTTACAGTCGAGACAGGATCCATTCAACTCTTCGCCCGAGCCGGAGGCCAAGCTACAGTAGGCGTATGGATTCAGCTGATAGGTCAAGCAATGCTCAATGCCACAACCGGCCGCACAGGCATGAGCCGGGACAGGCTGGAGCCCTTAACTTGGCAAATCAGGAGAGGATCCGACAAGAGGCTGAGCGAGCGGTTCAATTGGCAGCGGAGCAGGCGGCTCACCGGACTTTTCCGGCTTATCCAGCAACCTCGGCTGAGGCAGGAGTGGCCACGAGAACTGGAGGTGTCCCTTTCCTAGTACCTGCCATACGTAATGAGCGTTTGTCAAAGGACTTCAAGGGGCCTCGTAAGGTGCCTAATTACACGGCCGACTTGCAGCCTGGGGCCTGGAATGAGAGTTATGAGATGGCCATGGAGCTGTTGGAGGTCAGCGACGCGGCAATGGCTAAATATTTCACAATGATGTTGGATGGAACGGCTCGTACTTGGCTAAAAGGGTTGCCCCCCAATTCCATTGGCTCATGGGCGGAGTTAAAGGCCCGGTTCATTCAGAACTTCAAAGACACATGCAAACAACCTATGTCAATCGTGGACCTGACTAATTGTAAACAAGAGGAAGGTGAGTCCACAACCCATTGGGTGCGCCGGGTCAAGGAGATAATTCATTCATCTGATAAGATGGATGCCGGCTCGGCAGTATTAATGTTGGAGAAAAATTGCCGTTTTGAACCTCTGAAGCAGAAGTTGGGGCGACTTAAACGTGACTGCAATGACATGGGCCAGTTGATGGCGGCTCTCATCAAGTATGATGATTCTGATAGTACCAAGGACCCTGTGTCTGATGAAGAAAAGACAAGGAAGGGAAAGAAGAACGGCAACAGCAAGGGTCACCAGCATAACCCGACAAATCAAGGAGGTAATAAACGTAAGGCTGACGAATTTGTGGCTAACACTAATGCGCAGGGCAACAATCAACGGCACAAGGGTAGGCAACCCCCTCGGTCGGGCGGGTCAGGTCCCACCCTTGAGCAACTATTAAATGAACCTTGTCCAAGACACGGCACCCGGGAGAAGCCAACCATCCATCTGTGGAAGGACTGTACAATCATGAAGGCATTCAAGAATTCAGATGCATTCGATGGAAGTCACGGCCCTGGCTGTGATTCAGGTGGAGGCGGCTTTCATGGACCGGGCGCCGACTCAGGTGGAGGCGATTTTCACGGTCAGGGACATGCGGGTAACCAAGGAGGTTATAATCCACAACCCGGCCAAGGTAATCAGCAGCAATCCGGATATCAGAGCAACCCAAAATAGTTGAATAGTGGGCAATATCATGTGTTTACCACTAGCTTGTGCAAGCGGGACCAAAAGCTTCACAAGAGGGCTGTCAATGCCGTTGAGCCAGCGATTCCGCGTTACTTACGATGGTCAGAACAGCCTATTGTGTGGAGCAGAGAGGATCATCCTCCTCGGGTTGACAATCTGGGTCACTTGGCCTTGGTAGTAGCGCCTCGGGTTGGTGGATATAAATTCACTAAAGTGCTCATGGATGGAGGCAGTAGCTTCAACATCCTCTACTATGAGACATTTCGTAGGGTGGGGTTGACTGATAAGAGTCTTAAGCAATCTAACACTATTTTTCACGGTGTGGTACCTGGCAAATCGGCATACCCAGTTGGCAAGATTGAACTGGAAGTAGCCTTTGGGGATGAATATGATTCTAGAGCGGAGAAATTAACCTTTGAGGTGGTTAAGATCAAAAGCCCATATCATGCTTTGTTTGGACGGCCGGCTTACGCCAAGTTCATGGCTCGGCCCTGTTATGTGTATCTATAGCTCAAGATGCCGGGTTATAAGGGCACCATTACAGTACATGGAAGCCGGAAAATAGCCCTGGAGTGTGAAGAAGGAGATGCTGCATATGCTGAGTCTATTTGTGCAACGGAGGAGCTCAAGTTTTATAAAGATAATGTTGACCCGGCAGCCATGACGTCTCTAAAGAAGCCAACAATGGATCATGAACCGGTGTTGAAATTCAAGTCAGCTGATGACACCAAGACGGTTGATTTTGTGCCCGACGACTCATCCAAGCAATTCATCATGAGTGCCAACTTGGATCCAAAATAGGAAAGCGCGCTCATCGAGTTCATCTGTGAGAACCGGGACATCTTTGCATGGAAACCTTCTGACATGCCGGGTGTCCCGAGAGAACTCGCTGAGCACACTCTCAATATTGATCCAAAGTTTAAGCCGGTTAGGCAGTTTCTCCGATGATTCAACGAGGAAAGGCGCAAGGCCATTGGAGAAGAGGTGGCCCGGCTCTTGGCGGCCGGGTTCATTGTGGAAGTCTTTCACCCAGAGTGGTTAGCCAACCCGGTGCTTGTACTCAAAAAGAACGGCAGCTGGCGTATGTGTGTGGATTACACCGATTTAAATAAGGCTTGACCGGCTGACCCTTTCGCTCTCCCCCGTATTGATCAGATCATTGATGCTACGACGGGTTGCGCATGTTTGAGTGTTTGGATGCCTGTTCAGGTTATCATCAGATCAAGATGGCCGTCAAGGACCAGGAGAAGACAACTTTCATCACTCCGTTTGGAGCCTTCTGCTATGTGTCTATGCCCTTCGGGCTCAAGAGTGCCCAGGCAACTTATCAACGGTGTATGCAGAATTGCCTTCACAATCAGATTGGGCGTAATGTTCATGCTTATGTGGATGATATAGTGGTAAAATCCAGGAAAGAGGAAACCTTGGTCATAGATCTGAAAGAGACCTTTGATAACCTCCGGGTCTACAAAATGATGCCTAACCCGGCCAAGTGTGTTTTTGGAGTTCCAGCTGGCAAGCTCTTGGGTTTTTTGGTGTCCAACCGAGGTATTGAAGCTAACCCAGAGAAGATTAAGTCAATCACATCCCTGGCCAAACCAACATGCATCAATGACATTCAACGGCTGGCGGGTCGTGTTGCTACTTTGAGCCGGTTAGGGGAGAAGGCGATGTCTTTGTATCAAATGATGAAGAAGACGGATGATTTTGTTTGGAGCGATGCTGCGAACTCTGCTTTTGAGGATTTGAAGAAACAACTTGCTGAGCCGCGTGTCCTGGCTGCTCCAGTTGAGAAAGAGCCGCTATTGTTATATGTAGCTGCCAACTCATGAGCTGTTAGTGTGGCAATTGTGGTGGAACACAAGGAGGTTGGCAAGGAACATCCGGTTCAACGGCCAATTTACTACATCAGTGAGGTGTTGATTGAATCTAAACAAAGATATCCACATTGGCAGAAGCTCATATATGGGGTGTTCATGGCAAGTCGGAAGCTCAAACATTACTTTCAGGGTCACCCAATCACTGTGGTTAGCTCTGCGATCTTTGGGAGACATCATTCAAAATAGAGAAGCCACTGGACGAGTCACCAAGTGGGCCATTGAGCTTGGGTCCCATGGATTGAAGTATGTGCCATGTACTGCGATCAAGTCTCAAGCACTGGTTGATTTTATTAATGACTGGACAGAGATGCAGATGCCGGAGGAGAAACCAGACAACACATATTGGACTATTCACTTTGATGGATCCAGACAGTTGGAAGGCTCGGGGGCTGGAGTTGTTTTAACCTCCCCTCGAGGTGACAAATTTTGTTATGTGTTGCGGCTGATGTTTCCTTGCACTAACAATGCAACGGAATATGAAGCGTTGCTCCATGGTCTTCAAATGGCTAAAGAGATGAGCCTGAGCCGGGTCCGGTGTCTTGGCGACTCAGATTTGGTAGCTCAACAGGTGTCAGGCAAGTGGGATTCCAAAGATCCTCTCATGGCGGCTTATCGCCGCAAAGTTGATACTGTTGCAGGGCCTTTTAAAGGTTATCAGGTGGAGCACATTGACCGTAGGAAGAACGAAGCAGCTAATGCTTTAAGCCGGTTGGGATCTCAGCGTAAGCCGGTGCCACCTAACACCTTTTTGGATATTTTGCATAACCCGTCTGTTAAGTTGCCTACAGAAGAAGATCTAGTCGTTCCTGACCCAGAGGCGCAGTTGGTGGCGGCTCTTCACGTCATCCCAGATTTTACAGTGCCGTTCTTGGCTTACATGACCCGGGGCGAGCTGCCAGCGGATGAGATCCTGGCCCATCAGATAACCTGGCGGTCTAAGTCAATGATGATTTCTGACGGAGAACTATACCATCGCAGCGTCTCTAGAGCGTTTCAGCGGTGTGTTTCCCCTGAAGAAGGCCAAGAAATACTTCATGAGATCCATGAAGGCAATTGTGGTCATCACGCCGGGTCAAAATCTCTGGTGGCCAAAGCTTTTCGTCATGGTTTTTACTGGTTGACGGCTCACGCTGATGCAGAAGATCTGGTGAGTAGATGTGATGGATGTCAAAAATTCGCATGACGAGCACATGTGCCGGCTCAAGAGATGCGGATGATTCCAATCACTTGGCTGTTTGCGGTCTGGGGGCTTGACATGGTTGGACCTTTCAAAAGGTCTAAGGATAAAAAGACACATCTTTTAGTGGCAGTTGACAAATTCACAAAGTGGGTTGAGGCAGAACCAGTGAGTAAGTGTGATGCGGCCACAGCGGTTCAGTTCATGAAAAAGGTGATCTTCCATTTTGGTTTTCCACACAGCATTATCACTGACAATGGCACTAATCTATCCCAAGGGGCTATGGAGGAGTTTTGTCAGCGCGAGCATATCCGGCTTGATGTTTCTTCTGTAGCTCATCCTCAATCCAATGGTCAGGCTGAGAGAGCAAATCAGGAAATCTTAAAAGGTCTCAAGCCCCGGCTTATGGTTCCCTTGCAGCGAACGCCGGGTTGTTGGGTAGAGGAGTTATCCTCGATGCTATGGAGTATCAGCACCACCTAAAAGTGTGTTATATCGACTAGAGGGGGGGTGAATAGGTGATTTTTATGAAAGTCTTCAAAACATGGAAGTTTCAAAGACAAATGATAGAAATGAACCTATTCCCATGCAGCGGAAGGTAGACTACACTAGACAGACAATAGTCAAGCATTCAATGAAGTGAAACCACAATGACTAATAGTAGCTAGGCAGTAAGGATCAGGTACACAGTGAAGACAAATAGATAAAGCAAATAGGCACTGACTTTACAAGAGCCAACTGTAAATGAAGAGATGAGAAGAATAGAACCAGTGTGCATGACGAAGAAAAAGGTTTGGTAGACCAGTTCTAACTGCTGTGACAGTTGTACGTCTGGTTAGGGCGGATAGGTATTTAAACCTGAGGACACTCAGTCTCGGACACTTAGTCCTAAGCACGCAGCTCAAAACACTTAGTCCTCACCGTATTCCCCTTGAGCTAAGGTCACACAGACCTCGCCCAATCACTCTGGTAAGTCTTCAAGGTAAACTTCCAAACCTTCACAGACTTCGTTCACCGGCAATCCACAATGACTCTTGGATGCTCAGAACGCAACGCCTAACCGGCTGGAGGATTCACAGTCCTCAAGTGTAATAAGTCAGACAAGAAGACTTAAGTGATGCCTAACACTCTTTGGCTCTGGGTGGTTAGGGCTTTATCCTCTCAAGGAATTCTCTCTCAAAGGCTTCGAGGTGGGTTGCTCTCAAACGACAAAAGCCGTACTTTAACTCTGAGCAGCCAACCAGTTATGGTTGTAGGGGGTGGGCTATTTATAGCCACTAGGCAACCCGGCCTGATTTGTCCGAAATGACCTTGGGTCACTACGGAACTGACACGTGTTCCAACGGTCAGATTTCAAACACACACGGCAACTTTACTTGGGCTACAAGCAAAGCTGACTTGTCCAACTCTGAACAAGATTCGCTCTCATAGTCTTCACTCGAAGACATAAGATTTTGGTTAAGCATCACTTCAGTCATTCTGACTGGTTTTCTTGGACCCCACTTAACAGTACGGTGGTTCCTATGACTCAACAAAGAAGAAAAAGAACTATGAAAGATCTAAGTCTTCGCGCTCCATAGTCTTCATGCGATGTCTTCTCTTGTCATAGTCTTCAAGGTGAATGTCTTCACATACCACCTTTGACTTTAATGTCTTCATACATTTTTAGGGGTCATCTCTGGTAGGAAAACCGAATCAATGAGGGACTTCTACCTATGTTATCCTGCAATTCTCACAAACACATTAGTCCCTCAACTAGGTTTGTCATCAATACTCCAAAACCAACTAGGGGTGGCACTAGATGCACTTACAATCTCCCCCTTTTTGGTGATTGATGACAAAATAGTTGAAGTTTTCAACGGGGAATATAATATGTGAAATTGTAAAGGATAAGGAATTGTCTTCATAAGTTGCAAGGGCTCCCCCTGAAGATGTGCATATAAGTAATTTGCTTTTGGAATGCAAATGCACATGGCAGGTTGTACTTGTGGAGATCCTCTTCAACTTATGATGACAATTCATCATGCATGAAAGGTATGTGAAGATAATGACATGCATAATGAAAAATGGACGTCTACAAAATGATCTAAGTGCGGAATTTATCGTCGCACATGCGGAATTTATCATCGCATGACAAAATAGCAAATAAGTAGTAGACGACCATCGAGTTTAAGTGTTACAACTCAAAGAACCAAATGTATCAAAACGAGAGTTGTAAACACTAGGCAAAACATAAAGTAACCGCCCATATGGACCCGCTTGAAGACTATCAAACTCATATGCTTCTCCCCCTTTTGTCAGTGAGGACCAAAAAGGTTTGAAGACATAGAGCATCTACTCGTTCCCATGAAGAGTAGGTGAAGCAGCAGGGTCGTCGGTGGTGTTCGGCGGTGCAGAAGAACTTGGAGCAGTGTTGATGCATGCAGAAGTAGGGGGCGGTGAAGTGGCATCATCTTCGTCCTCGATCACTCTGGCATTCACAGTTGCCGCAGAGGAAGAGAACTCAGAGTCTTCAAGAGATGGAGTTCGTCGCAGCACAGTCCTTCGGGGAGGTGTGGAGTCAAACTTGAAACGTTCAGAGAAGCCATCCTCTTGAAGATCATCCTCAGAACACATAAGCGTCAGCCCTTTCCATGTACGCCAACAGGTTTCATGGGCAACAAAGGCATTCTTGGTGGCAAGATTACGAATGCGGTTGACATCCACCAAGAGGCTTTGCATTTGGCGCTTCAGCCAGTCATGATGCCTATCATGTTTCTGATGAAGAGCAACCAGAAGCTCTCGGTCATTGAGAACACGAGATCGCTTCTTGGGTCGTTGGGCAATAGTGCTTTCAGTGGCTTCAGTAAGGGCACGATGAGGTGCACGTGTGGTACCAGCCAGAGGATAAACACGAGTGACTGCTTCAACTCCTTCAATGTTCTGAGTGAAACTTTGATCCTCCGCATTCTGAAGACTAAGAGGTTCCTTGGCAGGCTCTGGATAAATGGCTTCAACGGACATATCCACATCAGGCAAAAAGATCCGATGATTGCGAGCAGATGGCTGATATGAGATAGCTGAGTGGAGTTTAATCTGCCGCATTATCCATGGAGCGTAGAACTTCAAGCCAAAAAGATCAGATCCTGATGCAGCAAGTTGGCGGATGAAGAAGTCTTGTGCATTGAAGCATTTTCCATGAAGAATATAGAAGACCAAAGTCTTCATTGCACCTTCCAGTTTTGCATGTGGAGAATGTCCTTTGATGGGCCAGAGAGTTCGCATTATAATGTGATAGATAGTCCTTGGCAGATACTCAAGGTCTTCAACAAAGAACTCCTTAGGATATGCAGCATCTTGTGGCAAAGGCTTCATCATACTGAGCATCTGACTCATGTTCGGTTCAGGCTTCTGAAAGATGCTCTCCATAGCTTCACTGTGAAGTTGACATCCAGGTTCATAGAGATCTCCAGGAGTGGCCAGACCAGTGAGCTCAATGATATCAAAGGCTTTGGCTTCATGATGAACATTTCCTGTCATCCACTCAAGGACCCAAGTCTTCGGATCTCTGTTGTAACCACGTATGTGAAGTGTGGCATAAAATTGGAGCAGCAACTCTTCATTCCAGTGCTCTTGGTCGGTGACGAAAGGCAACAATCCAACCTCTTTGAAGCAATCCAGAGCTTCTTCCAAATAGGGTAGACCAGCTATTGCTTCGGTGTCAAGACGCATATGTGGGAAGATGCGACCTTGATTGTACAGAATGCAGGAGTAATAGCTTCACTGTGGATAGCTCCAGAACCGATCAGAAGATATTCGTTCCCTTGAGTAGGGGTTCTTGGAGCTATTGAAGAAGGTGTTGTCTGCTTTGAAGCCGTTGACATTGAAGGATCCAGGTGCTGATGCAGGACCTAGAAACCTGGGCAACCTTGGCATTGGCTTCTGTACCTGAGGCCTATGCTCAATATGATAGTCAAACTGAGGACCAGCAGCAGGCGCAGGAACAGGAGCAGTAGTATCATTGGCTTCGCTGACTTCTGGTTCATAGGTTGGTGTAGGCTCCACATTTGCTTCAGCCATGACAACGTCAGTGGCTTCATTGGTGTTGGTGGTGGTAGCCTCAAGATTTTCTACCTCCACTTGATGAGCTGGAGGGTCGGGCACAGACACGTTCTCCTCGAGAACAGCTTCTTCAGTAGTTGGGGGAGTAGGGGCATGTTCTTCTTCTTGGGTGTCATCGGCTGATGCAGCCGGAATGTCTTCAGCAGCTTTAGCCTCAGACTCGGAGACTTGAGACTTTGGTCCTTTGCGAAGGCTGCGTAACGCTGGCGATGCCTTTGGAGATGGAGTTGGCTGGGCCTCAAAGTCATCTTCTTCTTCTGCCAGGGTGGTGTGACTTGTTGTTGTGGGTGATCAGCCCATGATGCATCCTGAGCAATTGGCGTCAGAGGACGACCAATGCTGATGAGTTCGCTGTGCGTAAGCACATATGATGATACCTGTTGGTGCTCGATCAGAGGAAGAACTACATCATCTTCAACATGGTCATGGTGACCAATGTCTTAAGCAGTGGTGGGATCAGCTGCTGGAATATCTTCAGCTTCATGAGCCTCTGTGGAAGCAGGCTCATGGACAGTCAGTTGGCGCTCTCGATGTTCAGCGGCAGGGCGAACCATGGAGATAGGTTCAACAACTAAGCGCTCTGTGGGAGCAGCCTGATCCTTCTTGGTCTTGCGCTTCTTCTTGGAGGGAGCAGCAGCAGAGGCTTCAGGATGTTTCCTCTTTCTGGCTTCAGCCTCAGCAGTCCTCGTCTTCTTCAGTTCTGAAGCGGTAGACCTAGCTTTTGGCTTCGAGCCAGTCATGCTGGTTGGGAAGACAATGGGATGTGCTTTCTGCCTTGGTGCGTCGGGTTCGGCCATAGCAGGCTTCTTCTTCTGCTGCTTTGCAGCCATCCTGGGGTCGATGCCAGGACGCCCAAGGGCCTTGCGCTTCTCAGCCTCATTATAGGCTTGCACACACTTGTCAGCCAGGCTCTTCATGCGCTCATGAGAACCTTGAGCTTCTTCACGCTTCTTGAGAAAGGCTTCTTTGAGCTCGTGCAGCATGATCTTGAAGTTCTTGACCTCTTGCACGCTGAGCTTGGCCATATGCTTCTTGAACTGAGCTTTCTCAAAGTCAATCTTTTGCTTTAGTTCGACGATGCGCTGAGCTAGAGCTAGCTCTGAAGCAATGGCGCCATGGAAGGCGACACTGAGGCCAATGGGAAGTTGCAGATCTTCAAAGCTGAGGTTGGGCATGTCAAACCACTCAACGATGAAATCGTGGATGATTGCCACGTCAAAGAGAGGCAAATTGTTGAAGATTTCTGCTTCTTCTTTGCTCTTGATCAGTTGCTCAAGAGCGTCATCTGCAAGATCTTCATCACTAGACAGATCAATGGCATCGTTGCGTAGAATAGCAGCAGCAGTCAGTTCTTGGCTGGTGTGTGGCAGAGGCATCTTGTCTCTTGGGGGCTTGGAGATGCGTGACAGATCTTCAGACTACACACTGTCTTCAGGAGGTGCAGTAGCCAATGGCTTCGCCCATGAGATTTTTGGTGCTGAGGCAGGCTTTGAAGCTTTAGTCTGCTTTGGCTTCTGCGGCTTTGGAGTAGGAGCTGGGGCTTCATCAGTGTCAGCATCATCATCAGAATGATCCACTTTGGCACCTTGAACTGAGATGTGAGTGATGAGGCCATCCAGGTTGTAGAACGGACCGATGAAATTGGGTTCTGCATCACGTGTGCCGTCAGCACGGGGAGCAGAGGGACCAGGGTTGAAGTCTAGTCCCAATGACTTCTTGTTCTGCTTCGCCGAATTCTGGGCAAACTGGAAGTTGCGCTTGAATAGATTATCGCCACGACACCATAGCAGTGACGATGGGTCAGCATCCGCAGGCTGTGGTCCACGGACCATGTAGGGATAGAAGCCTTGTTCAATGGCTTCATCTCTGGACCTGGGTTGAAGATTTCTGGATAGGATGTCTCCCCATGGTCGCTTGATGGCATTCTTCTCAGCATATTCCTTTGTCACAAACCTGTACTTGAACCACTGTTCTGCCCAATATCGTCGAATCCATTGGATTCGTGTCTTGCGCTGATTGTAATCCTCGTCTGGATCTGTCTTGTACAGCTCTGAGAGGTCATCGGGCAGATCTCTTGATGTTTCACCTCGACGCTTTCTGCCACCCTTCCTTGCTGATTTCTCTGCAGCCATGAACTTTAAACTGAATGGCTTCAATACGTTCAAAGGCTTCAAGGGCTTTCGCTTGCTGGACAAACAGGAACTGGCTTCGGGAGAATTTATATGATGCTGTATGAATTCTGCAAATGAATGCAGACTATGAGAACCAAGGGATTCTCCCATGGACATGTACCTGTGACAGCATTAAGGTGCGAGGGAAGGGGAAGAGGTCATATGCATTCTCAGAAGATTTTGAAGATAAATCAGTTTAGAAGACATTGACCTCATCGTGCGAAGACATTCACTCATAGATAAGGAGTTGGTTCCAGATTTGTACGAATCCACAGATCAGTACAAGTGAGGAATCTAACTACTTTGTGAAGCATAAGTGAACATACTAGGCATAATATGAGATGCAGTATGAGGTGGATCCAACATGTGTGAACAGAAACTGCTTGTGGTAGAAAGTGACGAATCTATAGGATCAAAGGGGCCGTAAAAAGGAAGTTATATTTACCACACAAAGAACTGCTAGAGGGAGTGGAAGAGGAGGCCGAGCAGTTCGATCGTCCGTGCCCTAACTTGGCGACGGAGGACACCTACGGCGACGGCGGAGGAGACGATGTCTGCGGCCGGCGTGAAGACGGCGTCGGAGAGGTCGCGGCAGCTAAGCGCTTCATCGCAGGCGTCGTCGAGTGCTAGCAGTGGCGCTAGGGTTCGTGCGAGAGTGGAAGAAAGGATAATGACTGTAGTGAGGTGTGTATTTATAGGGACAGGGACGGCACATCGTTATTACACAGGTGCCCCTGGCGATTCACATCTGAAGAACACGTGGCCATCATGCAACATATCGGAGGTTGTTCCACGTTCCCACGCACGCCTGGATTGTCGGGTGGTTGTTCCCACTTCTCCGGGTTTCAGGTGAAGGAATTAGCATTGGAAACAGACTTAATGTTTGTCTCTGTATCTTCTGCTGACAAGGACGCAGAGAAGACATTCGACAGTTTCAATAGAATGCATATGATTTGGAGAGATAGAGTTTGAGATAGAAAGCATAGAGAGGTTAGGGTCCGATCACATTCACTTAGTTCAAAAGATTCAACAAGAAGACATAGCTATAAGTGAATGCTGTAGAGGACAGAACACTAGTATATATATATATATATATATATATATATATATATATATATATATATATATATATATATGATCAGCATAATGAAGATAATCATGAAGACATGTTGAGATTGAAGCCAAACCAAGTGTGAAGACACAGCAAATGTAACACCATGGGTAAAACACTTCAAACAGACAAATTTTGTGGTGGCGTTACCCACCGTATCGGAAGTATTAGACCCAGACATGGCGCACAATTATCGTGGCTGAAAATGCGTTATATCGACTAGAGGGGGGGTGAATAGGCGATTTTTATGAAAGTCTTCAAAATGTGAGAGTTATGAAGACAAACAGCAAAGATTATGCCTATTACTATGCAGCGGAAGTTAGATTACACTAGGCCAGCCATGGTCATGTATTCAATAGAGTGAAAGCACAATGACAAACAACTGCAGTGTAATAAGGATCAGGTAGGAAGAAGTTATGAAGCCAAACAGATCATACATTCACGTTGTGAAGACAAAAGATAGAGCAGGTATGCAATGGCTTCACAATGAGTAACAGTAAGAAAAGGAAGTGAAGATGAAACCAGTGACTCGTTGAAGACAATGATGTGTTGGACCAGTTCCAGTTGTTGTGACAACTGTACGTCTGGTTGGAGCGGCTAGGTATTTAAACCTTAGGACACACAGTCCCGGACACCCAGTCCTGAACACACAGTTCAGGACACCAAGTCCTCACCGTATTCTCCTTGAGCTAAGGTCACTTAGTCCTCGCCCAATCACTCTGGTAAGTCTTCAAGGTAGACTCCCAAACCTTCACAAACTTCGTTCACTGGCAATCCACAATGTCTCTTGGATGCTCTGAACGCGACGCCTAACCGTCTGGAGGATTCACAGTCCTCAAGTGTAATAAGTCTTCAGATCACACAGACAAGAAGACCTAAGTGATGCCCAATTTACTCTGGCTCTGGGTGGTTAGGGCTTTTCTCCTCACTAGAAATTTTCTCTCAAAGGCTTCGAGGTGGGTTGCTCTCAAACGACAAAAGCCGTGCACTGAAATCTGAGCAGCCAACCGTTTATGGTTGTGGGGGTGGGCTATTTATAGCCACTTGGCAACCCGACCTGATTTGTCTGAAATGACCTTGGGTCACTAAGGAACTGACACGTGTCGCAACGGTTAGATTTCAAACTCTCATGGCAACTTTACTTGGGCTATAAGCAAAGCTGACTTGTCCGGCTCTGGACAAGATTCGCTCTCATTGTCTTCACTCGAAGACATAGGTTTTTGGTTTAGGCATCACTTCAGTCATTCTGACTGGTTCTCCTGGACCCCACTTAACAGTACGGTGGTTCCTATGACTCAACACAAAATAAAAAGAACTACGAAAGATCTAAGTCTTCGAGCTCCATAAGCTTCATAACGTGTCTTCTTTTGTCATAGTCTTCAATGTGAATATCTTCATATACCACCTTTGTCTTCAATGTCTTCATACATTTTTAGGGGTCGTCTCTGGTAGTAAAACCAAATCAATGAGAGACTTCTACCTGTATTATCCTACAATTCTCACAAACACATTAGTCCCTCAACTAGGTTTGTCGTCAATACTCCAAAACCAACTAGGGGTGGCACTAGATGCACTTACAATCTCCCCCTTTTTGGTGATTGATGACAAACTAGTTGAAGTTTTCAACGGGGAATATAGTCTGTGAAATTGTAAAGGAATTGTCTTCATAAGTTGCAAGGGCTCCCCCTGAAGATGTGCATATAAGTTAATTTGCTTTTGGAATGCAAATGCACATGACAGGTTGTACTTGTGGAGATCCACTTCAGCTTATGATGACAATCCACTATGCATGTGAAAGTATATGAAGATAATGACATGCATAATGGAAAATGGACGTCTGCAGAATGAGATAAGTGCGGAATTTATCTTTATCAATATGGGAGTAGCAGACGACCATCGAGTTTTAGTGTTTACAACTCAAAGAACCAAATGAAGCAAAAACAAGAGTTGTAAACACGAAGTAAAATATAACAAAACATAAGGCACCCGCCCATATTGACCCGCTTGAAGACTATAAACAGCATATGCTTCTCCCCCTTTTGTCCGTAATGACCAAAAAGGTTTGAAGACATAGAGTTTTTTACGCGTTCCCAGGCGCAGCAGGGTCGGTGGAGTTGTTTGGCGGTGCAGAGCTTGGAGGTGCTGAAGCAGGTGGCGGTGATGTAGCATCGTCGTCTTCATCAATGATTCTGGCAGTGACTGTGGCAGCAGATGAAGAAAACTCAGAGTCTTCAAGTGATGGTGTGTTGCGCATCACAGCCCTTCTGGGAGGTGTGGTGTCAAACTTGAAGCGCTCTGTGAAGCCATCCTCTTCAAGTTCAGCTTCAGTGCATATCATTGAGAGCCCTTTCCATGTATGACGGCATGTTTCATGTGTAACGAAAGCATTCTTGGTGGCTAGGTTTCGGAGACGATTGACATCCACCAAGAGGCTCTTCATCTGACGCTTTAGCCAGTCGTGATGCCTATCTTGCTTTTGGTGAAGGGCCACAAGAAGCTCTCGGTCATTGAGGACACGAGCACGCTTCTTGGGTCTTGGAGCATTTGTGCTGTCTGTGGCTTCAGTAGATGCTGGTGCACGTGTAGTGCCAGCCAACGGATATACCCTGGATATGGCTTCAACACCTTCAACATTTTGCGTGAAGCTCTGGTGTTCTGCATTCTGAAGACTTATCGGTTGCTTGGCAGGCTCAGGATATATTGCTTCAGCAGAGGTATCCATATCTGGCAAGAAGATCCGATGGTTTCGGGCAGAGGGCTGATACGAGATCGCAGAGTGCAGTTTGATCAGCCTCATCACCCAAGGAGCATAGAACTTCAAACCAAATAATTCTGAGCCTGACGCTGCAAGTTGGCGTATGAAGAGATCCTGTGCGTTGAAGCATTTGCCATGCAGGATATAGAATATGAGAGTCTTCATTGCACCCTCAATCTTGGCATGTGGTGAGTGTCCCTTAATGGGCCAGAGAGTCTGCCGAATGATGTGATATATGGTCCTGGGCAGATACTCAAAGTCTTCAACGAAGAACTCAGTTGGATAGGGTGCATCATGAGGCAATGGCTTCATCATTGAGAGCATCTGACTCATATTTGGTTCAGGCCTCTGGAATATGCTCTCAATAGCTTCAGCATGTAGTTGACAGCCTTCCTCGTAGAATTCGCCAGGAGTGGGCAGGCCGGTGAGCTCAATGATATCAAATGCATTGGCTTCATGATGGACATTGCGGTCATCCACTCCAGGACCCAAGTCTTCGGATCTCTGTTGTATCCTTTGATGTGGAGGGTGGCATAAAACTGAAGTAGAAGCTCTTCATTCCGGTGCTCTTCATCTGTGACAAACAGCAGCAGACCCACTTGCTTGAAGCAATCCAAAGCTTCCTCAAGACATGGCAGACCAGCAATGGCTTCAACCTCAAGGCGCTTGTGCGGGAAGATGCGACCTTGGTTGTATAAGATGCTTGAGTAGTAGCTGCGCTGAGGATAGCTCCAGAACCTATCTGATACAATCCTTTCCCTTGAATAGGGGTTCTTGGAGCTATTGAAAAATGTATTGTCTGCCTTGAAGCTATTTATGTCAAAGGAGCCAGGTGCTGATGCAGGACTTGGGAACCTTGGAAGCCTTGGGACTGGCTTCTGGACATGAGGCCTGTGCTCAATATGATAATCGAATTGAGGACCTGCAGAAGACTCAGGAACAGAAGTGTCTGGCTCAGTAGCTTCACTGTCTGCTGAAGCATTTGGTGGGGCGAGCTCCACATTGGCTTCAGTGTTTGTGGTGGCAGCCTCAACATTTTCTTCCTCTGCTTGTGTAGTTGGAGGGACAACCTCCGGCACGTTCTCCTGGAGAACCGCATCTTGATGGAGCGGGGGAGTGGGTTCTGGTGGTGCTTCTTCATTGTCTTCGGCTGATGCAGCCGGAATTTCTTCAGTATGGACTTGAGGCCGTGGACCTTTACGAAGCCTACGGAACACAGACGACGCTTGTGGGGTCGGAGTGGGCTGGGCCTCAAAGTCTTCTTCCTCCTGAGGGCGATCCGCCCATGACTCATCTTGTGCCATTGGCGTCAGAGGACGACCAATGCTGATGAGTTCGCTTGTTTCAAGCTGAGGAAGGGCTGCACCATCTTGTACATTGTCCTGGTGACCAATGTCTTCAGCAGCGATGGGGTCGGCTGCTGGAATGTTTTCAGCTTCAGGAGCCTCTGTGGGAGCAGGCTCATGAACTGTCAGCTGACGTTCTGCGTTGGGGTGAATGACAGAGAGGGGTTCAACCATCAAGGGCTCTGTGGGAGCAGCCCGAGATTTCTTGATCTTGCGCTTCTTCTTGGTGGGGTCAGAAGGAGAGGCTTCAGAGTGTTTCCTCTTCCTAGCTTCAGCCTCTGCATTCCGTGTCTTCTTAAGCTCTGAAGCGGTTGACCGGCTCTTTGGCTTCGAGCCAGTCGTGGCGGTTGGGAAGACAATCAGAATAGCTTCTTGTCTTGGTGCCTCTAGTTCATTCACAGCAGGCTGCTTCTTCTTCTTCGCGGCCATCTTGGGGTCGATGCCAGGACGCCCAAGTGCCTTGCGCTTCTCGGCCTCATTGTAGGCCTGCACACATCGTTCTGCCAGATACTTCATCCGCTCACGCGAGCCCTGAGCTTCAGCATGCTTCTTCAGGAAATTTTCCTTGAGCTCATGCAACATGGTTTTGAAGCTCTTCACTTCCTGCACGCTGAGCCTGGACATGTGCTTCTTGAACTGAGCCTTTTCATGATCAATTTTCTGCTTCAGCTCAACTATGCGCTGAGCAATGGCAAGTTCTGAAGCAATTGCGCCTTGGAAGGCGACGCTGAGGCCGACAGGCAGCTGCAGATCTTCGAAGCTTATGTCTGGGGAGGCAAACCATTCGTCGATGAAGTTGTGGATGATGGCGACATCAAAGAGAGGCAAATTGTTGAAGATTTCAGCTTCTTCTTTGCTTTTGATAAGCTTCTCTAGAGCGTCATCTCCAAGATCTTCATCGCTTGATAGATCAATGGCTTCGCTGCACAGAATGGCAGCAGCAGTGAGCTCTTTGCCGGTTTGTTGCTGGGGCTCCTTTTCTTTCTAGGGCTTGGAGACGCGGGATACGTCTTCAGACTGCACACTGACTTCAGGAGGTGCAGTTTTCAATGGCTTCGCCCTTGAGATTTTTGAGGCAGGGGCTGGCTTTGAAGCTTTTGGCTTCTTTGACTGCTTTGGCTTCGGCACAGCAGGAGCTTCATCAGACTTAGAGTCAGCTGGAGGGTCATTCACGGCAGTCCCTTGGACTAGGATGTGGGTGATCAGGCCCTCAAGATTTGCAAACGGACCGATGATATTGGGTTCTGCGTAACGTGTGCCATCTGCCCTTGGTGCTGAGGGGCCAGGGTTGAAGTCTAACCCAAATTTCTTCTTGTTCAGCTTCGCTGACTGTTGAGCAAATTGGAAGTTGCGCTTGAAGAGATTGTCATCACGACACCAGAGGAGTGACGACGGATGCGCATCATCAGGCTGTGGTCCTCGGACCATGCATGGGTAGAAGCATTGAGCAATGGCTTCACCTCTGGTCTTGGGTATGAGATTCTTGTAAAGGATGCCCCCCCCATGGCTTCTTGATGGCACATTTCTCAGCATACTCCTGGGTGATGAAGCGGTATTTGAACCACTGTTCAGCCCAATAGCGTCGAATCCATTGGATTCGGGTCTTGCGCTGCCCATAATTCTCTTCAGGATCTGTTTTATACATTTCTGCTAGGTCTTCAGGCAGATCTTTGGAAGTTCCTTCACGTCGCTGTCTGCCCCCCTTCCTTGCTGCTGCTTCTGAAGCCATAAACTTTAACTTGAAAGGCTTCAAGACTTTCAAAGGCTTCAAAGGCTTTCTTTTGCTGGTCCAACAAGAACTGGCTTCCGGTGAGTTTATGTGATGCTTTAGAATTCTGCAAATGAATGCAGACTATGAGAACTGAAGGATTCTCCCACGGACATGTACGTGTGACAACATTAAGGTGCGAGCGAAGGGGAAGAGGTCATATGCATTCTCAGAAGGTTTTGAAGATTAATCAGTTTAGAAGACATTGACCTCATCGTGCGAAGATATTCACTCATAGATAAGCAGTTGGTTCCAGATTTGTACGAACCCACAGATCAGTACAAATGAGGAATCTAACTACTTTATGAAGCACAAGTGAATATACTAGGCATGTTATGAGATGTAGATGAAGAGATCTAACTTGTGTGAAGATAAACCTCTTATGGTAGAGAGTGACAGAACCATGAGATCAAACGGGGCTGTAAAAAGAAGTTTTATTTACCACACTTGGAACTGCCAGACGGAAGTGGGAGATGATGCCGAGCAGTTCAGTTCTCCGTGCCCTAACTTGGCGACGGAAAACACCTACGGCGACGGCGGAGAGACGATGTCCGCGGTCGGCATGAGGACGGCGTTGGAGAGGTTGCGGCAGCGAAGCGCTTCGTCTCCGGCGTCGTCGAGTGCTAGCGGTGGCGCTAGGGTTCGTGCGAGGGTGGAAGAAGGAGATAATGACCGCGGTAAGTGTGAATTTATAGGCGCAGGGGCGGCACTGCGCTATTACTCAGGTGCCCCTGGTGATTCGCATTTGAGTAGTACGTGGCCATCATGCGGTATTTTGGGGGCAGTTCCACATCCCACGCACGCCTGGATTGTCGGGCGGTCGTTCCTACTTCTCCGGATTTTATGTGGAGGAATGAGCATTGAAAACGGACTTTATGGTTGTCTCTATATCTTCTGCTGACAAGGACGCAGTGAAGACATTCGACAGTTTCAATAGAATGCATATGACTTGGAGAGATAGAATTTGAGATAGATAGCATAGAGAGATTAGGGTCCGATCACATTCACTTAGTTCAAAAGATTCAACCAAGAAGACATAGCTATAAGTGAATGCTGTAGAGGACAGAACACTAGTATGTATATATCTATGTAATCAACGTAGTGAAGATAATCATGAAGACATGTTGAGTTCGAAGCCAAACCAAATGTGAAGATATTGCAAGGTAACGCCATGAGTGAAACACTTCAAAATGGAACGTTTGGTGGTGGCGTTACCCAACGTATAGGAGGTATTAGACCCAGACACGGCGCACAATTATCGTGGCGCTCCGAAGTCAAATTCCACATTAATGTATTCACACTTAGAATGTATGTCTTCATTGATTGAAGATATACTTTACTTTGTGTGTTGCACATCTAAGTCGTCAATATGCATAAGTGTTAGGATGTGTGCCTGATCATAGGACATTTGAGGATTCCAAGATATTTAGCTCACACTGTGACTTGCAAAACTTCTTCTCATCCAAGGGCTTGGTGAAGATATCTGCCAATTGCTCTTCAGTGTTGACGTGTATGATATCAATGTCTTCCTTCATAACATGATCTCTGAGAAAGTGATGACGAATTTCAATGTGCTTTGTCTTCGAGTGCTGAACTGGGTTGTTGGCAATCTTGATGGCGCTTTCATTGTCGCAGTAGAGTGGCACTTGCTTCAGATGAATGCCATAGTCCTTGAGTGTTTGCTTCATCCATAGAAGCTGAGCGCAGCAAGATCCAGCAGCAATGTATTCAGATTCAGCAGTGGAGAGAGATACATAGTTCTGCTTCTTTGAAGACCAACACACAAGTGATCGTCCCAGAAAGTGACATGTGCCTGATGAAGACTTGCGATCAACCTTGTCACCAGCATAATCAGCATCCGAAAATCCAACCAAATCAAACTCTGAGCCCTTTGGATACCATAATCCTAGAGTTGGGGTGTGAGCCAAATATCGAAGAATTCGCTTCACAGCTAAGTGATGCGACTCCTTTGGTGCCGCTTGAAATCGAGCACACATGCAAACACTAAGCATAATATCTGGCCTAGATGCACATAAATAAAGCAAAGACCCAATCATGGAGCGGTATACCTTTTGATCGAACTCTTTACCATTGTCGTCAGGACCTAGATGATGTTTGGCTGGCATTGGTGTTGTGAAGCCTTTGCAGTCTTGCATACCGAACTTCTTCAGGCAATCTTTGAGATACTTCTCTTGAGATATGAAGATGCCATTGCGTTGTTGTCGTATTTGAAGACCAAGGAAGAACTTCAGCTCCCCCATCATGGACATCTGATATTGCTCTTGCATCATATATCCAAACTCTTCACTATACTTCTGAAGATAATGTCATCCACATATATTTGGCACACAAACAGTTCACCATCATATGTCTTCGTGAAGAGAGTGGGATCCAGGGAACCAGGTATGAAGCATTTGCTCTTCAGGAAGTATTTGAGTGTGTCATACCAGGCCCTAGGGGCTTGTTTGAGGCCATACAATGCCTTGTTGAGCTTGTATACCATGTCAGGATGTTTTGGATTTTCAAAGCCAGGTGGTTGTGCAACATACACTTCTTCTTCAATCTTGCCATTGAGAAAGGCACTTTTCACATCCATTTGATATAGAAGTATGTTATGATGATTTGCATAGGCCAGCAGTATGCGTATGGCTTCAAGCCTAGCCACAAGAGCAAATGTTTCATCGAAGTCAATGCCCTCCACTTGAGTCCTTGAGCAACGAGACGAGCTTTGTTTCTGACAACTTGACCATGCTCATCTTGCTTGTTGCGGTATATCCATTTGGTGCCTATTATGTTGTGCTTCCATGGATCAGGACGCTTAACCAGTTCCCATACATTATTCAGTTCAAACTGTTGAAGCTCTTCTTGCATAGCTTGAATCCATTCAGGTTCCATGAAGGCTTCTTCAATTTTCTTGGGTTCTGATATTGATACGAACGCGAAGTGCCCACAGAAATTTGCTAGTTGAGTTGCCCTTGAACGAGTGAGTGGACCAGGTGCATTGATGCTGTCAATTATTCTGTCAATTTGCACTTCATTGGCAACACGAGGGTGTACAGGGCGAAGACTTTGCTCTTGCTGATCTGTGTTGTAGTTGGGAGGAATGTCTTCAGGCTGAGCATTGTCTTCATGTTGATCAGGTGCTAAGATGATAAGTTCTTCTTCAGGATGAGCTTCAGAAGGTATAATCTCTCCAGTTCCCATAAGCTTGATTGATTCATTAGTTGGAACTTCATCTAGCACATTTGGCAGTTGCTCTCTTTGTGAACCATTTGTCTCATCGAACCGCACATCCACTGTTTCAACCACTTTGTAATGAAAGAGATTGAAGACTCTGTAGGAGTGCAAATCCTTTCCATATCCAAGCATAAATCCCTCATGTGCTTTTGGTGCAAACTTTGAGGTGTGGTGTGGGTCCTTGATCCAGCACCTTGCTCCAAATACTCTGAAGTAACTGACATTTGGCTTCTTGCCAGTTAGGAGTTCATAAGATGTCTTGTTTAGAAGCTTGTGAAGATAAACGCGATTGATTGTATGGCATGCAGTGTCAATGGCTTCAGTCCAGAATTTTCTTGGAGTCTTGTATTCATCTAGCATTGTTCTGGCCATCTCAATGAGTGTTCTGTTCTTGCGTTCGACGACGCCATTCTGCTGTGGCATGTACGGAGCTGAGAATTCATGTGTGATGCCCAAGGTATCAAGATATGTATCAAGGCCAGTGTTCTTGAATTCAGTGCCATTGTCACTTCTGATGTGCTTTATCTTGGCGCCAAAATTGTTCACAGCTCGATTGGCGAAGCGTCTGAAGACATCCTGCACTTCAGTCTTGTAAAGGATTATGTGCACCCACGTATATCTAGAATAATCATAAACAATGACAAAACCATAGAGGCAAGCATAAGTAGTAAAAGTTGAGTAGTGAGTGGGGCCAAAAAGATCCATGTGGAGCAGATCAAAGGGTTGAGTAGTAGTCATGATTGTCTTCGAAGGATGTTTTGCCCTTGTCATCTTCCCTGCTTCACAGGCACCGCATAAGTGATCTTTCTTGAACTTGACACCCTCGATGCCTATGACATGCTTCTTCTTCGCAAGGGTGTGGAGGTTCCTCATGCCAGCATGCCCAAGCCTCCGATGCCAAAGCCAGCATTCTGAAGCTTTTGCAAGAAGACATACTGCAAGTTGTGGCCCTGCTGAGAAATCTACCACGTACAGATCATCTTTTCGATACCCTTCAAACACTAGAGACTTGTCAGATTCCATTAGTACTAGGCAACGATATTTTCCAAACATTACGATCATGTTCAAATCGCAAAGCATTGAGACAAACATTAAGTTGAAGCCAAGGGATTCAACAAGCATGACTTTATCCATGTGTTGATCCTTTGAGATTGCAACTCTACCTAGACCCAATACCTTACTTTTACCAGTGTCAACAAATGTGATGTGGCTCTTGTCGGATGGACGTAAGGTTGAGTCCATAAGAAGGCTTCTTTTGCCAGTCATGTGATTTGTACACCCACTATCAATAATCCATTCTGAAGACTTTGAAGTCGCTGGTGTCGTACCCTACAGTGCAGTTAGGGGGATAGGCTTCACGAAGAGAATTGTGAAGCAAAAACATTTGACGAACCAGTGGTTATGAAAACTTAGATCCAGGTTAGGACTAATAGGGAGAGTAGCATGCGATTCAGGAACGAAGTACATAATAATGCCATTTGGGCATTTTATCTTGCGCCCTACAAGATTTCTAAGGTCCCCAACAATAGCGTCAGAAGATTTTGTTTTTCTGCTGGAGACCTTTCCCTGCAAAAGAGAGTTAAGCTTTCTTAACCACCCACATCTTCAAGGGTGGCTTAGAAGCAATAAGTCTAAGTGCAGCATCTGAGAATTTTGGCTTTGAAGCCTTAGCAAACAGTCTTGCAGGTGGACAATAATACTCATAGGAATAAGAAGAATAATTTTTGGTCATATGAACATGACGGTTCGATGAACCGCTCTCATATTCATATGCCTGAGTATGGTTTCCCTGCAAAACATTTGCGTTAGTATGACTCAGGTGAGTCCTCTGTTTGTATGAAGCCTTTCGACCGTATGAAGCCTTTGGTCTGAGGTTTGTCTTCTTCAAGTGAGGTGTCATGAAGACACTCACAGGAAGATTTTCCAGACACTTTTTCGGAACCCAGATCTTCTTCATAGGAGGTCCATTCCTGCAGTTAGTACCAATATACCTGGTAAACACTTCACCATTCTGATTCTTCAACAGTTTATAGTTTGCATCAAAGGATTCATTAATGATAATGGGGTTAGCACAGGTGAAGCCAGATAAATTGGATGGATCCGCTGAAAGTTCCTTTGCAGCGACCCATGCGGTTTTGGGGTACTGCACAGGTTTCAAGTAAGAGCCATCTGCATTTATTTTCCTTACGAACCCAACACCCTCTTTCCTGGGGTTTCGGTTCAGAATCTGCTTCTTGAGGACATCACATAATGTCTGATGTCCTTTAAGACTTTTGTACATCCCTGTTTCAAGCAATGTCTTCAACCTAGCATTCTCATCAGCAATAGCAGTGGTATCCTCAGCAGAGGGGTTAGTTATCACATCAACAGTTGAAGATATTGCAACAGCAGTAGCAGTGGAACATTCAGCAACAGAAGTAGCATTATCACGCTCAATGCATTTAAGACATGGTGGTTCAAATCCTTCCTAAGCGGAACTGATCTGTTCAGAGCGAAGTGACTCGTTTTCCTTTTGAAGATCTTCATGAGCCACTCTCAATTTCTCAAGCTCTTGCTTCCTTTGAAGATAATCATAGGAAAGCTTTTCATGAGTTGTTGAGAGAGTATCAAGACGATCTTCAAGTTCCTGATACTTAACGCGAAGATTTTTTATGTCTTCAATTAAGGATTCAGATCGAGTCATTTCAGCACCCAACAGATCATCGCTTCTGTCTAACAGTTTTTGAATATGTTCCATAGCTTTCTGTTGTTTAGTTGCAATTTTAGCAAGTGTTTTGTAGCTGGGTTTTGAATCACAGTCAGAGTCATCGTCACTAGATGTTTGATAGTGAGTAGTGCGTGTGTTTACCTTGGCACCGCGTGCCATGAAGCAGTAGGTAGGAGTGGAGTCGTTCTTGTCATTTGCATTGGTGTCGGTGATGCAGTCATTGTCTTCAGTGTTGAAGATGGACTTGGCGACGTATGTTGTAGCCAGACTCGCAATGCCAGAATCAGACTCCTCCTCACATTCCACCTCCGCCTCCTCAGAAGCGGACTCCTCCTCTGAATCCATTTCCTTGCCAACAAACGCACGTGCCTTGCCAGATGAGCTCTTCTTGTGTGATGAAGACTTTGAGGAAGACTTGGAAGAAGACTTTGAGTATTTCTTCTTCTTTTTGTCGTCAGAATCATATTCCTTGCTCTTCTTCTTCCTTCTGTTCTCATTGTCCCACTGTGGACACTCAGAGATGAAGTGTCCAGTTTTCTTGCACTTGTGACATGTTTTCTTCTTGTAGTCATGAGAAGAAGCTTCATCATTCCTTGAGCTTGATCGTGAAGATTTTCTGAAGCCTTTCTTCTTGGTGAATTTTTGGAACTTCTTCACTAGCATTGCAAGTTCTCTTCCAATGTCTTCAGGATCATCAGAACTGCTGTCAGATTCTTCTTCAGATGAGGAAACAACTTTTGCCTTCAAGGCACGAGTTCGCCCATAGTTTGGACCGTAGATATCTCTTTTCTCAGAAAGCTGAAACTCATGTGTGTTGAGCCTCTCAAGTATGTCAGACGGATCGAGTGTCTTGAAATCAGGACGTTCTTGAATCATCAGGGCCAAGATGTCAAACGAACTATCAAGTAATCTCAGCAGCGTCTTGATGATTTCATGTTTGGTGATCTCAGTGGCGCCGAGGGCTTGAAGCTCATTTGTGATGTCAGTGAGCCAGTCAAATGTGTGCTGGACATTCTCATTGTCATTTCGCTTGAAGCGGTTGAAGAGGTTGCGAAGAACACTGATTCTTTGATCTCTCTGGGTTGAGACGCCTTCATTGACCTTGGAGAGCCAGTCCCAGACCAGCTTGGATGTCTTCAAGGCACTCACACGGCCATACTGTCCTTTTGTCAGATGACCACAGATGATATTTTTGGCAGTAGAGTCCAGTTGAGTGAACTTCTTGACATCAGCAGCAGTGACACCTTCTCTAGCCTTGGGAACGCCGTTCTCGACGACATACCATAGGTCGACGTCAATGGCTTCAAGATGCATGCGCATCTTATTCTTCCAGTAGGGATATTTAGTTCCATCGAAGACGGGGCAAGCAGCGGAGACTTTGATTATCCCTGCAGTCGACATAGCTAAAACTCCAGGTGGTTAAACCGAATCACACAGAACAAGGGAGCACCTTGCTCTGATACCAATTGAAAGTGCGTTATATCAACTAGAGGGGGGTGAATAGGCAATTTTTATGAAAGTCTTCAAAACGTGAGAGTTATGAAGACAAACAGCGAAGATTATGCCTATTACTATGCAGCGGAAGTTAGATTACACTAGGCCAGCCATGGTCATGTATTCAATAGAGTGAAAGCACAATGACAAACAACTGCAGTGTAATAAGGATCAGGTAGGAAGAAGTTATGAAGCCAAACAGATCATACATTCACGTTGTGAAGACAAAAGATAGAGCAGGTATGCAATGGCTTCACAATGAGTAACAGTAAGAAAAGGAAGTGAAGATGAAACCAGTGACTCGTTGAAGACAATGATGTGTTGGACCAGTTCCAGTTGCTGTGACAACTGTACGTCTGGTTGGAACGGCTAGGTATTTAAACCTTAGGACACACAGTCCCGGACACCCAGTCCTGAACACACAGTTCAGGACACCAAGTCCTCACCGTATTCTCCTTGAGCTAAGGTCACTTAGTCCTCGCCCAATCACTCTGGTAAGTCTTCAAGGTAGACTCCCAAACCTTCACAAACTTCGTTCACTGGCAATCCACAATGTCTCTTGGATGCTCTGAACGCGACGCCTAACCGTCTGGAGGATTCACGGTCCTCAAGTGTAATAAGTCTTCAGATCACACAGACAAGAAGACCTAAGTGATGCCCAATTTACTCTGGCTCTGGGTGGTTAGGGCTTTTCTCCTCACTAGAAATTTTCTCTCAAAGGCTTCGAGGTGGGTTGCTCTCAAACGACAAAAGCCGTGCACTGAAATCTGAGCAGCCAACCGTTTATGGTTGTGGGGGTGGGCTATTTATAGCCACTTGGCAACCCGACCTGATTTGTCTGAAATGACCCTGGGTCACTAACGAACTGACACATGTCACAACGGTCAGATTTCAAACTCTCATGGCAACTTTACTTGGGCTATAAGCAAAGCTGACTTGTCCGGCTCTGGACAAGATTCGCTCTCATTGTCTTCACTTGAAGACATAGGTTTTTGGTTTAGGCATCACTTCAGTCATTCTGACTGGTTCTCCTGGACCCCACTTAATAGTACGGTGGTTCCTATGACTCAACACAAATGAAAAAGAACTATGAAAGATCTAAGTCTTCGAGCTCCATAAGCTTCATAACGTGTCTTCTTTTGTCATAGTCTTCAATGTGAATATCTTCATATACCACCTTTGTCTTCAATGTCTTCATACATTTTTAGGGGTCATCTCTGGTAGTAAAACCGAATCAATAAGGGACTTCTACCTGTATTATCCTGCAATTCTCACAAACACATTAGTCCCTCAACTAGGTTTGTCGTCAATACTCCAAAACCAACTAGGGGTGGCACTAGATGTACTTACAATGGCGCTCCAAAGTCAAATTCCACATTAATGTATTCACACTTATAATGTATGTCTTCATTGATTGAAGATATACTTACTTCGTGTGTTGCACATCTAAGTCATCAATATGCATAAGTGTTAGGATGTGTGCCTGATCACAGGACATTTGAGGATTCCAAGATATTTAGCTCACACCGTAACTTGCAAAATCTCTTCTCATCCAAGGGCTTGGTGAAGATATCTGCCAATTGCTCTTCAGTGTTGACGTGTATGATATCAATATCTTCCTTCACAACATGATCTCTGAGAAAGTGATGACGAATTTCAATGTGCTTTGTCTTCGAGTGCTGAACTGGGTTGTTGGCAATCTTGATGGCGCTTTCGTTGTCGCAGTAGAGTGGCACTTGCTTCAGATGAATGTCATAGTCTTTGAGTGTTTGCTTCATCCATAGAAGCTGAGCGCAGCAAGATCCAGCAGCAATGTATTCATATTCAGCAGTGGAGAGAGATACATAGTTCTGCTTCTTTCAAGACCAACATAAAAGTGATCATCCCAGAAAATGACATGTGCCTGATGTAGACTTGCGATCCACCTTGTCACCAGCATAATCAGCATCCGAGAATCCAACCAGATCAAACTCTGAGCCCTTTGGATACCATAATCCTAGAGTTGGGGTGTAAGCCAAATATCAAAGAATTCGCTTCACAGCTAAGTGATGCGATTCCTTTGGTGCCGCTTGGAATCGAGCACACATGCAAACACTAAGCATAATATCTGGCCTAGATGCACATAGATAAAGTAAAGAACCAATCATGGAGCAGTATACTTTTTGATCGAACTCTTTACCATTGTCGTCGGGACCCAGATGATGTTTGGCTGGCGTTGGCATCGTGAAGCCTTTGCAGTCTTGCATACCAAACTTCTTCAGGCAATCTTTGAGATACTTCTCTTGAGATATAAAGATGCCGTTGCGTTGCTGACGTATTTGAAGACCAAGGAAGAACTTCAGCTCACCCATCATGGACATCTGATATTATTCTTACATCATATATCCAAACTCTTCACTGTATTTCTGATTGGTGCAGCCGAAGATAATGTCATCCACATATATTTGGCACACAAACAGTTCACCATCATATGTCTTCATGAAGATTGTGGGGTCGAGGGAACCAGATTTGAATCCTTTTCTCTTCAGGAAGTCTTTGAGTGTGTCATACCAAGCCCGAGGGGCTTGTTTGAGGCCATATAGTGCCTTGTTGAGCTTGTACACCATGTTAGGATGTTTTGGATCTTCAAAGCCAGGCGGTTGTGCAACATACACTTCTTCTTCAATCTTGCCATTGAGAAAAGCGCTCTTCACATCCATTTGATATAGAAGTATGTTATGATGATTTACATAGGCCAGCAGTATGCGTATGGCTTCAAGTCTAGCCACAGGAGCAAATGTTTCGTCGAAGTCAATTCCTTCAACTTGAGTGTATCCTTGAGCAACGAGACGAGCTTTGTTTCTGACAACTTGACCATGCTCATCTTGCTTGTTGCGATATATCCATTTGGTGCCTGTTATATTCTGCTTCCGAGGATCAGGATGCTTAACCAGTTCACATACATTATTCAGCTCAAACTGTTGAAGCTCTTCTTGCATAGCTTGAATCCATTCAGGTTCCATGAAGGCTTCTTCAACTTTCTTGGGTTTTGTTATTGAGACGAATGCAAAGTGCCCACAGAAATTTGCTAGCTTTGTTGCCCTTGAACGAGTGAGTGGACCTGGTGCATTGATGCTATCGATTATTCTCTCAATCTACACTTCATTTGCAACATGAGGATGTATAGGACGAAGATTTTGCTCTTGCTGATCATTGTCATTGTTAAAGGGATTGTCTTCAGGCTGAGCATTGTCTTCAGGTTGATCAGGTGCGGAGATGATAAGTTCCTCTTCAGGTTGAGCTTCAGAAGGTATGATTTCTCCAGTTCCCATAAGTTTGATTGATTCACTGGATGGAACTTCATCTAGCACATTTGGCAGGTGCTCTCTTTGTGAGCCGTTAGTTTCATCGAACCGCACATCCACTGTTTCAACCACTTTGTAATGAAAGAGATTGAAGAATCTGTGGGAGTGCGAATCCTTTCCATATCCAAGCATAAAACCCTCATGTGCTTTTGGTGCAAATTTTGAAGTGTGATGTGGATCCTTGATCCAGCACTTGGCGCCAAATACTCTGAAGTAACTGACATTTGGCTTCTTGCCAGTAAGGAGCTCATAGGATGTCTTGTTTAGAAGCTTGTGAAGATAAACACGGTTGATGATATGGCATGCAGTGTCAATGGCTTCAGGCCAGAATTTTCCTGGAGTCTTGTATTCATCAAGCATCGTCCGAGCCATCTCAATAAGTGTTCTGTTCTTGCGTTCGACGATGCCATTCTGTTGTGGCGTGTACGGAGCTGAGAATTCGTGTGTGATGCCCAAAGTATCAAGATATGTATCTAGACTGGTGTTCTTGAATTCAGTGCCATTGTCACTTCTGATGTGCTTTATCTTGGCGCCATAGTTGTTCATTGCTCGATTGGCGAAGCATCTGAAGACATCCTGCACTTCAGTCTTGTAAAGGATTATATGCACCCAAGTATATCTTGAATAATCATCAACAATGACAAAGCCATAGAGACAAGCAGTAGTAGTAAGAGTTGAGTAATGAGTGGGACCGAAAAGATCCATGTGTAGTAGTTCGAAGGGTTGAGTCGTTGTCATGATTGTCTTCGAGGGATGCTTGGCCCTCGTCATCTTTCCTGCTTCACAGGCACCGCATAAGTGATCCTTCTTGAACTTGACGCCCTCGATGCCTATGACATGCTTCTTCCTTGCAAGGGTGTGGAGGTTCCTCATGCCAGCATGCCCTAGCCTTCGATGTCAGAGCCAGCATTCAGAAGCTTTTGTTAGAAGACATACTGCAAGTTGTGGTCCTGCTGAGAAATCTACAACATACAGGTCATCTTTTCGATACCCTTCAAACACTAGAGACTTGTCAGATTCCATTAGTACAAGGCAACGATATTTTCCAAACATCACAATCATGTTTAAATCACAAAGCATTGAGACAGACATTAAGTTGAAACCAAGGGATTCAACAAGCATGACTTTATCCATGTGTTGATCCTTTGAGATTGCAACTCTACCTAGACCCAATACCTTGCTTTTACCAGTGTCAGCAAATGTGATGTGACTTTTGTCTGATGGACGTAAAGTTGAGTCCATGAGAAGGCTTCGCTTGCCAGTCATGTGATTTGTACGCCCACTATCAATAATCCATTCTGAAGCAGCTGGTGTCGTACCCTACAGTGCAGTTAGGGGTATAGGCTTCACGAAGAGAATTGTGAAGCAAAAACATTTGACGAACCAGTGGATTATTAAAGCTTAGATCGAGATTAGGACTGATAGGGCAAGTTGCAAGCGATTCAGAAACAAAGTACATAGTAAGACCATTTGGGCATTTGATCTTGCACCCTACAAGATGTTTAAGGTCCCCGGCAATAGTGTTAGACGATTTTGGTTTTCGGCTGGAGACCTTTCCCTGCAAAAGAGAGTTAAGCTTTCTTAGCCACCCACATCTTCAGGGGTGGCTTCGAAGCAATAAGTCTGAGTGCAGCATCTGAGAACTTTGGCTTTGGAGCCCTAGCAAAAAGTCTTGCAGGTGGACAATAGTATTCATAAGAATAAGCAGAATAGTTCTTGGTCTTATGAACATGGCGGTTTGATGAACCACGCTCATATTCATAGGCCTGAGTATGGCTTCCCTGCAAAACATTTGCGTTAGTGTGACTCAGGTGAGTCCTCTGTCTGTATGAAGCCTTTGGACCGTATGAAGCCTGTGGTCTGGGGTTTGTCTTCTTCACCTGTGGTGTCATGATGACATTCATAGGAAGATTCTCCAGACACCTTTTCGGCACCCAGATCTTCTTCATAGGCGGTCCATTCCTGCAGTTAGTACCAATGTACCTGGCAAACACTTCACCATTCCGATTCTTAAACAGTTTATAGTTTGCATCAAAGGATTCATCAATAACAATGGGGTTAGCACAAGTGAAGCCAGATAGAGTGGATGGATCTGCTGAAGGTTCCTTCGCAGCAACCCATGTGGTTTTGGGGTACTGCTCAAGTTTCCAGTAAGAGCCATCAGCATTCATTTTCCTTACGAATCCAACACCCTCTTTCCTAGGGTTTCGGTTCAGGATCTGCCTTTTGAGGACATCACATAGTGTCTGATGCCCTTTGAGACTTTTGTACATCCCTGTTTCAAGCAGTGTCTTCAACCTAGCATTCTCATCAGCAATAGCAGTGGTGTCCTCAGCAGAGGGGTTAGTTTCCACATCAACAGTTGAAGATATTGCAACAGTAGCAGCAGTAGAACATTCAGCAACAGAAGTAGCGTTATCACGCTCAATGCATTTAAGACATGGTGGTTCAAATCCTTCCTGAGCTGAACTGATCTGTTCGGCGTGAAGTGACTCGTTTTCCTTTTGAAGATTTTCATGAGCCGCTCTCAATTTCTCGAGTTCTTCATGAGTTGTTGAGAGCGTTTCATGACGACTTTCAAGTTCCTCATACTTAATATGAAGATTTTTTATGTCTTCAATTAAGGACTGAGATCGAGTCATTTCAGCGTCCAACAGGTCATCACTTTTGTCTAACAGTTTTTGAATATGTTCCGTAGCTTTCTGTTGTTTAGTGACAAGGGAAGCAAGTTTTGCATAGCTGGGTCCAAATTCATCACCAGATTCATCATCACTGGATTCAGATAGATAGCATTCAATTACCTTAGCATCATTTGCCATAAGGCATGATGCAGAAGATGATGATTCTGGTTCGAATGTCATCGCTTTGAGTGACTCCTTAAAGTCCTCGAACCGAGGATCATGATGAGTTCGATGACCCTCATAGACCTCAGAGAGACGGTCCCAGATAAGCTTTGCATGATCGAGATGCATGACATTCCTAAACTGATTTTGAGATAGACAGGAGCAGATGACGTCCTTCATCGTGAGGTTGAGAAGAGAGTACTTGCGAATGTCATCAGCTTTCGCCATCTTGCACAGATCGGTCAGACCAATCTCAGTGACGGTCCACAGCTCGCTGTTTGTTGCCATGAGGTGCTTCTTCATCATGGCCTTCCACTTGGGATACTCGTGACCGTCAAAGATGGGGCATGACACAGTCTTCATACCTGTGGTCGACATAACTAAAACTCCAGGCGGTTAAACCAAAATCACATAGAACAAGGGAGTACCTTGCTCTGATACCAATTGAAAGTGTGTTATATCGACTAGAGGGGGGGTGAATAGGCGATTTTTATGAAAGTCTTCAAAACATGGAAGTTTCGAAGACAAATGATAGAAATGAACCTATTCCCATGCAGCGGAAGGTAGACTACACTAGACAGACAATAGTCAAGCATTCAATGAAGTGAAACCACAATGACTAATAGTAGCTAGGCAGTAAGGATCAGGTACATAGTGAAGACAAATAGATAAAGCAAATAGGCACTGACTTTACAAGAGCCAACTGTAAATAAAGAGATGAGAAGAATAGAACCAGTGTGCGTGACGAAGACAAAGGTTTGGTAGACCAGTTCCAACTGCTGTGACAGTTGCACGTCTGGTTTGGGCGGATAGGTATTTAAACCTGAGGACACTTAGTCCTGATCATGCAGCTCAGAACACTTAGTCCTCACCGTATTCCCCTTGAGCTAAGGTCACACAGACCTCGCCCAATCACTCTGGTAAGTCTTCAATGTAAACTTCCAAACCTTCACAGACTTCGTTCACCGGCGATCCACAATGACTCTTGGATGCTCAGAACGCGACGCCTAACCGGCTGGAGGATTCACAGTCCTCAAGTGTAATAAGTCTTCAGATCACACAGACAAGAAGACTTAAGTGATGCCTAACACTCTTTGGCTCTGGGTGGTTAGGGCTTTATCCTCTCAAGGAATTCTCTCTCAAAGACTTCGAGGTGGGTTGCTCTCAAATGACAAAAGCCGTACTTTAACTCTGAGCAGCCAACCAGTTATGGTTGTAGGGGGTGGGCTATTTATAGCCACTAGGCAACCCAACCTGATTTGTCCGAAATGACCCTATGTCACTAAGGAACTGACACGTGTTCCAACGGTCAGATTTCAAACACACACGGCAACTTTACTTGGGCTACAAGCAAAGCTGACTTGTCCAACTCTGAACAAGATTCGCTCTCATAGTCTTCACTCAAAGACATAGGATTTTGGTTAAGCATCACTTCAGTCATTCTGACTGGTTTTCTTGGACCCCACTTAACAGTACGGTGGTTCCTATGACTCAACAAAGAAGAAAAAGAACTACGAAAGATCTAAGTCTTCGCGCTCCATAGTCTTCATGCGATGTCTTCTCTTGTCATAGTCTTCAAGGTGAATGTCTTCACATACCACCTTTGACTTTAGTGTCTTCATACATTTTTAGGGGTCATCTCTGGTAGGAAAACCGAATCAATGAGGGACTTCTACCTGTGTTATCCTGCAATTCTCACAAACACATTAGTCCCTCAACTAGGTTTGTCGTCAATACTCCAAAACCAACTAGGGGTGGCACTAGATGCACTTACACCACCCCTAACAGGTCTACAGGTTATACACCTTTCTTCATCGTCTATGGAGCGGAAGCAGTGTTGCCTAGTGACATCCGTCATGACTCGCCCCGTGTGGTAGCTTATGTTGAAGCTAACAATGAACAAACCAGACAGGATGCACTTGACTTGTTAGATGAGGAAAGAGACTTAGCAGCAGCTCGATCAACAATTTATCAACAGGACCTGCGCCGTTATCACAGCCGCCGGGTTAAGTCCAGGACTTTTCAAGAAGGTGACCTGGTGCTCTGGCTCATCCAGGATCTATCAGATGCACACAAGCTATCCCCACCTTGGGAAGGACCCTTTGTGGTCAGCAAGAACTTAAACAATGGGTCATATTACCTCATTGACGTTCCAGAGCAAAAAGACTCACGTAAGTCGGAAGAGGAGACCCGCCGGCCGTGGAACATTGCTCAACTTCGGCCATACTACACCTGAGCCACCGGCTCTCATCATGTACATACGTTGACGTTATATATATAATAAAGCAGGACCATCGGTCTCTTTTCTTTTCAGAAAGATTACATATCTTTATTATTTTTACTACTATTTTCAAATGACTATTAAGGAGCTGATCATATTTGAATCAAGTCTAACATTTTTTGGTCCGGCTTATGATCGTATTCGAATCTAGCTGCAACTATCATGGTCACTTGGGGGCTTCCTGTTCAAACATAGGTCGTATTCGAACCAAAGAGAACATAGCTATCGTAACCCTTTTGATCGGCTCAAAGCCAAACTCACTAGGGGGCTTCTTGATCGTATCCGAATCACAGCTTAACCCCTTTTGGGTCCGACTTGGATCGTATTCGAATCAGGGTTGTTAAAAACCTCTCAAGGTCATTTGGGGGCTTCCTGTTCAAACATAGGTCGTATTCGAACCAAAGAAAACATAGCTGTCGGTACCCTCTTGATCAGCGCAACGCCAAAGCCACTGGGGGCTATATGGTCGTATTCGAACCTTAGCTTAACCCCTTTGGTCCGGTTTACTGATCGTATTTGAATCATAAACCCTCAACCTTTAATTACAAGGTTAATTTTGTTTAACACCTGTTATTTTCCTTATTGGTTTTTTGTTGTCTCAATTTCACAAATAATCAGCATGGTCTTTTCACCGGCTAGACTATTTGACAACAAGCCGCCAGGGCATGATAATCATTAAGTATTCAGAAGCATTGACTTCTCAAAAAAGACTGGATTATCAACTTCATCACCTGGGTCATTTAAACTGGTGGTCCGGAGATCAAAGGTACAAGTGTGGCTATTGTTTATGAACAGTTGCTTTCTGTATTACTCAAAGGTTATTTTAGCCTTGTTTTCTTTTTACATCTGGTTCTGTTTTTTTACTATGATAAAAATATTGGCTATAAACCGGGCGTTCTGACCCGTTTGGTACTAAGCCGCCAAGCCAGTTTTTTCCTTTTTATCTACAGGAACAAAGTTGAAGTATTGCAGGGACAACCATAAATATGATGCATAAATTAACATCAGAAATCATAGAGTAACACACAGTTTCTTATGCGTGATGGCATAGGCAGAATATGCAGTGTTTTCAAAACTAATCTATTACAAGGCTTTTACAAGCCCATGAAGATGGTCATCACTCCTCCCTCGCCGGTTCACTGCCCTCTGCTGATTGGAAGCTGGGTTTTGACCAATCAAAACCGTTTACGGCAATAAATTCTGCTTCTTCGTCAATCATGCCGGCCGGATCAACTTCCGGAGCAAATGTATGTTCACGAACAAGCCGGATTAAATCTGCCACCTTGTAAGAGGGAGTTGCCATCTTCTTATTTTCCACATCAAAACCAGGCTGATACTTGTAGATATTGGTTTCATCTCCAAGAATAGTCGCCTGAGGTTAAACTCCGCGCACACAAGCCATGAAGTCATCTTGTTCAAAGGGAGATCTGTCTTCCTTCACGGGAGGATACCCTCTAGCTACGTCCGCCGGGTCTAGATCTCACACCCAAGCCTTGGAACGGCTCAGGGCAGTCAAAGCTCTGGCTCTGGCATAGGAGCGCTTCACTTCTTGGAACCTGGCGGGTAAGATTGACAGCTTTTTTAAGACGTCACTGAGCCAGTTGGGTCCTTGATTGGCAGGAGAGATAGCGACAAGTGCCCGTTGTGCGCCAATATACAATTTCTCCACTAAGGTATACACCGCCTTCAGTTTAATCGCATTGTCTTGGCTCAGATTCTTGCTTCGTGGGCCTGCACATATTTTGTAAACAAAGAGTCAGCTGGCGGTTTATATTTCGGATCAACAGAAAGCACACTATCAAATACAGATGGCTTACCAAAGATGGCGGCCACCATTTGAGACACCTGATCCTTTAATCGGATCAGCTCTGTTGTAACCTCTTCAAGGGCTGCCTCAGCTTTCTCGGTGCATTGTGTCAACAACGTTTTTTCCTCGGCCCAGGTTTTCTTCTTGACAGTCAAGCTGGTTTTCAAATTTTCCGTCTCAGCAAGACTCAGTTGTAGTTTGGAGTCAGCAGACTTGATTTCTGCTTCCTGATCCGCTAGCCGGGTCTTTGCATCAGTTAATTGCGAGCTCAATTTAGATAAAGCATTCTACAAAATGTACACAGATGTATCAAGGTTTCAATTAAAGTCCAAGAGTAAAGATTCAAGTCTCAAGTACTTTTGCATTACAAAACCACTTGACACTTGGGGTCTAATGTATGCCAAAACAATTTCTTATGACTCTAAAAATACTTCAAGTCCCAAATACTTTACAAAGTAACAGCACTTGGCACTTGGGGGCTAATGTATGATATTCAGCAAAGTATTTGTTGGATTCGGTACAAGACAGTTATGAAATTCAAAGTACTGGTTCATTTATGGTGGATTTCAGGAAAATCTAAAGGTACAGTCTTAGCCTATATCATAAAGTCTATAGATTATTCCGGTTTTTTCATACTCTGAAGACTTGGGGGCTGGTAGAATATAAGTAAGCCGGAAGAATATACCTCATACTTTAGCTGCAACTGCTTGACCATTTTGATCTCTGAGTCGCGGCTGGAGTGCACATGGCTGAGATAGCCGGATAATATATCGTTGGCATTCAGATGGCCATAATGCGAAATATCAAAACACACCTTTTGTCTCTCCAACGCCTCTTGTTTCGTCGTGTGATGAGCCAGCACGGTGGGATTCCCTGGCTCAACGAAGCGGCTCCCAGTGATCAGAACGTCTTGAGCAGACGGTGATGGTGGGTTAGCCGAGCTGGATGGTCCAGTGGCAGAAGGGTTAACGGTGGCATTGTCGGCTGACAGCTCAGGAGGATTTAATTCAGCATTGGCGGCTGGGTCCTCTGGAGTTTCAGTAGGAGGGGGAGAAGGTGGCATGGCCGGTTCAGGTGCCAGGACTTGCGGGTCTTCCACTGGTTTAGCCACCTTGGCCTTCTTGGACTTAGCTTGACCACTAAAAGAAATGTTATGACACTATCAGTATAAAGATACAATTTGAGAAAACACGGAGGAAAAAGGGTTTTTTCTTACCTAGGGGCAGTATTGAAAGCCGGAAATTGGGTCTGAGATGAGTCTCCAGAAGAGTGAGACACCTCCTGCAAAGATAAAACAAAGTAAGTAATGCAAAGGAGAAGATCCATTAACAGAAAATCAAAGACAAAGAAATAAACCTCATTCTGGCGTTTTTGAGGAGTCTGTTGAAGAACAATAGGCGGTTCATCATCATTCCGGGTCTGACGGCGGCTCTCATGTTGCTGCTTTTTCAAAAGAAAATGAGGATCTAGATAAGCCAAAGGGTGTGAAAACCTTACTTTCCGGGTTACGATTCGAAGTTTCTGTCTTGGCAAATGGGCTGAGTCGGAGGAAATAGTTACCTCTTCTTCCACGGCCTGACTGGCCCCTGTGTCGTCCTGGCCATGATCAGTGTTAATAAGATTATTAAAAAGTTGGCCAAGGGAGTCAAGGGCTACCTCCGACTCAGAAGTATCATCAAGCTTCATCATATCCTCAGCGGGACTTTTCTTCTTCTTGGACCGCCGGGTCGTTTTCTTGGTGTTGATAGCAGCGGCTCTAGCCTTCTTGGCGGCTTCGTGGTCGTACTTGGCTTTCTAGAAATCAGATCTGGCCTGCAGATGAATAAACAAATATGAAAGATCAGGCAGGTACTTAACAAGACTGGGAAAAATACAAAGAAGGAGATCAGAGGTTCTTTACCTCTGGCGCCGGGTTAAGTTTGCAGAAGGGGTTTAACCCGACTTTACTGCAATCTTCATATTTGCCGTTTACCAGAAGGGTTGACATTGCAACAATATCTTCTTTGGGTAATTGGACGGAGCTGTGACGAAGAGAATCATTTGGGCCTCCACCATATTCACACATCAGTTTTGATCAGCGGCTTAGAGGGATAACCCGCCATGTGATCCAGCAGCGGGTCAAGTCAACTCCAGTTAAACCGTTCCCTAATAAGGCGTTAATCCTTTTGATTGATGGGATCAGCTTCTTGCGTTCGGCAGTAGTAAGCTTGTCAGGGAGCACAAATTTTGAGTCAAGATGCTCGGCGCGATAACCCGGCAGTGGCTTCTCGTTTGCTGGTGAAGTGTCTTGACAATAGAACCAAGTCTGGTTCCAGTCTTTTGGATGACTCGGCAAGACTATGAGGGGGAAGACAGCGCCCTACCGACGCTGAATTGAGATGCCTCCAAGCTCCAAGCTAAGGCCGTTGGTGCACTCGTTCTGTCAGTTCAGATAAAAATACTCTCTAAACAGTTCCACGGTCAGCTCTTCCTGAAGGTACACCTCACAGAGCACTTGGAAGTTGCAGATATTGGATATGGAATTGGGCCCGATATCTTGAGGGTGGAGTTTGAAAAAATGGAGGACATCTCTGAAGAACTTTGAGCTGGACGGTGAAAAACCACGGTTCATGTGGTCAGTAAAGACAATGACTTCACCATCTCTTGGATTGGGTCGTTCTTCGTCCGGTTCAGGTGCACGGTAAGACATGACATTTTTTCCTGGCAAAAATCCTATGGAGAAGAACTCATTCAAACGTTCCTCAGTTACGGTTGAGGGAACCCGGTTGTAGACAGTCGGCGTTTTGGACGGCATGGTGTTCAAAAACGTACTGAAAGGAAGGTAACATGCCGGTTCAATTCAATAAATATGATGAAAGTAAAAGATGATACATGGGAGTAATGGTGGCTTAATTAAGGACTAATGTCATATAAGGAAAAGTAAGCCGGCACAGTAAGCCGCCATGACTACAGACATTTGAGAAATACCAGCGGCAGAATTGGTTAAGTATGGAGACAAATAGGTTTCTTAACTTCTGGATATTAATATGGATCAAATGGCCGTTCAAAATGAAAAACTTCCTAGACCTAAAAATATAGCTCAGATGAGTTCATCAGTTCTAAATGCGGCCCTTGTACCAGAAAAAGGGATCTACTAATGTCAAAAGTAGGCACCAAACAACTACCGCTTAAGCATACATCTCTTTTGGATCAAGAGGAGGAGGCAGTGGAAGGACTACGAAGAAACCGCGAAGAACTATGAAGGACATGCGGAAAACCTAGAAGCTTTGAATGCAGATCTGAGGAACAAGAGAACGAGAACTTATGGCTACGGATCCTCCAAGGAAGATCGCCACCGTTCTCTAAACCAGGTCTGGTTGATGCAGTGGCCAAGGTCGGAGACGAGGTGCTCTGCGACGGCGGCGGGGCTCGAGCTGCAGTGGATTTGCGAGAGGAAGAAGATGAAGAAGAGAGAGGAATGAGAAAATACCGGGGCGTGCCTATTTATAAGGAAATAAGCGAACAAGCGGGCGTGAAAATCGAGGAAGAGCCGAATAATGGTTATCTAACTAGATGGACGCCTCGATTCTCGGAAGGCATTAAAGATGAAGATCCGTTGGGAGATGACGTCATAAAAGTTTTTTGTGTTTTCCAGAGATGACGTCATGGCAGGTTCCAAAAACCTCTGCGAGGATAAGAAGATGGATTTTGTCTAAGTATTAAAGATTGACAAAGAACAAAGTTCGAAGTCAACCTGGGGCCTAATGTTGGGGATATAACTATCAATTATGACCCGCCCAGGAGGGGCCGGGTCAACCCCAATGGTGGGTCATGAATCAAGACCAGTAAACACTCAAGACGATAGTTTATTAAACCTTATAGAAGGCCTAAAGGCCCGGAGGCAGCTTAAGGCCCAATATTGTAAACCGCCATATATAAGAGAAGACTTGTAAGGAAAGGCATGTAAAAGAAGTCACCGAGCCGGACACATTTTATGAGCCGGCCGGGACTCTGTAGGCCACCAGGCGTCAACCCGTGTATATAAGGGGACGACCCGGTGGAGGATTAGGGCAAGAAACAAGAGATCGATAACCAAGCCGACGAACTAGCCTCTTGGCAATCGAAACCCCAGCAATATCAACACAACTAGACGTAGGCTTTTACCTTCATCGTAAGAGGCCGAACTAGTATAAAATCTCTCGTGTCCTTTGTCCCTATTAACCCCTTTAAGCTTCCTAGTTGCGATGGCCCTACCACTAAGTCCTTTTGCTAGGACATCTGCCGTGACAATTCCACGAGATATACTCTTGTCATGCTTGCTTGATATGTATTGTGAATGTTTAAACTTGTGCCAAAACTCCACTTCAACTTAAAGAATTTAAAAACTACAACTTTTCTTACTTATAGTCTATTCACCCCCCTCTAGACACCTCTTCTCGATCCTTTCAACTTTCCCAGGTTGTTTAGGATTGAGGGAGTCCTGGATTAGGGGGTATCCGGATAGCCGGACTATATCCTTTGGCCGGACTATTGGACTATGAAGATACAAGATTGAAGACTTCGTCCCGTGTCTGGATGGGACTCTCCTTGGCGTGGAAGGCACACTTGGCAATACGGATATGTAGATCTCCTTCCTTGTAACCGACTCTATGTAACCCTAGCCCCCTCCGGTGTCTATATAAACCGAAGGGTTTAGTCCGCAGGACGAAGAACATACAATCATACCATAGGCTGGCTTCTAGGGTTTAGCCTCTCTAATCTCGTGGTAGATCAACTCTTGTACTACTCATATTATCAAGAACAATCAAGCAGGACGTAGGGTTTTACCTCCATCAAGAAGGCCCGAACCTGGGTAAACATCGTGTCCCCTGCCTCCTGTTACCATCCGCCTAGACACACAGTTCGGGACCCCCTACCCGAGATCCGCCGGTTTTGACACCGACATTGGTGCTTTCATTGAGAGTTCCTCTGTGTTCTCATCGTTAGGCTTGATGGCTCCTTCAATCATCGATAGAGATGCAGTCTAGGGTGAGAGTTTTCTCCCCGAACAGATCTTTGTATTCGGCGGCTTCGCACTGCGGGCCTCGCTTGGCCATCTGGAGCAGATCGAGAGCTACGCCCCTGGCCATCAGGTCAGATTTGGAAACTTGAACTACACAGCCGACGTCCATGGAGACTTGATCTTCGATGGATTCGAGCCCTTGCCGAGTGCGCTGCACGGTCACGATGAGCATGATTTAGCTCTACCATCGGACAGTGTTCGGGAGATCGCACCTGCGACTGCTCCGGCCCTCAATTCGGAGCCAACTGCGCCCTCCGGGGATGGGTGGATAGACCCCGCCACGGAGGCCGCATTCTCATCGGCAATCGAGCCGAGTATCGACCTTACCCTTCACAAGAGCCGTGACGCCAAACTGCCGGATTCTTCCCCGACCACGGACTCCGAACTGCCCGCGCACGTGCCTATCGAATCCGACTAGGCACCGATCATGGAGTTCACCTCTGCGGATATCTTTCAGCACTCGCCCTTCGGCGACATACTGAACTCATTAAGGTCTCTCTCCCTATCAGGAGAGCCCTGGCCGAACTATGTCCGGCAGGATTGGGATGCGGATGACGATGAAATTCGCCGCCCACCCACCACCCACTGTCGACGATTTGACCGACATGCTCGACTTCGACTCCGAAGACATCGACGGTATGGATGACCATGCAGGAGACGAACAGGAACCACTGCCCACAGGGCACTGTAGGCCCACTTAATCATATGATGTATACATGACGGACACACCCAAAGAAAATGACGACGAGGAACGGAAGGACGCAGCGAAGGGTTGTTCCCTCGAGAAGCAGTCAAAGCGGCGGCGTAAGCGCCCCTCCAAATCCCGCCTCGGCAGAAACAACAATCATATAGACCCAGCGATAGAGCAAGGTGAGCCAGCGGACGACAAACACGGCATTGAACCATCGTCCGACCACGGCAACACGGAGAATCAAACCAAACAACCCGACTCCGTCGAAGATAACAGTCCAGACGACATCACACCGGACAGGCACCCGGAGCAACAGAATAAACATCAAAGGCTTGTTGCCACTGCAAGGAGTCTGAAAAAGCAGAAGCAAAGGCTCAGGGTTGCATAGGACACATTCAGAATTAGATGGAGTGAAGTACTCAACACTGCAGCAAAGTACGGCGGTAGTCGCCACACAAAGAGCTACCCGAAGCGAAAGCTGCTACCTGAATTCGATGAGGAGTCCTTAGATCCCCCTCAATCAAAAAACAAAACAGCCATCCGGTCGGATAGACGACCCTGTGGCCAACACAGAGCAGCAAACGACGCCGCACACAAGCCAGTACGCGATCCACATGAGGGCTCGCATCAAAAGGACGGCGCAACCAGATCCATCTACAGGCCAAGCAAGCGCGCTCCAGCACGCAATGCAACACAACAAACATCTGAACACCACGGTACACCCAAATACAGGGGTGCCGCACACCCCTATGTTTCACCGATGAGGTGCTGGACCATGAATTTCCAGAGGGATTCAAACCCGTAAACATAGAGGCGTACGACAGAATGACAGACCCTGGGTCTAGATTGAGGACTACATCCTCCATATCCACATGGATCGAGGAGACGATCTCCACCCATCAAGTACTTACCCCTCAATCTCAAAGGGCCAGCTCGGCACTGGCTTAAAAGCCTCCCCGAAAACTCCATTGGAAGCTGGGAGGAGCTCGAAGACGATTTTCGGGCAAATTTTCAAGGGACCTATGTCCGACCACCGGATGCATACGATTTAAGTCATATAACTCAACAGCCCGGAGAGTCAGCCCGAAAGCTTTGGAACAGGTTTCTCACTAAAAAGAACCAAATAGTCGATTGTCCGGATGCGGAAGCCTTAGCAGCTTTCAAGCACAACGTTCGAGATGAATGGCTCGCCAGACACCTCGGCCAAGAAAAGCCGAGAACAATGGCAGCATTAACAAGCCTCATGACCCGCTTTTGCGCGGGCGAGGACAGCTGGTTAGCCCGATGTAGCACCAGCGACCCAAGTACATCTGAAGTCAGGGACGGAAACGGGAAGCCATGACGCAGCAAAAACAAGTGCCGGAATAAAGAAGACAACCCGAAGAGCACGGTGGTAAACGCCGGATTCAGAAGCTCTCGGCTAGGTCAGCAAAAGTTTCCCTCCAAAGGCAACAGAGACGAACTGTCCAGCCTAAACAAGATTTTGGACAAAATATGTCAGATCCACAGCATCCCCGATAAACCTGCAAATCATACCCATAGAGAATGTTGGGTCTTCAAGTAGTCCGGCAAGCTCAACACCGAACACAAGGGGCAGGATACACCAAGCGAAGATGAGGACGAGCCTCGCAAGCAAAGCACTGGGGAACAGAAGAAATTCCCACCAGAAGTCAAAACAGTAAACGTGTTACACGTGAAAAAGGGGAGAAACAAAGCGGCACTCCAAGAGACACATGCCCCAGGGCCTATCACCGTGGAGTTCTGCCACTGGTCGTCCCAACCGATCACCTTTGACCATCGGGATTACTCGGCAAGTATCTGGCATGCAGGATGGGCTGCCTTGGTGTTACACCCGATAATTGACGGATACCACTTCACACGAGTCCTGATGGACGACGGCAGTAGTTTAAACCTGATATATCAGGACACAGTCCGCAAAATGGGGATAGACCCAACAAAAATCTGCCATAGCAATACTACCTTTAAAGGAGTAATGCCAGGCCCAGAAGCCCATTGCACGGGCTCCCTGCTACTAGAGGTTATATTCGGCTTTCTCGATAACTTCCGCAGTGAAAATTTAACCTTCCACACCGCTCCGTTCCAAAGTGGCTATCAAGCACTACTCGGACGCGAAGCTTTCGCTCGCTTTAACGCAATACCGCATTACGCTTCTCTCATGCTCAAGATGCCCGGTCCACGTGGCATCATTACAGTAAATGGAAATATTGAGCGCTACTTGCGCACGGAAGACCGTGCGGCCGCCTTGGCAGCCGCACACTAGATGACCTCACCAACTAGAGCATCTGACATGTCGTTAAGACCACGGACATGGTTAGACGAGTCCGGTGCAGCTATATATAATTAATACAGGTTTGATGGCTATACCCCTATAACAATACAAGGGGCTCAAAGCGTGTAAACAAGTGACAATTAGGCTCAACTTTACTCATCTTGAACTGTACATGGTTTATTTAGTATAACCTACCTTTTTGCATGACAACTTTTCAACTAAGTTCCTCTCTTTTATAGATGACCATCGTGCTACACCCGTCCAGGATACGGCACAATGGAGACACAGGCGCAGACGTGCAGCAGGGACCCGTTTCAAGGATTCTTTTTAGATTAAGACCCTGTGTAAACCTTTTTTATTGTCTCTTGTTGATACACATCCCCCGGATTCTCGGTACAATTGAGAAGGATGCTGACGTATTGGCATGTGGCCACGTCAGAATATTGCACGTACCTGGACGCCAGGGGCTTATTACAAAGGGCACTATTTAAGCCCGGTTTACATCATAAAGACCGAATACCTTAGGGAGTGTTCGGCGTCGCGAGTTTGGCCTTATATGCATCAGCTCCGAATCATGTCTTTGGTCAAATGTTGGGTTTGTCCGGCTCCTGTGTGTTGCTGCCTTATGTTCCGCTCTATCGACTAAGGCGGCACCAGGAGAACTACTGCAATTGTGCCCTAGTTCATCGGGCCGAGCACCTCAGTAGAGAAAGCCGAAAACTGACTATCATGATATAGCGTGAGACTGGTCAACCACTCGATGACCTAGCGGAATCTTCGGGATTCCTCCGCCTTAACGAAGGGCCGTTTCCCGGCCAGGCATGTACACGCCCCGAATTTGGATGAGCGCGGAGCCGCCAGGGGCTATATAGTAGCCCCACTGTCAAACTCCTCTCGCTAAGTGAAAGTGTTAAAGCATTATAGTCCGATTGCCTAGTTCGCTGCGCTATCACCTCCTTAATGGACCAAGACGTTGGATCAAGTGTGAACATGCGTCTTCTGCGAACACCCCCGCATTATATGCGTGGGGGCTGAAGCCGACGAGTGCCATCTTTCAGGTTATATACATATATACATAAACAGCCGCACAGGAGGCATCATAGTACTTTCGGGCAAAAGTATAAATACAACCTTGATAAACTCAATAAAACATTGTTTTTACAATGGGAATACATGTCACTCAAACATAATATTCTTCGAGCACTGAGCCTCTATCGAACGAGCGCCTTCAAGAACTTCTTCAAAGTAGTGCTCGGCAGCCACTCGGCCTATGGCCGAACCCTGTGCCGCAATAGTGGTGGCATCCATCTCCGCCCAGTATGTTTTGACACGGGCAAGGGCCATCCGCGAGCCTTCTATGCACGCTGGCCTCTTTACAGCATCGATGTGTGGCACAACACCAAGGAATTGTTGCACTAAGCTAAAGTAGCTATTCGGCCTTGGCCCTCTCGGCGATAGATGATCCACAACGAACCTCATGGCAAGTCAGGATAATCTATGGAGCTCGGCCCACTTGGCCATTTGCTCATTCAACGACAGCGAATGGGCTGGAGCATGAAACTGTGACCAAAATAGTTTTTCCACTTCATGATCTTTCCGATCCTTGAAGAACGCGGCCGCATCAGCAGCACTTGCAGCCAAATCCACGTAGGCGTCTGCAGAACTCCATAGCCGGTCCAGAGGTGCATACTTCGGATCCCCGAACTTAGTCCGCAACAAGAAGGGCTTCCCAGATACAATATCCGCAGCTTGATGCAGCTCCTCCTTCGTCGCTCTAATTTTGGAGCGGGCTTCCTTGGCAGCCACCCGGGCCTTTTCCAGGTCCGTTGCCTTCGCCCGGTTTTCTTCTTCAAGAAGCTGGTAATGGTCAGGAGCATCTTTTAACTCTACAGCCATCTTGGCTATTTTTTATTTACTCTCGCAATGCGCGGCCTGTTTGGCCCTTAACTCTTCGGCCGCCTTTAAAGCGGCCACATTGCTGCTCCTTACTTGCTCCTTGGCTCGGGCAAGCTCCGCCCGAAGGGTCTCCACGGTGGCAGCTCCATCTGCAGTCACGACATATTAAAGATACTGGCATCATGCTGCTCTTATTATGTGACAATCACCAGAAAAATCACTGACCCTGTGCCTCATCAAGTCGCTTGTTGACAAGCACGATGTTGGCATCTGCCGCATCCAGCTGCCGCTTTAGTTCGGCAAACCCATCAGTCCGGCTAGCCACCGGAGCTTCAACCACCTGCGCATAAAGGCAGTCTGATTATTACCTGGGACTATGATCCTCTGTTTGCCGCCGTTTTCGACGACAACCAGAGTCTCAGGGGCTACTATCTACACAGGGCACATCTAAAAATGTGCGGTACTGTCAAAAATGTACATCATTTCACGTACCTCAAAACCCGTCAGTAGACTCATAAAGGCTTCATGCAACCCGCTTTCGGCGGACGAAATCCTTTCAATCACCGTACCCATCAATGTGCGGTGCTCTTCTAAGATAGCCGCTTGCTCCAGCAGATCCCTCAGTACGTCCGACCGCACACCAGACAGTGACGGACTCTTTCGATTGCTCTCTTCGATAGCCGGATACTGAGGACTTCGGGTGGCCATAGGATTACCTTCTGGCCTTGCCGGATCAGGAGAAACCCTCCGCGACGACACCTCAGGGTCGCCCGCCTCGTGAGGCGGTGTGGCAGGGGGAGGCATTTCGCTCTCCGTCATCTTTGGAAGAAGATCCCCTGAAGACGAGCTCTGCTGAGAAGGTCTAAGATCCAAACTGCAAAATAAATGCCTCGGTTATTTTCCTCAGAGGTAAAGCGAGATATTTTCATTTACCCTTTTACTTACAGCTCGGTGGAGGGCTGATCCCCTTGAGGGCATAGTGCGGCCAGGGTATCCCCCAGGGCAGGACCCTCCGGCGGAGATTTCTTCCCCCGTTTGGAGACCGTTGTCTCCGGGTCCTCAGAGGCGGTTCTCTCCGTCCCTGGGGAGAGGAAGTTTCAGTTCCTCCCCCCCGGCTAACCTACTTCGCGGACGCGCTAGCCTCCTTGTTCCCCCCTTTATCTTCTCCTAAGGGTGCTTGATAAGGCGATCTCTGTCATCCTGGTTAGCACGGGATTTGGTGAGGTCTCAGGGAGGGGGTCGAACACCTGATCAACTTTGCCTTCGCTATCCAATCCTGGGTCAAAGAGCGGCTTTTTTGGGGCAATGTTGCGATAAATAAACAGACAGTGTGTTCGGATGCGGGGCTACTTACTTGGGTATCCGGGCGATTGCAGCTCAAACCTGCATCCTCAGTGATGTTCGGACACATTATTTGTGGTCCGAAGAACAATTTGTACATATCTTCGTGCATCATGCCGAGGAAATGTTGAATAGCTCGCGGTCCTTCCGGGTTGAATTCCCACATGCGAAGGGGCCGGCGTTTGCAAGGCTGGACTTGACGAACTAGCATGACTTGCACTACCATAACCAGACTGAAATCTCTCTCAAAGAGATCTCAGATACGGCTTTGTAGTATTGGCACGTCCTTGGCTGACCCCAGCTCAGCCCCCTGCCGATCCATGACATCAGTTGTGGTGGGGGGCCTGAGCGAAAGGTGGGGGCAGCTACCCACTTGGCACTTCGGGGAGCTGTGATGTAGAACCACTCCCGCTGCCACAATCCGGACACCTCTGGGAAGTAACCCTCAGGCCATGGAGCGTCAGCAATTTTGCTTATTGAAGCACCTCCGCACGCTGCGTGCTGCCCCTCGATCATCTTCGGCTTCACATTAATGGTCTTGAGCCACAGGCCGAAGTGAGGGGTAATGCGGAGGAAGGCCTCACATACGACAATAAATGTCGAGATATGAAGAAGGGAATCCGGGGCCGGATCATGAAAATCTAGCCCGTAATAGAACATAAGACCACTAACAAAGGGATCCAGAGCGAGGCCTAGTCCTCGGAGGAAGTGGGAGATGAACACGACGCTCTCGTTGGGTTCGGGAGTAGGGACGACTTGCCCTCGGGCAGGCAGCCGATGCGAAATTTCGGCGGTCAGATATCTGGCCTCTCTCAACTTCTTGATGTCCTCCTCTGTGACGGAGGAAGGCATCCACCAACCTTGAAGGTTGGATCCGGACATAGTTGAAGGTCCGAAGTGCCTAAACCCTGAGCTTTGGGTGTTGGAACTCGAGGGGGAGGCGGATTCGATTAAGATCAAGAGGAAAAGGCCTTGTCCCCTTTATAAAGAGGGTGAATATCAAGTGTCCTCCTCGTGGCCGTTTGGGACTTGCCTAAGATCTAGGAGTCCTACCAATAGGCACGGTTGGGTTACCCACGTCTATATTGATGAGAATCCCGTAATAAAGGGGACACGATCTCTACTTCGACAAGACGTGCCAAGGAAACCGCCTCGCGAAACATGCTGAGATTGGTTATGAAAAATGATTCGAATAAAGACCTGGCTGTGGTGTGATGTCACACTACGGGGTACGTCAGCAGATTAGATTTATGGAAATATTATTCTCTCTACGGTGGTGTGTGGAACTTGTTTTGCAGAGCCGGACATGATCCTCGTGTTCAAAATCTTCTATGAAGTATTCAGAGGAGGAACCCCCTTGCAATGCCGAAGACAATCTGCGTGCCGGACTCATCGTCATTGAAGCCTGGTTCAGGGGCTACTGAGGGAGTCCTGGATTAGGGGGTATCCGGACAGCCGGACTATATCCTTTGGCCGGACTGTTGGACTATGAAGATACAAGATTGAAGACTTCGTCCCGTGTGTGGATGGGACTCTCCTTGGCGTGGAAGGCAAGCTTGGCAATACGGATATGTAGATCTCCTTCCTTGTAACCGACTCTGTGTAACCCTAGCCCCCTTCGGTGTCTATATAAACAGGAGGGTTTAGTCTGTAGGACGAAGAACATACAATCATACCATAGGCTAGCTTCTAGGGTTTAGCCTCTCTGATCCCGTGGTAGATCAACTCTTGTACTACTCATATTATCAAGAACAATCAACCAGGAAGTAGGGTTTTACCTCCATCAAGAGGGCTCGAACCTGGGTAAACATCGTGTCCCCTGCCTCCTGTTACCATCCGCCTGGACGCACAGTTCGGGACCCCCTACCCGAGATCCGCCGGTTTTGATACCGACAAGGATCATCAACCTAGTGGATGTCATCCGGCAATAGAGGAAGTGCATCCTATATAAGGCACCCAACAAAAAGCTAAGGGTGTCCAAACTTAACAAAAATGAAAGTGCACTAGCACTATAGAGTCTGGTATATCCAGTTGCTAGGGAAAGTACTAAGGTCTAAGAACGATATGCTACTAAATGATTGATTTTGCTACTGCTCATGGACATAGATAGGAGCAAGCTCATGGCAGGGCCATGAACCTATGCAAAGCATCAATTGTTTTCAGCTCCATGGCAACATGTCCAGTGGAAATCAAGATACTACCCACTTGCACAACTGAATCTACCATGCGTAGGCGGGAGGCTACAACTTCCTCAAAAAAACAAGTAAAGAAGAGCATCATGGTTTCCTCACCTGAATATAGTGACCCACTCGCCATCTGCCTTCCCTTCGCTGGCCGGAGCCACCGCCTCCGTCCCGGTAGCCTCCGTCGCCGGGATCACGGAGAATAGAATGGTCCATGGCTCTGCATGAACATCCAACATATCTCTGATAGAATTACATATGAAGAAAGCATCACTCCTGACAATTTTATCAAGAAAAGGGAAGTTAGCTAACTTATAGGGGACACAAAACATCAAGATTCTAACTGAACAAAAAGAAACCAAGTCCAACTGCGCATTTTTTAGAAGAGGAGGATGACCCCCATCCAACGACGCATAGGCCTAGTGGAATTTTATTCAAGGACCAGACAAGAGCACCTTTCAGTTTACTACAATGTGTAACTTAAATAGCACGAAGCAAACAACTATAAAATGACGAGTGAACTATGTGTTGGGAAACGCAGTAATTTCAAAAAAAATCCTACGCACGCGCAAGATCTATCATGGTGATGCATAGCAACGAGAAGGGAAGACTGTTGTCCATGTACCCTCGTAGACCGTAAGCGGAAGCGTTATGACAATGCGGTTGATGTAGTCGTACGTCTTCACGATCCGACCGATCCTAGTACCGAAAGTATGACACCTCCGCGATCTGCACACATTTGGATCAGTGACGTCCCACGAACTATTGATCTAGCTGAGTGTCGAGGGAGAGCTTCGTCAGCACGACGGCATGATGACGGCGATGATGAAGTTACCGGCGCAGGGCTTCGCCTAAGCACTACGACGATATGACCGAGGTGGATTATGGTGGAGGGGGGCACCGCACACGGCTAAGACAATTGTCTATTGTATGTTCCAGGGTGCCCCCTGCCCCCGTATATAAAGGAGCAAGGGGGAGGCCGGCCGGCCCTAGGGCGCGCCAAGGAGGGGAGCAATCCTCCTCCTAGTAGGAGTAGGATTCCTCCTTTCCTAGTCCTACTAAGAGGGGAAGGAAGGAGTGGGAGAGGGGAAGGAAAGGGGGGCGCCACCCCCCTCCTAGACCAATTCGGACTCAAGGAGGAGGCGGCGTGCGGCCTGCCCTGGCAGCCCCTCTCTCTCACCACTAAGGCCCATCTAGGCCCACTAGTTCCCCGGGCGGTTCGGGTAAACCTGCGACACTCCGGTTTTCTCCGAAATCACCCGGAACACTTCCGGTGTCCGAATATAGCCATCCAATATATCAATCTTTATGTCTTGACCATTTCGAGATTCCTCGTCATGTCTGTGATCCTATCCGGGACTCCAAACTATCTTCGGTACATCAAACAAATAAACTCATAATACTGATCGTCACCGAACGTTAAGCGTGCGGACCCTACGGGTTCGAGAACTATGTAGACATGACCGAGAAACGTCTCTGGTCAATAACCAATAGCGGAACCTGGATGTTCATATTGGGCCTACACATTCTACGACGATTGAGGGAGTCCTGGATTAGGGGGTGTTCGGGTAGCCGGACTATACCTTCAGCCGGACTCCGGGACTATGAAGATACAAGATTGAAGACTTTGTCCCGTGTCCGGATGGGACTTTCCTTGGCGTGGAAGGCAAGCTTGGCGATGCGGATATTCAAGATCTCCTACCATTGTAACCGACTTTGTGTAACCCTAACCCTCTCCGATGTCTATATAAACCGAAGGGTTTTAGTCCGTAGGACAACTTCATCATACAACAATCATACCATAGGCTAGCTTTTAGGGTTTAGCCTCCTTGATCTCATGGTAGATCTACTCTTGTACTACCCATATCATCAATATTAATCAAGCAGGACGTAGGGTTTTACCTCCATCAAGAGGGCCCGAACCTGGGTAAAACATCGTGTTCCTTGCCTCCTGTTACCATCCGGTCTAGACGCACAGTTCAGGACCCCCTACCCGAGATCCGCCGGTTTTGACACCGACATTGGTGCTTTCATTGAGAGTTCTTCTATGTCGTCGCTTTTAGGACCGATGGCTCCTTCGATCATCAACAACGATGTAGTCCAGGGTGAGACTTTTCTCCCTGGACAGATCTTCGTCTTCGGCGGCTTCGCACTGCGGGCCAATTCGCTTGGCCACCTTGAGCAGATCGAAAGCTACGCCCCTGGCCATCAGGTCAGGTTTGGAAGCCTAAACTACACGGCTGACATCCGCGGGGACTTGATCTTCGACGGATTTGAGCCACAGCCAAGTGCGCCGCACTGTCTCGATGGGCATGATATAGCTCTGCCGCCGAACAGCGCCTTGGAGGCCGCACACGCATCGGTTCCGACCATTGATTCAGAGCCTACTGCGCCGATCGAGGATCAGCGGTTGGACGCTGCCTCAGGGGCTGCAATCTCAGAGGCGATCGAGCCGAACTCTAGCCCCGCACTCCACATGGCCCGTGACTCCGAGGAGCCGGATTCCTCTCCGAACTCCGAGCCTCCCGCGCCCCTGCCGATCGAATCCGATTGGGCGCCGATAATGGAGTCCACCGCCGCGGACATCTTTCAGCACTCGCCCTTCGGCGACATCCTGAATTCTCTAAAGTCTCTCTCTTTATCAGGAGAGCCCTGGCCGGACTACAATCAGCAAGGTTGGGATACGGACGATGAAGAAATTCAAAACCCACCCACCACCCACTTCGTAGCCACTGTCGACAACTTAACTGACATGCTTGACTTCGACTCCAAAGACATCGACGGCATGGACGACGATGCAGGAGACAAACAAGAACCAGCACCTGTAGGGCGCTGGAAGGCCACCTCGTCATATGAAATATATATGGTGGACACTCCAAAGGATGGAGATGGCGATGGAACAGCGGAGGACAATACCTCTAAGAAACAGCCCAAGCGCCGGCGTCGGCGGCGCCGCTCTAAATCCCGCCAAAGCAAAAACAGTGATTCCGGCACGGGAGATAATACTACTCCGGATAGCACCGAAGAACACCCCCTCCAGCAAGATTCAGCACAGGAGGACAGAGAAGCCAGCCCTCACGAGAAGGCGGCGGACCAAGAGGTTGCGAACGATAGTTATACGCCTCCCTCCGAAGACGAGGCAAGCCTCGACGACGACGAGTTCATCGTGCCAGAGGATCTCGCCGAACAAGAGCGTTTTAAACGCAGGCTTATGGCCACGGCAAGCAGCCCCAAGAAAAAGCAGCAACAGCTTAGAGCTGATCAGGATTTGCTAGCTGACAGATGGACTGAAGTCCTTGCGGCCGAAGAGTATGAACTCGAACGCCCCTCCAAGAGTTACCCAAAGCGCAGGCTGCTACCCCGACTAGAGGAGGAAGCACCTACATCACCAGCGCATGACATGGCCGACCGGCCACCTCATGGCCGCCACAGAGAGGACTCTTGGCCCTCCACTCAAGCCATGCCCCGACGCCGCGTCAAGCATACTAAGGCACGGAAAATGCGCCCGACCTGCGCGACATACTGGAGGACAAGGCAAGGCAAACAAGATCGATCTACAGATCGTGCAGGCGCCCCACGGCACGTGACAGTGATCGTCACTCCGATGCAATAAATCCGGCCGGGCCGAACTCAACAGACAAAGCTCCTTCGAGCTGCGTCGTGATATAGCCCAATACAGAGGCGCCGCACACCCACTATGCTTCACAGATGAAGTAATGGAGTCATAAAATCCCTGAGGGCTTCAAACCCGTAAACATCGAATCGTACGATGGCACAACAGATCCTACGGTATGGATCGAGGATTATCTCCTTCATATCCACATGGCCCGCGGTGATGATCTACACGCCATCAAATACCTCTCAAACTTAAGGGACCGGCCCGGCATTGGCTTAACAGCTTGCCAGCAGACTCAATCGGTTCTTGGGAGGACCTGAAAGCCGCATTCCTTCACAACTTCCAGGGCACTTATGTGCGACCACCGGACGTCGATGACCTAAGCCACATAATTCAGCAGCCAGAGGAATCGGCCAGGCAATTCTGGACACGGTTCCTAACAAAGAAAAACCAGATAGTCGACTGTCCGGACGCAGAGGCCTTAGCGGCCTTCAAGCATAATATCCGTGACGAGTGGCTTGCCCGGCACCTAGGACAGGAAAAGCCGAAATCTATGGCAGCCCTCACGACACTCATGACCCGCTTTTGCGCGGGAGAAGACAGCTGGCTAGCTCGCAGCAACAATTTAACCAAGAACCCTGGTAATTCGAATACCAAGGACAAAATCGACAGGTCGCGTTGGAACAAACAAAAGCGCCGCGTTAATAGTGACAGCAACGAGGATACGGCAGTTAATGCCGAATTCCGAGGCTACAAATCCGGTCAACGGAAAAAGCCATTCAAAAGAAATACTCAGGGCCCATCCAATTTGGACCGAATACTAGACCGCTTGTGCCAGATACATGGCACCCCCAAAAAGCCAGCCAATCACACCAACAGGGATTGTTGGGTGTTCAAGCAGGCAGGCAAGTTAAGAGCCGAAAACAAAGACAAGGGGCTGTATAGCGACAACAAGGAGGAGCCCAGGCCGCCGAACAACGGTAGACAGAAGGAATTTCCCCCGCAAGTGCGGATGATTAACATGATATACGCAACCCACATCCTCAAGAGGGAGCCGAAGCGTGCGTTACGGGACGTATATGCGATGGAGCCAATCGCCCCAAAGTTCAACCCATGGTCCTCCTGCCCGATCACCTTTGATCGAAGGGACCACCCCACTAGCATCCGTCATGGCGGCTTCACCGCATTGGTTCTAGACCCAATCATTGACAGATTTCATCTCACAAGAGTCCTCATGGACGGCGGCAGCAGCCTGAACCTGCTTTACCAGGATACAGTGCGAAAAATGGGCATAGATCCCTCGAGGATCAAGCCCACCAAAACGACCTTTAAAGGCGTCATACCAGGTGTAGAAGCCAACAGTACAGGCTCAGTCACACTGGAAGTGGTCTTCGGATCTCCGGATAACTTCCGAAGCGAGGAGTTAATCTTCGACATAGTCCCGTTCCGTAGTGGCTATCACGCACTGCTCGGGAGAACCGCATTCGCAAAATTCAACGCGGTACCGCACTATGCATACCTCAAGCTCAAGATGCCAGGCCCTAGAGGAGTAATCACGGTCAATGGGAACACTGAACGCTCCCTCCGAACGGAGGAGCACACGGCAGCGCTCGCAGCAGAAGTACAAAGAAGCCTCTCTAGGCAGTTCTCCAGTTCGGCCTTCAAAAAGCCGGACACTGTCGAGCGCGCCCGGAGTACCCTACAACAAGACCGCCTGGCACATTCTGAGCTAGCGTAGCAATGCGGCCCCAACCCTAGCCCTCGTGATATAGCGAAATCAGTGCTTCGCGTACATAACTACGCTCTTGAAATACCATGGGCACAGCGGAAGGGGCAATATCACGGCACGCCCGAAATACGGCTTAAACCGTACCAGGGGCTGCCGGATTCCTTTTTTTTTCTTACTCTCAGGACTCCATACTTCGGATGACCCGTTCGGCAATTCAACTGCCGCACAAACGATGCAAGATCCAGGAAAGCAGACAAGCCACGCCGCATTATGGAACTCCCAGGTGGTCTCTATTGCGAGCAGTATACCTGTTTTTTAATACAATTCCGCGGCCTGCCCCTGGCCAGGACATGTTAAATAGTCCAATTTCTTTTGCTTATCGCACTATTTGTATCGTTCCGCTTTCATAGCAGCCTTTCTATAAACAATGCATAGCTTTTTGTCTATTTTTTGCAGTATCCTCTTTTTATATATATGTTTATCAATAACATGTTGCATCCGTACACTGTGGTACGGCAAAAATACGCCAGGGGCTTCAGTACCCATCAATACGGCGTGAGAAGTCCGTACACTTTCACAAGTGCGGCACCCCGAACTTATAGCACTATATGCATCGGCTCCGAATCATGATTTGGGTCAATAGTTGGGTTTTGCCCGGCTCCTATGTTTTGGTGCCTTACGTTCCGCTATATCGGCTATGGTAGCACTAGGAGAACTATTGCGATTGTGCCCCAGTTGATCTGGGCTGAGCACCTCAGTAGAGAAAACTAAAACTGACTGTCATGATGAGGCGAGAGACCGGTCGCTGTTCGAGAGGTTTTTCGAGTCCTTAAAGACTTATGCCGCTTCGAGCGAGGAACCGGCTTTGTCCAGCCAAGGCGTGGATAGCGTCCTGAACTTGGTCTTTCGAATACTAGGGGCTTCGCTGAAATTTAAAATTATAGAGTTCTATGGCTAAGTGAGAGTGTTCAAGCATTATAGTCTGATTTCCTTGTTCGTTGTGCTGAGAGCCTCCCTCGACGGACCCAATCATGGGAAAAAGAGCGCTCAGGTTTATCCCGAACACCCCAACACTAGTGGCATGGGGGCAGAAGCCGACGACTGGCCATCTCTCAATTTTTTGATAAACAGCCGCACAGAAAGTAATATTTTAAATTCAAGCATTGCTTAGCGCATATGAACAAGTTTTCAGCGCACAGGATAACACGAGCGAGTTCATTCAAAAATTACATCCTTGGTGCATTCATCCGCCATAAGGCGGGCACCGGCCAGAACATCCTTGTAATAGTTCTCGGGCTTGCGATGCTCCTTCCCCGGCGGTGGCCCGTCCCTCACAAGCTTCTCACCGTCCAGCTTACCCCAGTGCACCTTTGCACGGGCAAGGGCCTTACGGGCACCTTCGATGCAGACGGAGCGCTTGATGACCTCGAGCCTTGGACAAGCCTCCACCAGCCGCCGCACCAGTCCGAAGTAGCTCCCAGGCAGGGCCTCTCCAGGCCACAGCCGAACTATGAAGCCCTTCAGGGCCTGTTCGGCCGCCTTGTGGAGCTCGACCAGCTGCTTCAGCTGGTCGCTCAAGGGCACTGGGTGTCCGGCCTCAGCGTACTGAGACCAGAACACCTTCTCCGTCGAGCTGCCTTCCTCGGCTCGGTAGAATGCGGCGGCATCGGATACGCTGCGGGGAAGATCTGCGAATGCCCCTGGAGAGCTCTGGATTCGGGTAAGTAACAAGTAGTTTACTTTTATATGTCTGCTTTGCATAGAGAATGCCTTACCCGCCGCTATCTTTTTCACCGCATCCAATTCCTGGAGGGCCTTCTGGGCTTCGGCCTTGGCAGTTTTAAGGGCCGCAGCAAGCTCGGACTCTCGCGTCTTCGAGTCGAGCTCCAAACTCTCATGTTTTTTCATGAGAGCCTGAAGCTCTTGCTGCACCTCGCCGACCTGCGCCTCAAATTTCTCCTGCTCGATGCGCTCTGTGGCCGCTCTCTTCTTGGCCTCGGATAGCGCCTGCTTGAGGGTCGCCACCTCAGTTGTGGCCCCTACAATAAGCAGTATACTCCTGTCATTTTTTGCAATTGCGTCTTCTTATAGGAATTTTTTCTATAAGGTATCTCTTACCTTCTTTCTCCTCGAGCTGCCGTTTGGCAAGGCCGAGCTCTTGCTCGGTCTGCTCGAGGCCCTGCTTTAGGGCACCCACCTCCGCAGTCAGTGTGGCGGTGGCCAGCAACGAAGCCTGCATACGTATATTGACTCCTTTTTAGTTAGACTCCTGCGATATTTAATAGATCCTCTATTTGGCTTTTCGTTCCGAACGCCAAATAGAGCATCAGGGGCTACTGTCTATGCGGTAATATTTTTACATATTTCTACTTACCTCGAAGCCTGTTAGAAGGCTAGCACAAGCTTCACTAAGTCCGCTTTTGGCGGACCGAACCTTCTGGACCCCCGTACTCATGATGGTACGGTGCTCCTCGTCGATGGAGGCGCCCTTAAGCACCTCCAGCAGATTGTCCGACGCCTCCGGTTGGATGGAGGACGCCGGCTCAATAGGCTTGCTCCTCTTGGCAGGAGTTCGCCTGTCGCGGTCCGGAACCGTTGATGATTCCGGCGCGGTGTCTGGCTTAAAGCCGAACTTGGAGCCCTGGGGGGTCTTGTCCCCTTTACTCCTAGAATCCGGGAGGTCGCCTCGCGGCTCCTCCTGGACCACCTCCTCTTGCCCCGTAGCTTGTCGCGACGCCACTTCGGCGTCATCCGCAGCATAGGGGAGGCAGCGGGCGGAACTGAATTCACGTCCGATGAATCCAGGGAGCCGCTCGACGACTCGTCGAGCCCGTCCTTGGGCGGGCTACATGATTATATTCGACATTAGGGAAAGCTGCGGAACAAAAGGAATATCATGAGTTACTCTGGTATTCGAACACTTACGATTTCGCCGGACGCTTGGCCCTGTCCGGCCACTCCTCTTCGTCCTCGTCGGTGTCGGGGGCGTAGTCCGGCGGAGGGGTTTTCCTCTTCTTGGACCCTTCGGCCTCCCCTACTAGGGCGGCCTTCCTCTTCTTTCCTCCCCCCGCTAGAGGGGGAGAGGTCTCTTCTTCCTCCTCCTCGTCTTCACGGGAGGAGTGCGTCTCGGACTCATCGGACGACGAGTCCGACACCACCATATGCCGGGAACTCTTTCGAGTCCCCGTGGCCTTCTTTTTCTTGGCCTTCTTCTCCGGCACCACATAAGGTGCCGGAACCAGCAGCTTCACTAGGAGAGCAGGGGCTGGGTCTTCGGGCAAGGGAGCCGGACAGTTAATCAGTCCAGACTTCGCCTGCCAATCCTGTCAAAGGTGAGGGAGTTTAGATCCCGCATAGAGTCAAACTATGAAGAAAACTTAACATCCTGTAAAGATGAAAATATTTTACCTCGCCAGCAGGACGCTGCGAGCTGAATCCGCGGTCTTCGGAGGCGGATGTGGGAGCCTCGGCGCCTTTGGTTAGCCCCTTCCAGACATCTTCGTACGTCATGTCGAAGAGCCTGCTCAGAGTTCGGTGCTGCGCCGGGTTGAACTCCCACAAATTGAAGTCCCATTCTTGACACGGAAGGATCCGGCGGACGAGCATGACCTGGACTACGTTGACAAGCTTGAGCTGCTTGTTCACCAGGGACTGGATGCATTTTTGCAGTCCGGTCACCTCTTCTTCGTCGCCCCATGACAAGCCCGTCTCCTTCCAGGACGTGAGCTGCGTAGGGGGTCCGGATCGGAATTCAGGGGCTGCGATCCACTTCGGATCGCGTGGCTCGGTGATGTAAAACCACCCTGACTGCCACCCCTTCAAGGTCTCCACAAAGGAGCCCTCGAGCCATAAGACGTTGGCTATTTTGCCCGCCATGGCACCTCCGCACTCCGCCTGGTTGCCGCGCACCACCTTTGGCTTGACGTTGAAGGTCTTGAGCCAGAGGCCGAAATGGGGGCGGATGCAGAGGAAAGCCTCACACACGACGATAAACGCCAAGATATTGAGGATGAAGTTCGAGGCCAGATTGTGGAAATCTAGGCCATAGTAGAACATGAGCCCGTGGACAAATGGGTGGAGAGGAAAACCCAGTCCGCGGAGGAAGTGGGGAAGAAATACTACCCTCTCATGGGGCCTTGGGGTGGGGAGAAGCTGCCCCTCCTTAGGAAGCCGGTGCGCGATGTCTTTGGACAGGTATCCGGCCTTCCTTAGCCTTTTGACATGGCCCTCCGTGACGGAGGAGACCATCCACTTGCCTCCCGCTCCAGACATTGTTGGAGAAGGTTGAGGTAGGAAGTGCAGGCTTGGGCGCTGGAGCTCGGGTGCGCAGAAGATGGATAGGCAAAGGAGGAAGAAGGCGTAGGTAAAAAGGTGGATCCTTATCCCCTTATATGAGCGGATGCGACTATGTGTCCCCACCAGCCTAGTAAAACTCGCTTGCCTCCCAAGCGCCGTGATAAATGGCGCGGTTGGGTTACCCACGTCCGTATTGATGAGAATCCCGTAAATGGGGGACACGATCTCTGCTTTGACAAGACGTGCCAAGGAAACTGCCTCGCAAAACACGCTGAGGTGGAAAAGTGAAAACGATTCGGATAAAGGCTTGGCCGTAGTGTGATGTCACGCTGCGAAATACGTCAGCAGATTAGATTTGTGTTAATATTATTCTCTCTGTGGCAATACGTGGAAACTTATTTTACAGAGCAGGACACTACTCTTGGTGTTTACAAACTTTTATGAAGAATTTGGAGGAGGAACCCGCCTTGCAATGCCAAAGACAATCTATGCGCCGGACTCGTCGTCATTGAAGTCTGGTTCAGGGGCTACTGAGGGAGTCCTGGATTAAGGGGTGTTCGGGTAGCCGGACTATACCTTCAGCCGGACTCCAGGACTATGAAGATACAAGATTGAAGACTTCGTCCCGTGTCCGGATGGGACTTTCCTTGGCGTGGAAGGCAAGCTTGGCGATGCAGATATTCAAGATCTCCTACCATTGTAACCGACTTTGTGTAATCCTAACCCTCTCCGGTGTCTATATAAACCGGAGGGTTTTAGTCCGTAGGACAACTTCATCATACAACAATCATACCATAGGCTAGCTTTTAGGGTTTAGCCTCCTTGATCTCATGGTAGATCTACTCATGTACTACCCATATCATCAATATTAATCAAGCAGGACGTAGGGTTTTACCTCCATCAAGAGGGCCTGAACCTGGGTAAAACATCATGTTTCTTGCCTCCTGTTACCATCTGGCCTAGACGCACAATTAGGGACCCCCTACCCGAGATCCGCCGGTTTTGACATCGACAACGATCTTTATCGGTCAAACCGCATAACAACATACGTTGTTCCATTTGTCATCGATATGTTACTTGCCCGAGATTCGATCGTCAGTATCTCAATACCTAGTTCAATCTCGTTACCGGTAAGTCTCTTTACTCGTTCCGTAATGCTACATCCCGTAACTAACTCATTAGTCACATTGCTTGCAAGGCTTATAGAGATGTGCATTACCGAGAGGGCCCAGAGATACCTCTCTGATACATGGAGTGACAAATTCTAATCTCGATCTATGCCAACTCAACAAACACCATCGGAGACACCTGTAGAGCATATTTATAGTCACCCAGTTACGTTGTGACGTTTGATAGCACACTAAGTGTTCCTCCAGTATTCGGGAGTTGCATAATCTCATAGTCATAGGAACATGTATAAGTTATGGACAAAGCAATAGCAATAAACTAAACGATCATAGTGCTAAGCTAACGGATAGGTCAAGTCAATCACATCATTCTCTAATGATGTGATCCCGTTTATCAAATGAAAACTCTTTGTCCATGGCTAGGAAACTTAATCATCTTTGATTAACGAGCTAGTTAAGTAGAGGCAAACTAGTGACACTCTGTTTGTCTATGTATTCACACATGTACTAAGTTTCCGGTTAATATAATTCTAGCATGAATAATAAACATTTATCATGATATAAGGAAATATAAATAACAACTTTATTATTGCCTCTAGAGCATATTTCCTTCAGTCTCCCACTTGCACTAGAGTCAATAATTTAGATTACATTGTAATGATTCTAACACCCATGGAGTCTTGGTGCTGATCTTGTTTTGCTCGTGATAGAGGCTTAGTTAACGGGTCTGCAACATTTAGATCCGTATGTATCTTGCAAATCTCTATGTCTCCCTCCTTGACTTGATCGCGGATGGAATTGAAGCGTCTCTTGATGTGCTTGGTTTTCTTGTGAAATCTGGATTCCTTTGCCAAGGCAATTGCACCAGTATTGTCACAAAAGATTTTCATTGGACCCGATGCACTAGGTACGACACCTAGATCGGATATGAACTCCTTCATCCAGACTCCTTCATTTGCTGCTTCCGAAGTAGCTATGTACTTTGCTTCACTCGTAGATCCTACCACGACGCTTTGCTTGGAACTGCACCAACTGACAGCTCCACCATTCAATGAAAATACGTATCCGGTTTGTGACTTAGAGTCATCCGGATCAGTGTCAAAGCTTGCATCGACGTAACCGTTTACGACGAGCTCTTTGTCACCTCCATAAACGAGAAACATGTCCTTAGTCCTTTTCAGGTATTTCAGGATGTTCTTGACCGCTGTCCAGTGATCCACTCCTGGATTACTTTGGTACCTCCCTGCTAAACTAATAGCAAGGCACACATCAGGTCTGGCACACAGCATTGCATACATGATAGAACCTATGGGTGAAGCATAGGGAATGACTTTCATTTTCTCTCTATCTTCTGTAGTGGTCGGGCATTGAGTCTGACTCAACTTCACACCTTGTAACACAGGCAAGACCCTTTCTTTGCTTGATCCATTTTTAACTTCTTCAAAACTTTATCAAGGTATGTGATTTGTGAAAGTCCAATTAAGCGTCTTGATCTATCTCTGTAGATCTTGATGCCCAATATATAAGCAGCTTCACCGAGGTCTTTCATTGAAAAAGTCTTATTCAAGTATCCTGTTATGCTATCCAGAAATTCAATATCATTTCCAACCATCAATATGTCATCCACATATAATACTAGAAACACTATAGAGCTCCCACTCACTTTCTTGTAAATACAGGCTTCTCCAAAAGTCTGTGTAAAACCATATGATTTGATCACACTATCGAAGCGTATATTCCAACTCCGAGATGCTTGCACCAGTCCATAAATGGATTGCTGGAGCTTACACACTTTGTTAGCACCTTTTGGATCGACAAAACCTTCTGGTTGCATCATATACAACTCTTCTTTAAGATATCTATTAAGGAATGCAGTTTTGACATCCATTTGCCAAATTTCATAATCATAAAATGTGGCAATTGCTAACATGATTCGGACGGACTTAAGCATCGCTACGGGTGAGAAGGTCTCATCGTAGTCAACTCCTTGAACTTGTCGAAAACCTTTCGCAACAAGTCGAGCTTTGTAGACAATAACATTACCGTCAGCGTCAGTCTTCTTCTTGAAGATCCATTTACTCTCTATGGCTTGCCGATCATTGGGCAAGTCAACAAAAGTCCACACTTTGTTATCATACATGGGTTCCATCTCAAATTTCATGGCCTCAAGCCATTTGGCGGAATCTAGGCTCATCATCGCTTCCTTATAGTTCGTAGGTTCGTCATGGTCAAGTAACGTGACCTCCAGAACTGGATTACCGTACCACTCTAGTGCGGATCTTACTCTGCTTGACCTACAGGTTTGGTAGTAACTTGATCAGAAGTTTCATGATCATCATCATTAGCTTCCTCACTAATTGGTGTAGGAATCACTGGAACTGATTTCTGTGATGAACTACTTTCCAATAAGGGAGCAGGTACAATTACCTCATCAAGTTCTACTTTCCTCCCACTCACTTCTTTCGAGAGAAACTCTTTCTCTAGAAAGGATCCATTCTTAGCAACGAATATCTTGCCTTCGGATCTATGATAGAAGGTGTACCCAACAGTCTCCTCTGGGTATCCTATGAAGACACATTTCTCCGATTTGGGTTCGAGCTTATCAGGTTGAAGCTTTTTCACATAAGCATCGCGGCCCCAAACTTTAAGAAACGACAGCTTGGGTTTCTTGCCAAACCACAGTTCATATGGTGTCGTCTCAACGGATATCGATGGTGCCCTATTTAACGTGAATGCATTCGTCTCTAAAGCATAACCCCAAAACGATAGCGGTGAATCAGTAAGAGACATCATAGATCGTACCATATCTAATAAAGTGTGGTACCATTATGCTGTGGTGTTTCAGGTGGCGTGAGTTGTGAAACTATTCCGCATTGTTTCAAATGAAGACCAAAATTATAACTCAAATATTCACCTCCACGATCAAATCGTAGAAACTTAATTTTCTTGTTACAATGATTTTCCACTTCACTCTGAAATTCTTTGAACTTTTCAAATGTTTCAGACTTATGTTTCATCAAGTAGATATACCCATATCTGCTCAAATCATTTATGAAGGTCAGAAAATAACGATACCCGCCATGAGCATCAACACTCATCGGACCGCATACATCAGTATGTATTATTTCTAATAAGTCTCTTGCTCGTTCCATTGTTCCGGAGAACGGAGTCTTAGTCATCTTGCCCATGAGGCATGGTTCGCAAGCATCAAGTGATTCCAAAAGCCCATCAGCATGGAGTTTCTTCATGCGCTTTACACATATATGACCTAAACGGCAGTGCCACAAATAAGTTGCACTATCATTATTAAAACTTATATCTTTTGGCTTCAATACTATGAATATGTGTATCGCTACTATCAAGATTTAGAAAAATAGACCACTCATTAAGGGTGCATGACCATAAAAGATATTACTCATATAAATAGAACAATCATTATTCTCTGATTTAAATGAATAACCGCCTCGCATCAAACAAGATCTAGATATAATGTTCTATGCATCTCCTAGATAGATCTTGTGTGATCGTAGGAAATTTTTCGAAATTGCATGCTACGTTCCCCAACAAGGGGTACCTAAGGTTACACACGGTTGGTTGCATCTAGAGATAAACATGCCGAATATTTGAATATGCCTTGAAGTGTGTGCCAAGTCTTCAAAAAATTCCGTCTTAGAGTACGCCGAAGGTCATGGCAAACATCACACATGTCCCATTCTTCAGTTATAGGTGGGTCCTCGACCCTGCCCATGATGAGTGGTAGGCCGACGAGATGAGTACCCCCTAATCCGGGACAACACCAGGTTGTGTGCGATGTGGGCCAGGGGCATGAGTGCGCAAGCGAGGAGACCGTCGGATGTTCTTCCGGTCAACCAAAATGAATAGTTTACCTTTTTGGTTATCGAGAGCAATACTTCTTTTTGGGGAGCACCTATTCGTCACGTAACTGGAAAAATGTTTCAATAATAACTTTATTTTCTGACCATCAAATTGACATTCAACAGCTGACTCATCCTCTTCAAACCCACTTAGCCATGTTCATCTTCATCCTCATGAAGTTGACAACCGATCTAGCCCTAACCACTTGCCCTAGGATGTTGCTGCGACCTCTTTCATTTGTGGATGTTGTTTTACATTTTTATTATGTTATAGTACCTTTGACAATGGGTAGCCTTCTCTTCCCTCCTCCACAAGAAAAGATTCCATGCTTTCCTCCTCCCGTCAACGCCACCACCGGTCCGCCTCATCTTCGATGGCCTTTGGGCCATGGAGGTGCTAAGAACCTCGGCCCCCATCGGCGGGAGGGGCCCCATTCTCGTTCTTGTTAAGTTTAGCGTCTTGCCTGGGGTTGTGTGGCGGCGGCGATGTCCCTCGGTTGGAATAATGTATCCCACATTCTATCCCCATCCAGATAGTGCGTCTAGTTTCGTTGAAGGGTGTGTGGAGATGTGTCTCCGTCAGATCTCGTGAGATTCAGTCGGTGCTGGTCTTTAGTGGATTTGTTTGGATCCGGTATTTGTTCGTCTTTATTTGGGTGTTTTACAAGTCTGGTCCTTCCGATCTACGACTTCCTTCATCAACGATGGTTGCTGCTTTAGTGCGGGTCATATAAGGCCTTAGCACGACAACTTCCCGATTGTCTACTAAAAGGTTTGTCCGGCTCCGACAAGGAAGAGGCGATAACGACAACACACCTTTGACTCGCACTAGTGCCTGTAGTCGTCGCTAGTTGATCAATGGATCTGGTTGCAATTTTTATTACCTCTGTTGTTTGATGTTCCTATAGACCCAAAGCGGTTAGACCCTTCCCTAGACCCTGTGCAAGCGAAAGCTATGTGCATCAGGTTGTTCTTTTCTTTTAGTGTTACTTATACTGCCATGATTGAAGATGAATATATTTTTAGTTTCTCGGGAAAAAATAGTACCTTTGACAGTGGAACCCGATCCTTCTTTTGGATTGCATGGAAAAGAAAGAGAGAAAAGACAGTCGACCCACAAAATACCCAGGCCCACAGGCCAGAAGCGGAGCAAGCTAGAAACTAAACAGCATCGTGCATTTGTGATTTCCCTACACTCTTCACGTCCGATGCATGCCCAGGCTTCTCTCAAACATTTGCTGCCCCGACAGCAACAGATCCAACATTAGAATGTATGCCCCCTGTCCCATAATATAAAAACGTTTTTGATACTAGAACGTTTTTGATACTAGACTAGTTCCAAAAACGTTCTTATATTATGGAACGGAAGGAGTAGTTGAGTACATCTAATGTGCAGTTCGGGCTTGCTACCACCACCACATGACACAAGCAGGTGGCAGCAAATGGTTTGCTTCTCATCTTACTTCTTAAAATACTACCGCCACATGAGCACCAGTCAGCTAGCTCAACCCATGAGCACCAGTCAGCCTTACACACACAAGGAACTGCATCCCTACACTTCCATGATCCCATCAGTCGTTGGGGCAGGCACGAGTCTTGTCCTCTGAACTAAGATGGTCGCGGCGACCTCCGGCCAGGGCAGGCGCTACGGCTACCGTCATGTGTTGCCAGCTTCCTGCAAATACACGAGATTGTCATCACAGCTGTAGTGAAACAGCGACCTCATTGAAGATTGTACACGCTGATGTGTACACATAAGCCCTAGACTAATTACTCAACTCTTAACAAACGGTTCCGGGGAACACTCAAGAACCAACATCTATAGTATGATATGTAGATTGTAGCATTACCAATCAGAGGTCTTTTGATGTAAGGGTGCTCGGAGAAGGCAAAATAGAAAACCATTTTTCTAACATTTTGGCAGATAATGCAGGGTATAGGTTATACAAATTAAGTTGCAAATTCTCAATACGTACATAATATAGGTCCGGTAGACCATAAAAATCTGTAGGCTGAGAAAATACCAAGTTGGTGTATGCCCAAACACATAATCTGTTTGTATCCAATACAAGTGATCAGGATGTTTCTCAAAAAGAAACAAGATAGATGAGATCTACCAACCAAAACATCAACCTGCTGCGAGTTGCAACCTACATACTGCAATATCATAACTACGTTATACCACTCACATTAAGCAGTACTCAAGGGGCATAACTTACTCATTGCAACCATTATCAAGGTCATTTCTATCAGCAGGCGTATATGACCCCCTCTTCTTATTGTCACCATGTTCCTTTAACTGTCTTGGTGATTTTCCCCGGTACTCTTCCTTTCTCTGTCCGGAAGCTGAGAAGTCACCTTGTCTTCTTGACACGACGGAGTATGAATAACATTAGTACTGGAATAGCGTAGCAAGATTACACTCACATTGAGCAGCGGTGAAGGAACATGGCTTACTCTCTCAAACCATTATCAGCATCGGAGCGGTGGCTTCTATCATCAGGAGTACACGATCCCCTTTTCTTATCATCACCATGTTCTTTTGATTGTCTTGATGATTTTGCCCTGTAGTCCTCCATTCTCTTTCGGGAAGCTGAGTAATCATTTCGCCTTCTTAGGAAGGTGAGGTATAGAAAACATTAGTTCGGGTATTACCATAGATTACACCTGTCACATGCTAAAAGAAGTAAGATTACACTAATCAGATTTCAGCAGCAGTGAAGCAACAGAACTTACTCTTTGGAACCATTATCAGCATCACGGGGGTCATCTCTATCATCAGGAGTATATGATCCCCTCTTCTTATGCTCATCATGTTCCTTTGATTGTCTTGGTAAACTTGCCTGGCGCTCTTCCTTTCTCTTTCCAGCAGCTGAGTAGTCCTTTCGCCTTCTTGGGACAGTAGGGTATAAAAATTATTAGTTCTGGATAGCATAACAAGTTTACACCCGCCACATTTAGCAGCATGAAGGAATAGAGCTTACTCTTTGGAACCATTATCAGCATCGCAGAGGTCATTTCTATCATCACGAGTATAGCATCCCCT
>NC_041386.1:445827828-445858733 GCF_002162155.2 Triticum dicoccoides
CGCCTTCTTGGGACAGTATAGAGTATAAAAACTAATAGTTCTGGATAGCATAACAAGATTACACCCATAACATTTAGCAGCATGAAGGAACAGAGCTTACTCTTTGGAACCATTATCAGCATCACGGAGGTCATTTCTATCATCACGAGTATAGGATCCCCTCTTCTTATGTTCATCATGTTCCTTTGATTGTCTTGGTAAACTTGCCTGGCGCTCTTCCTTTCTCTTTCCAGCAGCTGAGTAGTCCTTTCGCCTTTTTGAGATAGTAGAGTATAAAACCTATTAGTTCTGGATAGCATAACAAGATTATACCGCCACATTTAGCAGCATGAAGGAACAGAGCTTACACTTTGGAACCATTATCAGCATTGCGGCACTCCTTTCCATCATCATGGGTATAGGATCTGTTCTCCTTACCGTTATCATATTCTTTTGACTGGCTTTGTGATTTTGCTTGGGGAGGCTTTTCCATTCTCTTCTGTGAAGCAGAGTCAGGTCCTGCACGCCTCCTGTGAACAACATACACCGTTATTACAGAGGTGTAAATGACCAAAAAGAACTAACATTAACATATGATCAACATGGAAATAAATCAAAGCTATGCAAACAATGCATGCAATAAAATATGTCTACCAATACTAAACAGAACACAGTTTAGCAAAACAAACAGCGAGCGGTATGATGACATTAGAATGAAAATCATATATGCAACAACCTTTACTCTAGTTAAAACAGCAAGTTTCTCCCCAACAGATTATATACTCTGATGCCAGTAAATTACTCAACTCCCTAAGAAGGTTCTGGTGCATCATAACAATGTCAGAATAGCATATATGTACTTCCCAATACTCAGAATGAAGCTGAGTTTAGTAGGATATCTTCAATCTACTGTGAACTGTGACTGTTATACAGGATATGCGCTGTAGAAAACATCTACATAAGTAATATTGTGACATGTGAGCTGTGTCTGGTAGATACCACTAAGGATTAAGAAGATGAAGTTTGACATCCCAATAAGTATAACAACAAAAGTTCTGGGAATAGCAGATTACCCCAGTCAAATTTAGCAGCAGCGAGAAACTGAACTTACTCATTGTAGCCATTGTCAGCATCAGTACGGTCAATGCCACCATTATCCTCACGTTCTTTTGTCGGTCGTGGTGATTCTGCCCTGCACTCCTCCTTTATCTTTGGGGAAGCAGAGTAGCCATCTCGCCTTCTTGGGGCAGCAGAGTATGAAGATTGAAAAACATCAATTCTTAAAGCATAACTAGATTACGTCAATAACATTTAGCAGCAGGAATACAACTTACTTCTTGTAACCATTAACAGCATTATGTCGGCCATTCATATCATCAGCAGTACATGACCTCCTCTTTTCATCCTTGTATTCAATGGATTGTTTTGGTGATTTTGCCCGGCGCTCTTCCTTTTTATTTGGGGAAGCAGAACAGTCATCTCGCTTTCTTGAGCATGATCCAGAAGATGGTCTGGGTGACCTCCAGCAGGCATGGGATCCCTCATCGTCAGGTGTTACCGGCTTCCTGTCGACATGCAAATTGCTACTACAAAGATGCAAACGTAAAGAAAAGGAATGTAAACCATTTACTCGTATATGACCACATAGAAATAATTCTGAACTATGCACACACCTCATGTAAATAATCCTAAACAGTGAGCAGTACGATGGTGCAAAAAACCAAAGGTGCAACCACAATCCTGTCAGAAGTCAGAACTAAGGTGAAATCAGGACTTTTCTAGCCAAAAGATTATACTGTATTGTATAAGCTGATGCCAAGGGGCTCTCATTCTCTTCCTTCTTTTCTCTCTCCTCCTCGTCTCCTTGAGAGTCGCCTGCCCTAGCCCGGCTCCTCTCCCCTTCTCCTCCGGCGGCTCCACCGTCCGGAGTGGGCATGGGAAGGGAGCCGTGTCGCTGCTCTGTATTGTCGGGGTAGATCTAGGTCATCGTGGTTTGCCTAGATAGCGTTTGGCTATATGCCATTGAGAAGCTTGGCATCGGCGCCCCTGAGCGGCGACCAGTGGAGGCCTCTACATCTAGTTTCCATCCATGGTGGACGGCAGCTGAAAGGGGTGGATCCAGCGACGGCTTTGAAAATAAACTCATGTGGAGGACGGATCTAGAGATTTTTCGAGCTGCTCTGGCATGCTCTCTTAGCCGCTGCTGTGGCGCTAGGGGAGAGGATGGCGGATCTGGCTCGGGACATTGCAGAGCCGGCATGCCGAGGGGTTATCGGCTGGCATCAGAGCTTTCTCATCTTCCTCTACGCCGACCTCCGCCGCCGGAGCTTCAGATCAAACAAAGATTTGTCACCGACGAGCGATTTGGGCGACTTGGGTGCAACGCTGGCTTCATGTGGATTTGCCGGCAAACTCCGACCTCCCCTTCTTCAACCTGCAGAAGAGAGGCCCTACTTTCCTTGCCCTCCGCTGACAAGGCTGTGGCCACAGGTGGTGGCCAAGGCATCTCCGGCGAGGTCACCGGACAATTCAGGAACCGATTGTGTTTTTGTGTTCTCTCTTGGGGTCCGAATGTAAAACGGTAGGACTTGCTTGTAATTTCTGTGTTCTTTGTGGTCCTCTGCGCAGTGTTATAATACTTTTGTTAACTTAATGCCAGCTCTGGGAAAGCTGATGCCAGTGAACTGTACACAACTACACATGTTCTGGAAAGAAGTACTGAAAGAATTAACATGCATCTACAAGGATATGTAGCCCTAGCAGGAAAGGAAGAACTTTCAACATGATAATGCTTGTGAAAGGAAGAGTAGACCATTTTCATATATTTTGGCAGACAATATAGTGGTACAGGTTATGGCTACGCGAGAAGGCTAAATAGATCACCCATAATTAATATAGGTCCAGTAGACCATAATTCACTCCTGGGCGAGAAAAAAACTAAGTCTGTACACCCAGGGTTGATCACAAACTGTATGTTATCCAACACAGAGCATCAGCTATTGCACACACATGATTGGTGCTGTAAAGGTAAAAAATAATCCAAAAAGGATAACTAACAACTATCAATTTATTGCAGGCTGTAACCGATATACTGAAGCAAGGGGTTAAAGGGATGAAGTTCGAGACACCAATAAGTGTAACACCATTAGTCCATTAGTCCTGGATTATCGCAACTAGACCATGCCGGTAACATTTAGCAGCAATCAAGGAAGAGAACTTACTCTCTGGAACCATTAACTGCATCATGGCGGTCATTTCTATCATGAGGGGCACCCTTTGTATCCTTGTTATATTCTTCTGACTCTCTTGATGATTTTGCCTGGCGCTCTTCCTTAATCCTTGGTGAAGTAGAGCAGTCACCTTGCATTCTTAGGTCAGGGGAGTATGAACATAAGTTCTGTATAGCATAACTAGATCATGCCAGTAACTTTTAGTAGCAGTTTAGAAACAAAACTTACTCGTTGTGACTATGATCAGCACCATGGCAGTCATTTCTATCATCAGGAGTATTGGATCTCCGCTTCCTATGTTTATCATGTTCTTTTGACTGTCTTGGTGATTGTTCCCGATGCTCTTCTTTTCCCTTTGGGGAAGCAGAGTAGGCATCTCGCCTTCTTGAGTGTGATCCAGAGGATGGTCTGGGTGACCTCTGGCGGGGACAGGATCTCTTACCACCATCAGTTGTTGCCCGCCTCCTGTCAACACATACATTGTTACTACAATGGTGGATATGCACAAAAGGAATGCAGTTAACCATTTATTCATATGACAACCATACAAATAAATCTGAACTGTGCACGCAGATTATGTAACCAATCCTAAATAGAACACTGTTCAGTAATACAAACAGCGAGCAGCACAATGGTAATAAAAAAGCATGGATGCAACCACAACCATGTCAAACAATAGCTAAATGCGATAATTTTTCTCACCAATAGATTATATATGCTGATGGCAATGAACTGTGCAACTATGTCCTGGAGATAATTACTAAACTCTAAAAAGAAGGTTCTGGGGCATGATATCAGTGTCACTATAGCGAATAATGTATAATCACACGGTAGTAACATATTTCTAGTAGGATATGTAGCCCTATCAAGATATAAGTACTTCCGATGTAACAGATCTCAAGAAAGACACAGTAAAAACTTCATGTATTTTGACAGATGTAGTGGTATATGTCATGGCCTATGGGTACGACAAGGCCAAAATATCACAACACACGAAATGCAAGTAGTATAGACTCAATAGACCGCAATACACTATTGGTCGAGAATAAATTAAGTTTGCGTATGCCGAGGCTTACATCACAAACAATCTATTGTCGTACACAGATGATTAGCTGTACACACAAGATTGATGCTGTACTCAAATTGTGCAGTAAAATAACCTTTAAATAAGATGACGTAACTACATCCATGTATTAGTTCCATATTAGCTAACTAGATATTTCGCAGTCACATTTAGTAGCAGTGAAAGAAGAGAACTTACTCTTTGAAACTATTATCAGCATCACGGCAGTCACTTCGATCATCACGACTATAGGATCTCCGCTTCTTATCCTTATCATGTTCTTTGGACAATCTTAGTGATTTTGACAGGCGTTCTCCCTTTCTCTTTGATGAAGTAAAGTAGTCATCTCGCCTTGGAAGGAGAGCATGGACTACATTAGTTCTAGAATAGTATAACTGGATTACACAAGCTGCATTTAGCAGCACAGTAGAAACAGGATGTCAGAACCTACTCATTGTGGCCATTGTCAGCATCACGGCAGTTGTTTCTATCAGGACTAAAAGATATACGGTTCTTGTCCTCATCATGTTCATTTGCCTGCCTTGGTGATTTTGTCTGGCACGCTTCTTTTCTCTTTGGTGCAGCAGAATAGTCAGGTGTTGCCCGCCTCCTGGCCATATACAGTACTGTTACAGAGGTACAAACGCCGAGAAACAAGCAGCACTCGGTTGGCTAAAGGTGTGCGTCCAGTCCACACGCTCTCAAGGACTAGCCTCCTCAGGGTGTCCTCATGGTTGTCTACTTGTCTTGATTAAAATTTAGCAGCAATGAAGGGACAGAACTTACTCATTGGAATAATTATCAGTGTCATGACGTTCACTTCTACCACCAGGAGTACAGGATCCCAGCTTCTTATCGTTGTCATGTTCTTTTGATTGTCCTGACGATTTTGCCTGGCACTCTTCCTTTCTCTTTGGTGAAGCAGAGTAGTCACCACGCCTTCTTGGTGCAGGAGAATGTGACCTACAGTGTAGGTGAGATCACTTATTAAAAATAAATCAAATATTTCGCACACTTCTTCATGGTGAGGCACTCATTTGGCGAGATTCACTGAAATACCGTGATCTATCACGACCACCTTGGCGAGGAGAACGGGAGTGTGAACGAGAACGAGACCGTCCTTCAAGAAAGATAGCAATTTATCAATATTGCAATTTGTAGCACATGGTATAGACTCATACTAATACGATATTAATTTTGAAAAGGAGATTTTTTCTGCCAGATACCAGCAGGCGTGGCCCTGGCAGGAAAACTAGTGTCCACCTGTCCGGTGAAGATAGAACCAATGACAAGGAATTGCAATATATATATCAGGGCAGCCTTGTGTGCGTAGCTCCCGCTTGCGCAGGTTCCGGGGAAGGGTCAGACCACTTTGGGTCTTTTGTAGGCATAAAACTAAATGAACCATGACTCTACCTTTTTGTGTTCATATTTACTTTAGAGTTTATCTAACATCAAATGATAAAGTGGGCAGCTTACAGTTTCTATCAGTAAAAGAAGATCACCTAAACTCCCCAGAATTCAGCAAAGCATCATGATGAAAAGGACACACAAGTATAGCAGATGAAAATAAAACAGATTACCATGGCTAGAAAGATCGCGCCCTTTAGAACCAGAATGAACTCTGCAGAGCAGGAATACAAGTTAACAAAAATAAAACATACAAATTTTCTCAAAAAAGAAAACAATGAAACAGAAGAAACTTCTAACATAGTGATGGGTATGGCCTACCTTACTCCAGTTCGTCTACGCATGTCTTCAGGCCTTTTCCGTTTATCCGTGGCAGGCTCAACTTTAATTTCACGTCCACAAAACAGCTTACGGTTCATGTGATATTGCGCCTCCGAAGCATCATGGGAGTCAAAAAACTCAATAAAAGCAAACCCTTTTGGCTCCCTGCACAGCACATATGTTAATATAATAATTATAAAATGTTAGATAAATAATATTCAGACCATGCTATACAAATTTAAAACACATATTGATAAAAAGTGGTATGTACCCGACGAGTTACCACCACAGTTTCGTATAAGCTAACCCTGTACGATTCTTCACAAAACACAGCCAATAACTTACTAGCATTTTCACCAAAATAGTAGCGAGCTTCCCAAAAACCAGTTGAGAGCCCATGCTATTCTAGTAGCCAAATTTGTTGTAGAATCACATCTTCATAAAACGATTCACTTCAAATTCCTCAAATGTTTGAAAACTCATCAAAGTACTTGAAACCAACTTCTCACTGCTATAACTTTCACATGGAAGGTCCAGTAAAACCATCATCTCTTCAGAAAACCGATTTTGCCAACAAACCAAATCTTGTCTTCCTAGAAGAACTTCTCACACAAGACTATCTAATCACATGTACTTCAAGACATCCTGGAAATCATTCCAAAGAATGATTCATACCAGACGAGAACACATAAATAGCAGAAGATAAAGTAACTATATCCTCCATAGTCTATAGGTTGTTAAAATTATTAAGTTTGAGACTTCAATGAGTTACTCGGCTTATACATTTATCATAAATCTATTCTGCAATATTTATGGATTTTGCAACAAATACAAACAAAAGGAGGAAATAGGGTACACGTGGGGCTTTTATGCAAAATTGATATGTCACTGGTCAGCTTCTCCATGCAGTATCTAAGGACTCAGAGTTTGGGGCCATGCAGACATTAACAATCATTTTTCCATATGAGCAGAAGAAAAGCACCACAAAAGGTTGCTCTTCTAACTCTTGAAGCATATCAGTAAGAGAAGACATGAAGCAATGAAGCTTCAAAAGCTGCTGGATCTTCAGTGGTCGAACATGCCTAAATGTCTAATGAGAGAAAATCAGTTGGCGCTTCGGTAACACTTACCCACTGTAGTAATCTTTTGGCATGTAAATATCCCGAACAGGACCAAACTTTGCAAAAGGAACTCGAAGATCTTCATATCTGCAGGAAATTCTGAAAATCATGAGGACGAGCAAGTTAGAAACCACAAACATGAAACATGGCCAAGCATAAATAGCAGGCGGAGGGGTTCAAAATTCTGTACCTGCAGTTATGAGGGATGTTACGCACCAAGAGGCTTATAGGACCTTTTTCCTTCCTTCCTCCTTGCTCATCAGAACTTCTCCTAGGAGTGCTTCGTCGCCTGCCGTCATCTCCGCCCTTGGGAGAGCGGCTCCTCACCATTGCTCGTGGCACCTGAACACATGTCACCACTAATCATAACTATGCACCCACATATCATTCACCTTGTCCATGCAGGCGACTCATGGTATTGATAACAAGCAATTCAAAATTGCACCCACATTTCATCATAAAATTGTAAGAGAACCAGATCAACAGCATCAGCTTTCATGATGAGTCATCTGAATCACTAATAATTACCGGCACTACTGACAGCATGAATATACAGATAACTTTATCCATGGGAAGATGAGGACTGGCTGATTATGGCATAAAAGGTATACAATGACATTAGGATAGGCTCTCAAGTGCAGTTATATCCCTGCATTGCACAAAACTAACTAGTCAATCCAAGATGTGCAGAAGGCGCCCCTGATCAAGGAAGGATGGACTTCCACACAATGACACAAGGCAGTGAGAAATCAAGAATTTTGTAATTTTGTAAAAGAGGAGGTAATATTGTAAGGAAAAGGGAACCCACACTACCGAAACAAACTAGTCCATCTAGGTTTCATTCAGACACCCGTACTAATCAGATGAACTGACGCGGCGGCTTAAAAAAAAGAGAAATTTCGCAACAGAAGGGAAATCAAACGCTAGCACGCGCCAAGATGAGATGAGGCGCGACGGTTCCGAGCCCTGTGCCTCCCGCAAAGAAGCCTAATGTGGGGTGGGTGCTGGAATTCAACACACTGACCCTATCTACAGTAGTTAGTTGTAGGGCATTCTGCCCCCCAGAACCCAAATACTTCATCGCCGGGAAGAGAGGGAGAGAGATAGAGGAAGGGGTGGGGTTACCAGGATAGTGCAACGCCACCGCCGCCGCCGGCGCGACCTGTGCTGGAGTGGTGGAGGTGGCTAGGGCAGGACGTACAGGGACCGGGGACCGCACGCACGCGAGGAAGGAGGCAGACGGTGAGAGAGAAATGGTGGCAGTGGCAGCCGACTCGGGCGAGGTTGGGTGGGGTTTTTCTTTTATTGGGCCTCTAGGAGGCTGAGTTATTTTGATTATGGGCTTCCTTTCATGCCTGGGCTTTAGGCCACGTTTGTTTTCGTTTTGTAACTAAACCTTACCTTCCCTCAAAAAAAAAACTAAACCTTACCTTACCTTCCCTCAAAAATAATAAAAACTAAACCTTACCTTGTGCTAAAATCTTCTCAAAAAGAAAAAACCTTGTGCTAAAAAAACTTACCTCTCCCCCCTAAAAAAAACCTTACCTCTACCTGAACAAGCATTTGTTATTTTAAAAAGCTGAAAAGCATTTGACTACTTTTCTCAACAACAACATGTAAAATGTGTACACGACAGCAATCGTAGTCTTCCAGGGAAAAGGAAGCACAACCGCCACTGAATCTATCAGGTTTCCCTCGCCTCCATCCGTAGCTTTAGCATTGTGCGGTGAGGAAAACATCGGGTGATTGTACATGTGTTTTTTAGTTTTTAGGAAGAAAAAAATGTGTTCTTCAATGGCAACATTAATGTAGTGTCTTTGAAAATAAATGTCATTTGATTCTTTTCCTGTTGCGACGAGGCTTTTCCAGGTGACACAACATAACGAGGTTCTGTTTCCATCGCAGGTTTGGTGCAACTATTTGCGGAGTTTAAGTTTATGTCCTCACGTGACCGATCTTTCATATTTGTTGAGTATTTATTGATGAGCCTTGGTGCTTTTGTTGGTTTAAATTATTTGGGGCTGGATTATTTCCTCGATATTATGATGCACATCTTGCGGTTCGACAACCTACACTTTTAGGGGGTCATCCTAGCCTCAAGTTCATTCACCGTTCATGGCAGTCTCACTACTCATGTCTAATTGCAGTGCCCTTTTTGAAGGTTTGGGACGATTTCGTCTTCCAAAATTTATTACCACAATGGCGTGTTTGAGAAATATCATTATAATTCTTAGTTTTTTTCGCGAATACGCAAAGATTGAGTATCATTGCATTGATAGGAGGGGTGAAAAAATACAGAGGGTAATTGCTACAGCGGCCACGCGTACACAAGTTGGCGCGGGCACAAGTAGCAGGAGCAGTGAGGGTAGGGGTTGCTCATCCCCGATACATCAAGCTAGAGCCTATCTCTCAGAGATCATCATCGCCAAGCCGTTGGCGCCGGCGCTAGCCCATAGGTGAGCATCTTCCTGAATAGACCGAAGCAAGCTAGCGATGGAGGGGTGCAGCTGGTCGAAGACACACCCATTCTGGTGTTTCCAGATTGAGCAGGCGGTGAGGGCAGTGATGGAGTTTAACCCCTTCCGTAGAGCAGCGGGCGATGTGGAGCATGCATCGATCCACCAATCCGCAAAAGGCGTGTCCGGGTCTGGGATCGTAGCGGTCGATCTGCACTAAGAGAGAACCTCGTGCCAAATTTGGCGGGAGAAAGGGCAAGCAGCGAACAGATGGTGCATGTCCTCGGTGTCCTGGTCACAAAGCATGCACCGGTCGTTGTGAGGTAAACCATGGCGGGCGAGGCGATCGGCCGTCCAGCACCGATCCTGCAGGGCCAGCCAGATGAAGGCTTTGATGCGAAGGGGGGGCCATGTCTTCCAGGTAAGCTTCCAAGATGCATCCGAGGTAGAGCCGTGGAAGAGCGCAAGATAGCAGGACTTGGCCGAGTAGATGCCGGACTCCGTCCACCTCCAGTGCAGCACATCATGCCCAACCGCGAGGCTTGTGGCCTGCAAAGCGTGCCAGAGGTTGATGTACTGGACAAGGGCGGCGGGGCCGAGCGCGCCGGCGATGTCCCGCACCCACGCGCGCCCAGGAAGGCCCTCAGCCACCGTCCGGACGCGACGATGACGTCGAGAGACCATAGAGAAAACCAGGGGCTCGATCTCAGAGATGGACTTGCCCTTGATCCAGGGATCCGTCCAGAACTTGCAAGAATGCCCATCTCGCACCTCCTAAGTGGTGGAGGCTCTGAAAATCTGTGCGGCTGCCAGGTCGTGGGGGAGGTGAAGCTGACTCCAGGGACGCAAAGTGTCAGTGCGCTGGAGCCATAGCCATCTGGCGCGCAGGGCAACACTAGTGCACTGCAGGTCGCAGATTCCCATGCCGCCGAGGGAGGTGGGGCGGCACACTCGGTCCCAATTGAAGCGACACTGCCCGCCTCGCTCATCCTTGCGGCCAACCCACAGGAAGCCTCGGAAGACCCGATTAACCCACGCGAGCATAGCCTTGTTGACGGCGATGGTGTTGGGGAACGTAGTAATTTCAAAAAATTCCCTACGCACACAAAGGATCATGGTGATGCATAACAACGAGAGGGAGAGTGTGTCCACGTACCCTCGTAGACCGAAAGCGGAAGCGTTAGCACAACGCGGTTGATGTAGTCGTATGTCTTCACGATCCGACCAATCCAAGTACCGAACGCACGGCACCTCCGAGTTCAACACATGTTCAGCTCGATGACGTCCCACGAACTCCGATCCAGCAGAGCTTTACGGGAGAGTTTCGTCAGCACGACGGCGTGATGACGGTGATGATGATGCTACCGACGCAGGGCTTCGCCTAAGCACCGCTACGATATGATCGAGGTGGATTATGGTGGAGGGGGGCACCGCACACGGCTGGGAGAGATCAACAGATCAACTTGTGTGTTCTAGGGTGCCCCTGTCCCCGTATATAAAGGAGCAAGGGGAGGGGGCCGGCGGCCTCATAGGATGCGCCCAAAGGGGGGAATCCTACTCCTACTAGGAGTAGGTTCCCTCTTTCCTAGTCCAACTAGGAGGGGAAGGAAAGAGGAGTAGGGGAGAAGGAAAGAGGGGGCCGGCCCCAAAGCCCTAAACCAATTCGGTTTGGGCCTAGGGGGGCGCACCCCACACTTCCTTGCTGCCCTCTCTTTCCACTAAGGCCCATGAAGGCCCATTGACCCCTCCAGTGAATTCCGGTAACTCTCCGGTCCTCCGAAAAATACCCAAATCACTCGGAACCTTTCCGATGTCCGAATATAGTCGTCTAATATATCAATCTTTACGTCTCGACCATTTCGAGACCCCTCGTCATGTCCCCGATCTCATCTGGGACTCCGAACTATCTTCGGTACATCAAAACACATAAAATCATAATACCGATCGTCACCGAACATTAAGCGTATGGACCCTACAGGTTCGAGAACTATGTAGACATGACCGAGACTCATCTCTGGTCAATAACCAATAGCGGAACCTGGATGCTCATATTGGTTCCTACATATTCTACGAAGATCTTTATCGGTCAAACCGCATAACAACATACGTTGTTCCCTTTGTCATCGGTATGTTACTTGCCCGAGATTCGATCGTCAGTATCCTCATACCTAGTTCAATCTCGTTACCGGCAAGTCTCTTTACTCGTTCTGTAATACATCGTCTCGCAACTAACTCATTAGTTACATTACTTGCAAGGCTTATAGTGATGTGCATTACCGAGAGGGCCCAGAGATACCTCTCCGACAATCGGAGTGACAAATCCTAATCTTGATCTATGCCAACTCAACAAGTACCATCGGAGACACCTGTAGAGCACCTTTATAATCACGCAGTTACATTTTGACGTTTGGTAGCACACAAAGTGTTCCTCTGGTATTCGGGGGTTGCATAATCTCATAGTCATAGGAACATGTATAAGTCATGAAGAAAGCAATAGCAACAAACTAAACGTTCATCGTGCTAACCTAACGGATGGGTCAAGTCAATCACATCATTCTCTAATGATGTGATCTCGTTAATCAGTTGACAACTCATGTCTATGGTTACGAAACATAACCATCATTGATTCAATGAGCTAGTCAAGTAGAGGCAAACTAGTGACACTCTGTTTGTCTATGTATTCACACATGTACTAAGTTTCCGGTTAATACAATTCTAGCATGAATAATAAACATTTATCATGATATAAGGAAATAACAACTTTATTATTGCCTCTAGGGCATATTTCCTTCAGTCTCCCACTTGCACTAGAGTCAATAATTTAGTTCACATCGTCATGTGATTTAACACCAATAGTTCACATCTTTATGTGATTAGTTCACATTTCTATGTGACTAACACCCAAAGGGTTTACTAGAGTCAATAATCTAGTTTACATCGCTATGTGATTAGCACCCAAAGAGTGATCATGTTTTGCTTGTGAGAGAAATTTAGTCAACGGGTCTGCAACATTTAGATCCGTATGTATTTCGCAAATTTCTATGTCTACAATGCTCTGCACGGTGCTATTCTAGCTAATTGCTCCCACTTTCAATATGTATCCAGATCGAGACTTAGAGTCATCTAGATCGACGTAAAAGCTTGCATCGATGTAACTCTTTACGACGAACTCTTTTATCACCTCCATAATCGAGAAATATTTCCTTAGTCCTCTAGGGATAATTTTGACCGATGTCCACCGATCTACTCCTAGATCACCATTGTACTCCCTTGCTAGAAAAATGCTAAGGTATACAATAGGACTGGTAAACAGCATAGCATACTTTATAGAACCTATGACTGAGTGATGTCTACTACACAACCTTCTTCTTGTAAACATTGTTGGGCCTCCAAGTGCAGAGGTTTGTAGGACAGTAGCAAATTTCCCTCAAGTGGATGACCTAAGGTTTATCAATCCGTGGGAGGCGTAGGATGAAGATGGTCTCTCTCAAACAACCCTGCAACCAAATAACAAAGAGTCTCTTGTGTCCCCAACACACCCGATACAATGGTAAATTGTATAGGTGCACTAGTTCGGCGAAGAGATGGTGATACAAGTGCAATATGGATGATAGATATAGGTTTTTGTAATCTGAAAATATAAAAACAGCAAGGTAACTAATGGTAGAAGTGAGCATAAACGGTATTGCAATGCTAGGAAACAAGGCCTAGGATTCATATTTTTACTAGTGCAAGTTCTCTCAACAATAATAACATAATTGGATCATATAACTATCCCTCAACATGCAACAAAGAGTCACTCCAAAGTCACTAATAGCGGAGAACAAACAAAGAGATTATGGTAGGGTACGAAACCACCTCAAAGTTATCCTTTCTGATCGATTTATTCAAGAGTCCGTAGTAAAATAACATGAAGCTATTCTTTCCGTTCAATCTATCATAGAGTTCGTGCTAGAATAACACCTTAAGACACAAATCAACCAAAACCCTAATGTCACCTAGATACTCCAATGTCACCTCAAGTATCCGTGGGTATGATTATACGATATGCATCACACAATCTTAGATTCATCTATTCAACCAACACATAGAACCTCAAAGAGTGCCCCAAAGTTTCTACCGGAGAGTCAAGACGAAAACGTGTGACAACCCCTATGCATAGGTTCATGGGCGGAACCCGCAAGTTGATCACCAAAACACACATCAAGTGGATCAATAGAATACCCCATTGTCACCACGGGTATCCCACGCAAGACATACATCAAGTGTTCTCAAATCCTTAAAGACACAATCTGATAAGATAACTTCAAAGGGAAAACTCAATCCATTACAAGAGAGTAGAGGGAGAAACATCATAAGATCCAAATATAATAGCAAAGCTCGCGATACATCAAGATTGTATCACCTCAAGAACACGAGAGAGAGAGAGAGAGAGATATCAAACACATAGCTACTGGTATATACCCTCAGCCCCGAGGGAGAACTACTCCCTCCTCGTCATGGAGAGCGCCGGGATGATGAAGATGGCCACCGGTGAGGGATTCCCCCCTCCGGCAGGGTGCCGGAACGGGTCTAGATTGGTTTTCGGTGGCTACAGAGGCTTCTGGCGGCGGAACTCCCGATATATTCTGCTCCCCGAAGTTTTTAGGGTATATGGATATATATATAGGAGGCAGAAGTACTTCGGTGGATCTCCGGGCTGTCCACGAGGCAAGGGGGCGCGCCCCCCACCCTCGTGGGCAGCCTGACACTCTTCTGGTCCATCTCCGATACTCCGTGGGCTTCTTCTGTTCCAAAAATAGGTTCTGTGAAGTTTCAGGTCAATTGGACTCCGTTTGATTTTCCTTTTCTGCGATACTCTAAAACAAGGAAAAAACATAAACTGGCACTAGGCTCTAGGTTGATAGGTTAGTCCCAAAAATCATATAAAATAGCATATAAAACATCCAAGGTTGATAATATAATAGCATGGAACAATCAAAAATTATAGATACGTTGGAGACGTATCAGCATCCCCAAGCTTAATTCCTGCTCGTCCTCGAGTAGGTAAATGATAAAAACAGATTTTTTTGATGTGGAATGCTACCTAACATATTTCTCTAAGTAATTCTCTTCATTTTGGCATGAATGTTCAGATCCATAAGATTCAAGACAAAAGTTTAATATTGACATAAAAATAATAATACTTCAAGCATACTAACTAAGCAATCATGTCTTCTCAAAATAACATGGCCAAAGAAAGTTATCCCTACAAAATCATATAGTCTGGCTATGCTCTATCTTCACCACACAAAATATTTAAATCATGCACAACCCCGATGACAAGCCAAGCAATTGTTTAATACTTTTGATGTTCTCAAACCTTTTCAATCTTCACGCAATACATGAGCGTGAGCCATGGACATAGCACTATAGGTGGAATAGAATGGTGGTTGTGGAGAAGACAAAAAGGGGGTAGATAGTCTCACATCAACTAGGCGTATCAACGGGCTATGGAGATGCCCATCAATAGATATCAATGTGAGTGAGTACGGATTGCCATGCAACGGATGCACTAGAGCTATAAGTGTATGAAAGCTCAAAAGAAACTAAGTGGGTGTGCATCCAACTCGCTTGCTCACGAAGACCTAGGGCATTTTAAGGAAGCCCATCATTGGAATATACAAGCCAAGTTCTATAATGAAAAATTCCCACTAGTATATGAAAGTGATAACATAGGAGACTCTCTATGGAGATCTCGGTGCTACTTTGAAGCACAAGTGTGGTAAAAGGATAGTAGCATTGTCCCTTCTCTCTTTTTCTCTCATTTTTTTATTTGGGCCTTTTCTCTTTTTTATGGCATCTTTTTTTTCTCTTTTTTTCGTCTAGAGTCTCATCCCGACTTGTGGGGGAATCATAGTCTCCATCATCCTTTCCTCACTGGGACAATGCTTTAATAATGATGATCATCACACTTTTATTTACTTACAACTCAAGAATTACAACTGAATACTTAGAACAAGATATGACTCTATATGAATGCCTCCGGCGGTGTACCGGGATGTGCAATGACTCATGAGTGACGTGTATGAAAGAATTATGAACGGTGGCTTTGCCACAAATACGATGTCAACTACATGATCATGCAAAGCAATATGACAATGATGAAGCGTGTCATAATATCGGAATGGTGGAAAGTTGCATGGCAATATATCTCGGAATGGCTATGGAAATGCCATAATAGGTAGGTATGGTGGCTATTTTGAGGAAGATATATGGTGGGTGTAAGATACCGGTGAAAGTTGCGTGGTACTAGAGAGGCTAGCAATGGTGGAAGGGTGAGAGTGTGTATAATCCATGGACTCAACATTAGTCATAAAGAACTCACATACTTACTGCAAAAATCTATTAGTTATCAAAATAAAGTACTATGCGGATGCTCCTAGGGGGATAGATTGGTAGGAAAAGACCACCGCTCGTCCCCAACCGCCACTCATAAGAAAGACAATCAATAAATAAATCATGCTCCAACTTCATCACATAACGGTTCACCATACGTGCATGCTATGAGAATCACAAACTTCAACACAAGTATTTCTCAAATTCACAACTACTCAACTAGTATGACTCTAATATCACCATATTTATATCTCAAAACAATCATAAAGAATCAAACTTCTCATAGTATTCAATGCACTTTATATGAAAGTTTTTATTATATCCATCTTGGATGCCCATCATATTAGGACTAAATTCATAACCAAAGCAAACTACCATGCTGTTCTAAAAGACTCTCAAAATAATATAAGTGAAGCATGAGAGTTCATCTATTTCTTCAAAATAAAACCACCGCCGTTCTCTAAAACAATATAAGTGAAGCACTAGAGCAACGACAAACTACTCTGAAAGATATAAGTGAAGATCAATGAGTAGTCGAATAGTTATGCAACTATGTGAAGACTCTCTAACATTTAAGAATTTCAGATCTTGGGATATTATTCAAATAGAAAGCAAAACAAAAGAAAATAAAATGACGCCCCAAGCAAAACACATATCATGTGGTGAATAAAAATATAGCTCCAAGTAAAGTTACCGATGAACAAAGACAAAAGAGGGGATGCCTTCCGGGGCATCCCCAAGCTTAGGCTCTTGGTTGTCCTTGAATATTACCTTGGGGTGCCTTGGGCATCCCCAAGCTTAGGCTCTTGCCACTCCTTATTCCATAGTCCATCGAATCTTTACCCAAAACTTGAAAACTTCACAGCACAAAACTTAACAGAAAACTCCTAAGCTCCATTAGTATAAGAAAATAAATCACCACTTAGGTACTGTTGTGAACTCATTCTAAATTCATATTGGTGTAATATCTACTGTATTCCAACTTATATATGGTTCATACCCTCCGATACTACTCATAGATTCATCAAAAAAAGCAAACAACACATAGAAAACAGAATCTATCAAAAACAGAACAGTCTGTAGTAATCTGTAGGATTCGAATACTTCTCTGACTCCAAAAATCCTGAGAGATTAGGAAGTCCTAGGAAATTTGCTTATTAATATACTGCAAGTGGAATTGGTATTTTATCGCTCTCTGGTAAAAAAATTAAAATTATTCTCGTGAGCGCATACTTTCTGTTTTTTTACAACAAGATCAAATAACAATCACCCAAGGAGATCCTAAAGGCTTTACTTGGCACAAACACTAATTAAAACATAAAAAACACAATCATAACAGAGGATATATGATTAATTTATTACTAAACAGGAACAAAAGCAAGGAGCAAAAATAAAATTGGGTTGCCTCCCAACAAGCGCTAACGTTTAAAGCCCCTAGCTAGGCATGATGATTTCAATGATGCTCACATAAAAGATAAGAATTGAAACATAAAGAGAGCATCAAGAAGAATATGACTAGCACATTTAAGTCTAACCCACTTCCTATGCATAGGGATTTTGTGAGCAAACAACTTGTGGGAACAAGAATCAACTTGCATAGGAAGGTAAAACAAGCATAACTTCAAAATTTTAAGCACATGGAGAGGAAACTTGATATTATTGCAATTCCTAAAAGCATATATTCCTCCCTCATAATAATTTTCAGTAGCATCATGAATGAATTCAACAATATAAACATCACATAAAGCATTGCTTTTATGATCTACAAGCATAGAAAATTTACTACTCTCCACATAAGCAAAATTCTTCTCATTCGGAATAGTGGGAGTATCATAAGAAACTCGTATACTACAAATTGTTTCCACACTAAAAGAGTAGTATTCAGGAAAAGGGTAATCATAATCATGACAAGTTTTATAAATATAATCATCACTATTCTTTATAGCATAAGTATCATCACAATAATCATCATAGGTAGCAACTTTGTTCTCATAATCAATTGGAACCTCTTCCGAAATAGTGGAATCGTTACTAAATAAAGTCATGACCTCTCCAAATCCACTTTCATAATTATCACAATAAGATTCAACATCCTCCAAAATAGTGGGATTACTACTTCCTAAATTTGACACTCTTTCAAACCCACTTTCATCAATATAATCATCATAAGTAGGAGGCATGCTATCATCATTATAAATTTGCATATCAAAACTTGGGAGACCAAAAATATCATATTCATTAAACATAGCATCCCCAAGCTTGGGACAAACATTAATTGCAGCAAATATATTCTCAAAAACATCATCTTCATCGAACATAGCATCCCCAAGCTTGGGCCTTTTCATATCATAAGCATAATCACTCTCATCATTAATAGTATGGACAACACCAATAGTATAGCAATTATCATCATCACAAGGAGTAATAGGAGCAACATCATTTGGGAGGGATACCTTTTTACCTTTGCTTCTCCGTCTTTTCTTTTTCTTCTTCACATCATGTGTGGGTTCAACCCTCTTTTTGGAGCTCCTTATTAATGAGATTGGTTGAATAGATGGCTCCTCCTCGTTACCTGATTCATCATAAGAAATAATAGGAGGATATTGGGAAGTCTCTTCCCTTTCATTAGTATTCTCTTCATCTTCTATTTGTTTTCTTTTCTTTATGTAGTTGGCAATATAAGGATTTTCAATACAATTAACCGCACAATACATATAAATTTCCTCTAGATCAAAATCAAGAAGTTTATCACGGGCAAATACTGGAAGATAGTTAGTTATACGTTTCATTTCTTCATAACCCATAAGCAAACTAATTTCATTATGATGTGCAAGGGAAATCAAGTCATCACAATTTTTGGAAACGATTAGATCATGAAACAATTTGCATTGGATGGTTAAATGACCATGTTCATTGCAAAGTTCACAAGTACGGCTAAGAAAATTTAAATTTTCAGCACAAACATCTAGCCTTTCTTGCAACCATTTAGCTTCTAAGTACTTATGCCTCTTGCAAAATCTATCTTCCCTAATTGGTGTGTACTTGCAAACTCTATGCACTCCACAAAAATCGAAATGCTTATAGGAGACATTCTCATCATGACTAGTGCAATCATCATTAGTGCTATGACTATTCAAAGAGTTCATACTAATAACATTGCAATCATGCTCATCATTCAAAGATTCAGTGCCAAACATTTTATAGACTTCTTCTCCTAGCACTTGAGCACAATTTTCCTTTCCATCATTCTCACGAAAGATATTAAAAAGATGAAGTGTATGAGACAAACTCAATTCCATTTTTTGTAGTTTTCTTTTATAAACTAAAGTAGTGATAAAACAAGAAACAAAAAGATTCGATTGCAGGATCTAAATATATACCTTCAAGCGCTAATCTCCCCGGTAACGGTGCCAGAAAAGAGCTTGATGTCTACTACACAACCTTCTTCTTGTAGACGTTGTTGGGCCTCCAAGTGCAGAGGTTTGTAGGAGAGTAGCAAATTTCCCTCAAGTGGATGACCTAAGGTTTATCAATCCGTGGGAGGCGTAGGATGAAGATGATCTCTCTCAAACAACCCTGCAACCAAATAACAAAGAGTCTCTTGTGTCCCCAACACACCCAATACAATGGTAAATTGTATAGGTGCACTAGTTCGGTGAAGAGATGGTGATACAAGTGCAATATGGATGATAGATATAGGTTTTTGTAATCTGAAAATATAAAAACAGCAAGGTAACTAATGGTAAAAGTGAGCACAAACGGTATTACAATGCTAGGAAACAAGGACTAGGGTTCATACTTTCACTAGTGCAATTTCTCTCAACAATAATAACATAATTGGATCATATAACTATCCCTCAACATGCAACAAAGAGTCACTCCAAAGTCACTAATAGCGGAGAACAAACGAAGAGATTATGGTAGGATACGAAACCACCTCAAAGTTATCCTTTCTGATCGATCTATTCAAGAGTCCGTAGTAAAATTACATGAAGCTATCCTTTCCGTTCAATCTATCATAGACTTCGTACTAGAATAACACCTTAAGACACAAATCAACCAAAACCCTAATGTCACCTAGATACTCCAATGTCACCTCAAGTATCCGTGGGTATGATTATACGACATGCATCACACAATCTCAGATTCATCTATTCAACCAACACATAGAATCTCAAAGAGTGCCCCAAAGTTTCTACTGGAGAGTCAAGACGAAAACGCGTGCCAACCCCTATGCATGGGTTCATGGGCGGAACCCGCAAGTTGATCACCAAAATACACATCAAGTGGATCAATAGAATACCCCATTGTCACCACGGGTATCCCACGCAAGACATACATCAAGTGTTCTCAAATCCTTAAAGACTCAATCTAATAAGATAACTTCAAAGGGAAAAATCAATCCATTACAAGAGAGTAGAGGGGGAGAAACATCATAAGATCCAAATATAATAGCAAAGCTCGCGATACATCAAGATCGTATCACCTCAAGAACACGAGAGGGAGAGATCAAACACATAGCTACTGGTATATACCCTCAGCCCCGAGGGAGAACTACTCCCTCCTCGTCATGGAGAGCATCGAGATGATGAAGATGGCCACCGGTGAGGGATTCCCCCCTCCGGCAGGGTGCCGGAACGGGTCTAGATTGGTTTTCGGTGGCTACGGAGGCTTCTGGCGGCGGAATCCCGATCTATTCTGCTCCCCGAAGTTTTTAGGGTATATGGATATATATATAGGAGATAGAAGTACGTCGGTGGATCTCCGGGCTGTCCATGAGGCAGGGGGCGCGCCCAGGGGGTGGGCACACCCCCACCCTTGTGGGCAGCCCTGCACTCTTTTGGTCCATCTTCGATACTCCGTGGGCTTCTTCTGGTCCAAAAATAAGTTCCATGAAGTTTCAGGTCAATTGGACTCTGTTTGATTTTCCTTTTCTGCGATACTCTAAAACAAGGAAAAAACAGAAACTGGCACTGGGCTCTAGGTTAATAGGTTAGTCCCAAAAATCATATAAAATAGCATATAAATGCATATAAAACATCCAAGGTTGATAATATAATGGCATGGAACAATCAAAATTATAGATACGTTGGAGACATATCACTGAGGCATAGGGAATGACTTTTCATTCTCTTTCTATTTTCTGCCATGGTCGGGTTTTGAGTCTTTACTCAACTTCAAACCTTGCAACACAGGCAAGAACTCCTTTGACTACTTCATTTTGAACTACTTCGAAATCTTGTCAAGATATGTACTTATTGAAAAAAACTTATCAAGCATCTTGATCTATCTCTATAGATCTTGATGCTCAATGTGTAAGCAGCTTCATCGAGGTCTTTCTTTGAAAAACTTTTTTCAAACACTCCTTTATGCTTTCCATAAAATTCTACATTATTTCTGATCAACAATATGTCATTCATATATACTTATCAGAAATGCTGTAGTGCTCCCACTCACTTTCTTGTAAATACAGGCTTCACCGCAAGTCTATATAAAACCATTGCTTTGATCACTTTATCAAAGCATATATTCCAACTCTAAGATGCTTGCACCAGTCCATAGATGGATCGCTGGAGCTTGCTCACTTTGTTAGCACCTTTAGGATCGACAAAGCCTTCTGGTTGCATCATATACAACTCTTCTTTAACAAATCCATTAAGGAATGTAGTTTTGATATCCATTTGCCAGATTTCATAAAATGCGGCAACTGCTAACATGATTCGGACAGACTTTTAAGCATCGATACGAGTGAGAAATTCTCATCGTAGTCAAGACCTTGAACATGTCGAAAACATTTTTGCGACAATTCGAGCTTTGTAGATAGTAACACTACTATCAGCGTCTGTCTTCCTCTTGAAGATCCATTTATTCTTAATGACTCACCGATCATTGGTCAAGTCAATCAAAGTCCATACTTTGTTCTCATACATGGATTCCATCTCAAATTTCATGGCCTTAAGCCATTTCGCGGAATCTGGGCTCATCATCGCTTCCTCATAGTTCATAGGTTCGTCATGGTCTAGTAACATGACTTCCACAAAGGATTACCATACCACTATGGTGCGGACCATACTCTGTTGTCCTACGAGGTTCGGTAGTAACTTGATCTGAAGTTTCATGGTCATCATCATTAGCTTCCTTACTAATTGGTGTAGAGATCATTGGAACTGATTTCTGTGATGAACTACTTTCCAATTCAGGAGAAGGTACAATTACCTCATCAAGTTCTACATTCCTCCCACTCACTTCTTTCGAGAGAAACTCCTTCTCTAGAAAGGATCAAATTTTAGCAACAAAGATCTTGCCTTTGGATCTATGATAGAAGGTGTACCCAATAGTTTCCTTTGGGTATTCTATGAAGACACATTTCTCCGATTTGGGTTCAAGCTTATCAGGTTGAAACTTTTTCACATAAGCATCGCAACCCCAAACTTTAAGAAACGACAGCCTAGGTTTCTAGCTAAACCACAATTCATATGGTGTCGTCTCAACGGATTAGATGGTGCCCTATTTAACGTGAATGTAGTTGTCTCTAATGCATAACCCCAACATGATAGTGATAAATCGGTAAGAGACATCATAGATCGCACCATACCTAATAAAGTACGGTTATGATGTTCGGACACACCATTAAGCCGTGGTGTTTCAGGTGGCGTGAGTTGTGAAACTATTCCGCATTGTTTCAAATGAAGACCAAACTCGTAACTCAAATATTCTCCTCCACGATCAGATCGCAGAAACTTTATTTTCTTGTTATGATGATTTTCCACTTCACTCTGAAATTCTTTGAACTTTTCAAATGTTTCAGACTTATGTTTCATTAAGTAGATATACCCATATCTGCTCAAATCATCTGTGAAGGTCAGAAAATAACGATACCCGACGCGAGCCTCAACACTCATCGGAGCGCATACATCAGTATGTATTATTTCCAATAAGTCAGTTGCTCGCTCCATTGTTCTGGAGAACGGAGTCTTTGTCATCTTGCCCATGAGGCATGGTTCACAAGCATCAACTGATTCATAATCAAGTGATTCCAAAAACCCATCAGCATGGATTTTCTTCACGAGCTTTACACCAATATGACCTAAACGGCAGTGCCACAAATAAGTTGCACTATCATTATTAACTTTGCATCTTTTGGCTTCAATATTATGAATATGTGTATCACTACGATCGAGATTCAATAAACCATTCACCTTGGGTGTATGACCATTGAAGGTTTTATTCATGCAAACAGAATAACAATTATTCTCTGACTTTAAATGAATAACCGTATTGCAATAAACATGATCAAATCATATTCATGCTTAACGCAAACACCAAATAACATTTATTTAGGTTCAACACTAATCCCTAAAGTATAGGGAGTGTGCAATGATGGTCATATCAATCTTGGAACCACTTCCAACACACATCGTCACTTCACCCTTAACTAGTCTATGTTCATTCTGCAACTCCTGTTTCGGGTTACTAATCTTTAGCAACTGAACTAGTATCAAATACTGAGGGGTTGCTATAAACACTAGTAAAGTACACATCAATAACATGTATATCAAATATACCTTTGTTCACTTTGCCATCCTTCTTATCCGCCAAACACTTGGGGCAGTTCTGCTTCCAGTGACCAGTCCCTTTGCAGTAGAAGCACTTAGTCTCAGGCTTAGGTCTAGACTTGGGCTTCTTCACTTGAGCAGCAACTTGCTTGCCGTTCTTCTTGAAGTTCCCCTTCTTCCCTTTGCCCTTTTCTTGAAACTAGTGGTCTTGTCAACCATCAACACTTGATGCTTTTCTTGATTTCTACCTTCATCGATTTTAGTATCATGAAGAGCTTGGGAATCATTTCCGTTATCCCTTGCATATTATAGTTCATCATGAAGTTATAGTAACTCGGTGATAGTGACTAGAGAACTCTGTCAATCACTATCTTATCTGGAAGATTAACTCCCACTTTATTCAAGTGATTGTAGTACTCAGACATTCTGAGCACATGCTCACTAGCTGAGCTATTCTCCTCCATCTTGTAGGCAAAGTGCTTGTCAAAGGGCTCATACCTTTTGACATGGGCATGAGTCTGAAATACTAATTTCAACTCTTGGAACATCTCATATGCTCCGTGGAATTCAAAACGTCTTTGAAGTCCTGGTTCTAAGCCATAAAGCATGGCGCACTAAACTATCAAGTAGTCATCATACCGAGCTTTGCCAAACGTTCATAACGTCTGCATCTGCTCCTGCAATCGGTCTGTCACCTAGCGGTGCATCAAGGGCATAATTCTTCTGTGCAGCAATGAGGATAATCCTCAGATCATGGATCCAATCCGCTTCATTGCTACTATATCTTTCAACTTAGTTTTCTCTAGGAACATGTCAAAAATAAACAGGGAGCAACATCGCGAGCTATTGATCTACAACATAGTTATGCAAATACTATCAGGACTAAGTTCATGATAAATTAAAGTTTAGTTTAATCATATTACTTAAGAACTCCCACTTAGATAGACATCCCTCTAGTCATCTAAATGATCACGTGATCCATATCAACTAAACCATGTCCGATCATCATGTGAGATGGAGTAGTTTTCAATGGTGAACGTCACTATGTTGATCATATCTACTATATGATTCATGCTCGACCTTTCGGTCTCCAGTGTTCCGAGGCCATATCTGCATATGCTAGGCTCGTCAAGTTTAACCCGAGTATTCCGCATGTGCAAAACTGGTTTGCACCCGTTGTATGTGAACGTAGAGCTTATCACACCCGATCATCATGTGGTGTCTTGGCACGACGAACTTTCGCAACGGTGCATACTCAGGGAGAACACTTATACTTTGAAATTTAGTGAGAGATCATCTTATAATGCTACCGTCGAACTAAGCAAAATAAGATGTATAAAGGATAAACATCATATGCAATCAAAATATGTGACATGATATGGCCATGATCATCTTGCGCCTTTGATCTCCATCTCCAAAGTACCGTCATGATCTCTATCATCACCCGCATGACACCATGATCTCCATCATCTTGATCTCTATCAACGTGTCATCACATGGTCGTCTCGCCAACTATTCCTCTTGCAACTATTGCTATCGCATAGCGATAAAGTAAAGCAATTGTATGGTGCTTGCATCTTATGCAATAAAGAGACAACCATAAGGCTTCTGCCAGTTGCCGATAACTATGTTTACAAAACATGGTCATCTCATAAAATAAAATTTAGCATCATGTCTTGACCATATCACATCACAACATGCCCTGCAAAAACAAGTTAGACGTCCTCTACTTTGTTGTTGCAAGTTTTACGTGGCTGCTATGGGCTGAGAAAGAACCGTTCTTACCTACGCATCAAAAACCACAACGTGGTATAGTGATTGCTTTTTGATCTTCAGAAAGAACCCTGTTCATTGAATCCGATTAAACTAAAGCTGGAGAAACATACACCCACTAGCCACCTGTGTGCGAAGCACGTCGGTAGAACCAGTCTCGCGTAAGCATATGCGTAATGTCAGTCTGGGCCGCTTCATCCAAAAATACCGCCGAATCAAGAATCAACTAGTGACGACAAGCAATATGTATATACCCACGCCCACAACTCCTTTGTATTCTACTCGTGCATATAACATGTACGCATAAACCTGGCTCGGATGCCACTGTTGGGGAACATAGTAATTTCAAAAAAAATCCTACACACACAGGATCATGGTGATGCATAGCAACGAGAGGGGAGAGTGTGTCACGTACCCTCGTAGACCGAAAGCGGAAGCGTTAGCACAATGCGGTTGATGTAGTCGTACGTCTTCACGATCTGACCGATCCAAGTACTGAACGCACGACACCTCCGAGTTTAGCACACGTTCAGCTCGATGACGTCCCATGAACTCTGATTCAGCAGAGCTTCACGGGAGAGTTTCGTCAGCACGACGGCGTGATGACGGTTATGATGATGCTACCAACGCAGGGCTTCGCCTAAGCACCGCTACGATATGATCGAGGTGGATTATGGTGGAGGGGGGCACCGCACACGGCTGGGAGAGATCAATAGGTCAACTTGTGTGTTCTAGGGTGGCCCCTGCCCCCGTATATAAAGGAGCAAGGGGAGGGGCCGGCGGCCTCATAGGATGCGCTCCAAGGGGGGAATCCTACTCCTACTAGGAGCAGGTTCCCCCTTTCCTAGTCCAACTAGGAGGGGAAGGAAAGAGGAGTAGGGGAGAAGGAAAGAGGGCCCCCCCCAAAGCCCTAAACCAATTCGGTTTGGGACTAGGGGGGCGCACCCCACACTTCCTTGCTGCCCTCTCTGTCCACTAAGGCCCATGAAGGCCCATCGACCCCTCCGGCGAATTCCCGTAACTCTCTGGTACTCCGAAAAATACCCGAATCACTCGGAACCTTTCCGATGTTCGAATATAGTCGTCCAATATATCGATCTTTATGTCTCGGCCATTTCGAGACTCCTCTTCATGTCCTCGATCTCATCCGGGACTCCGAACTACCTTCGGTACATCAAAACACATAAACTCATAATACCGATCGTCACCGAACATTAAGCGTGCGGACCCTACAGGTTCGAGAACTATGTAGACATGACCGAGTCTCATCTCTAGTCGATAACCAATACCGGAACCTGGATGCTCATATTGGTTCCTACATATTCTGCTAAGATCTTTATCGGTCAAACCGCATAACAACATACGTTGTTCCCTTTGTCATCGGTATGTTACTTACCCGAGATTCGATCGTTGGTATCCTCATACCTAGTTCAATCTCGTTACCGGCAAGTCTCTTTACTCGTTCTGTAATACATCATCCCGCAACTAACTCATTAGTTACATTGCTTGCAAAGCTTGTAGTGATGTGCATTATTGAGAGGGCCCAGAGATACCTCTCCGACAATCAGAGTGACAAATCCTAATCTTGATCTATGCCAACTCAACAAGTACCATCAGAGACACCTGTAGAGCACCTTTATAATCACCCAATTACATTGTGACGTTTGGTAGCACAAAAAGTGTTCCTCCGGTATTCGGGAGTTGCATAATCTCATAGTCATAGGAACATGTATAAGTCATGAAGAAAGCAATAGCAACAAACTAAACGATCATCGTGCTAAGCTAATGGATGGGTCAAGTCAATCACATCATTCTCTAATGATGTGATCCCATTAATCAAATGACAACTCATGTCTATGGTTAGGAAACATAACCATCATTGATTCAACGAGCTAGTCAAGTAGAGGCAAACTAGTGACACTCTGTTTGTGTATGTATTCACACATGTACTAAGTTTCTGCTTAATACAATTCTAGCATGAATAATAAACATTTATCATGATATAAGGAAATATGAATAACAACTTTATTATTGCCTCTAGGGCATATTTCCTTCAGATGGCGACGAGGATGTGGATGGGCATGGCGTAGAGGACGTGCCTGCAGAGCGCGAGGCGATCTCTAAGGGAGAGCATGGACCCAAGCCAAGTGGAGAGCTTCTTCTCAAGCTTGTCGACAAGCGGCATGAGGTCAGTCATGGATGGCTTGCGGATGGAGAGCGGGAGGCCAAGGTACTTCACCGGGAAGTGGGCAATCGGGCATGCCATCTCAGCCTCGATCATGGCAACGTGCTCCTCGGTGCACCGGATGGGCGATGCCGAGCACTTGGTGAAGTTTGTGCGGAGCCCAAAGACTTTGCCAAAGATGTCGAGCAGACACCGAATGGTGCGAAGGTCGCGGGTGTCGTGGTGGCAGAACATGACAACATCGTCCGCATAGAGGGAGACACTCGAAGCCAGGTGCCTTGTGGTCAGTCGCTGGAGGAGGCCTCACTCGACGGCTCACTGGAGAAGCGAGTTGAGCACATCGATGACAATGACGAAGAGCATCGGAGAGACAGGGTCCCCTTGCCGCAGCCCGCAAGCATGAAGGATCGGCGGCCCAGGGACGCCATTGACGAGCACACGCGTGGACGCGATGGAGAGAAGAATAGAGATCCACTCGCACCAACAGTTTCCAAAGCCGAGGTGCCAGAGCGTGTCGAGTAGAAAAGGCCAAGCCACCGAGCGGAACGCTCTCGCGATGCGAGCTTGAGAAGCGTCCGTGGCATCTTGAGGTTGTGGAGGAGTCTAGCCATTTGTTGAACGAGGAGGAAATTGTCGTGGATGCTCCGGCCGGCAATAAACGCGCTCTGGTTCATGGAAACCAACTTTCCCAAATGCGGTTCTAGCTGGAGAGAGAGCACCTTTGCGAACAGCTTCGCGCTGAGATGAATGAGACTCATAGGACGATAGTCGAAGAGGGATGCCACATCCTGCTTCTTAGGGATAAGGGTGAGGAGCGCCTCATTCAGCCGCTGGAAACCACGCCTATTGAGTGCATAAAGCTTGTCGAAGACGGCACAGATGTCATGCTTGATCACGTCCCAAGCACTCCGGAGAATTTCGGCGGTAAATTCGTCGGGGCCTGGCGCCTTCCCAAGTGGCAGGCTCTTGACAGCAGCCCAAATTTCAACCACAGAGAAAGGCGCGTCGAGACTGGATAGGTCGAAAGGGCCAACATGGATCGCAGAAAGATTGATGGAGAAATGGCGCAGCACCTCCGTTCCAGGGATTCCGGAGAAGTGCTGGTAGGCGGCCTCAGCGAGCGCAGCCGGGGCAGAGACGGAGAGATCACCCACCTGCAGCTCCAGAATATGGTTCTTCTGCTTGCGGTGCGCGGCATGGACAAGGAAGAACTTCTGGCCCGCGTCGCCATCCCACAGCTAGGAGAGTCTGACATGCTGGCGCAAGATCGAGCGCCCTAGTGAAGCGAGGCCAAGATAGGTCCCTTTGAGGCGTCGACACAGCCAAGCCTCGGTCGGAGAGAGAGGTCGCAGATCCTGAGCTGCATCAAAGCGCGCAATCAGTTCGCGAGCAATCAAGAGCTGCTGAGACACATCACCGATCTTCTTCGCACTCCAGCTTTGCAGGCGCCGAGCGGTGGTCTTAAGCCGCGCCACCAAACAACGGAAGGGGTCTCGCTCGTCGGCCCTGGTAGCCCACGCTTCAAGCACGAACTGCATGTAGCCGTCGGTACACGGCCAGAATCTCTCAAAATGGAACCTTTTGGTGCCAGGCGAGCACGCGATGCAATCAAGGAGAAGGGGCGTGTCGTCAGACGCCACAGAGGAGAGGCAACGAAGCATACAGTGCGGGTGGAGTGCCTCCCATGCCGAGTTGCAGAGGGCCTTGTCGATGCGCGTGAGGGTCAGAGTGCCGCGCTCACTCGACCAGGTGTACCGCCTTCCATGGAGGTAGATATCACGCGGCTCCTTGTCGGCAAGGAAGCGGCGAAAGTGAGACATGACACGATGGTTGATCTGGGAGTTGTTCTTGTTCGCCGCCTCGGCGATCATGTTGAAATCACCCCCTAGGATCCAAGGGCTGGCGCGCAACGATCGGACCTCATTGAGGTCGTCGAGGAAGGCAATCTTGTCATTGTCTCCTTGCGGGCCATAGACACCGGTAAGCCACCAGTGATGCTCACCATCAAGAGAGGAGGCCAGGGCGGTGATGTGGTGCTCGCCAAGATAGGGATCAGAGAGCGCGATCATGTCCGGGCGCCATGCAAGCAGGATGCCCCCATGTGTCCCATCGGCAGGAAGAAGGAAGAACTCGAAAAAGGACGGGCCGAGCGTCTCAGCAACGAGTGAGGACGAAAGGGAAATCATCTTGGTTTCTTGAATACAAACGATACATGGGGAGGCAGCGGTGATCACGCTGCGGACGGTGGTGCGCTTGGCCGGGGCATTTAGGCCACACGCGTTCCAAAATACAATTCGGAGGTTGTGATCCATGAGGTACGTTTGGGTCTTGGGGTGGGCAAAGCAGCCACTAGGCCTCGACAGCACGAGGCAGTGGGGAGAGCGAGCCGGCAGGCGAGTCAAGGAGCTCGAGGATGCGCCAGCCAAAGAGATCAGTGAATGCCTGCAGTACGTCGTGCGCTAGCGGTCTTTGAAAGAGGCGCACGTATTTCGCCAGGGTTTCCGCAGAGATGGGGGCGTCGTCCGTGACGAGCCCGAGGCGGTGCAGGAGCAGTTCTTAGCCTCGAGCTCAGAGCCGAGCCTGCAGTCTGCCTTGGCGATCCGACCGCTCCTCCGAGGCGTGAAGTTAAGTGGCAGCTCCTTCCTACGGCTACGGGAGGAAGGCGCTGGAAGAATCTGCGCAATCAATCACTGGATGGACTCTACAAACGCATCCAGGGGCTGAACGTCACCGTGCGTGCCATGTGGTGAGCCCTGAGTGGCTGCATGGGAGGAAACAGGGAGCGTGGGCTCCGGATCACTCGGGATCGATGCAGGCGAATTGCGCGCAGCGGGATCCGAGGTAGGGACGGTCTGGGGTTCAGTGGCGGGGCCAGCCGAAGGGGTAGCTGGGCCCGTCACGCGCTCGGCCAGGACCAGCTGTCCATCGGGGGGCGAGGCGGGCATCTCGTTGCTGCATTTCTCCGGATTGGCCAGGGGACGAATCGCGATCTTCGGTGGGCCACACAAAGCAGGAGCATGCCAGAAGAGGCGATGGTCTCGGGATCTCCCTGGGGGCGTGGGGCAGCCTCCAGAAGGCGCGCATGTGCGTCAGGTGGCAGGTTGTTGGCGTCTAGCAGGGCGGAAGACACGGGAGCGGCGACCTGGTCAGTGGAATCGAAAATTGAGCAGGCTGCGCCCGAAGGAGTGGACGAGGTGGGACACCCAACGGCCGTCTCCGGGCCCATGCTCGCGGCGGCTTTCTGGAAAGCTGCCTTGTCCCCCCAACGTAGCCTTGCCGGGGCCCGTGTGATGCCAGGCATGACCTGTGGGTGTGGTCCTAGGAACCCGTGCCAGACGCGCGAGACGGCGAGCGGGCGGTTGCGGTGGCGCCCCCCACGACGATGAATGTAGCGACCGGAAAGGTGAGAGGGGCCGCCGACATCACGGCGTGG
>NC_041386.1:445859189-445860137 GCF_002162155.2 Triticum dicoccoides
GGCGGCAGTGGCGGAGGGACGGGGCAACGGAAGTCCTCACATCTGGCGACGTGAATCGCTACTGGAAAACGCAGTAGGTCCATGCTGAGGCACTCGACGATGTCAGGGTCCGCGTCAATGTCGATGTTGTCACGCACCGTAAGGAAGAGGTCTGCGGCGAGGGGGGTCGCTTCTGGGTTGGGGGTCCAGGCGGTAAGCTTGAAGATGTCCAAGTCGGTGCCGCGGCGCGTCCGCGGCTCGAGGTACTCCACCATGCAGAACGGCGAGAGCAGCGTGGCCGCCGTAGCACGGTGCCAGGCGTGGTCCGGCACACCAGTGAGCTCGAGGTGCACCCGGAAGCGGGCGCGAACCTGCTTAGCTCCAGCCAACACGCTCCATGGATGAAGAAGCAGGCAGAACCGGGCGGTGCGCACGCCACCGGTTGCCACCAGGGCCCGATCCTCAACGTCCTGGAAGCGGATGAGGAAGTCCTCTAGAAGGTGGCAGTGGACCGAGAAGCGCGTCTTTGGGATGCCGAAGCGCGAGCAGATCACGTCGGCAACCTTGAGGCAAGACACCCCGGTCCTGCACCTCGCAACGGTGGCGAGCAGCACGCGCCGGAGCTCATCTTCGGCGGCGTCGATCTCCACGGATAGGGGCAGGGAGCACGGGGACGGTAGTCAGTCGCAACGATGGGTGCCCGGTGAGGGGGCGGAGGGGGAGGCGGACCGCGTGGAGGGGGAGATGCAGGGGGAGGGGATGGCAGGCCCGGAAGACGCAGGCTGCCATGACCCCTGGACGGACGAGGACGAAGACGAGGCCGCCGGCGAGGGCGAGGGCTGTAGGGGGAGGGTCCCCGGAGACGCTTGGGCGACGGGCTCGAGCCTGAGGGGGACAGCGGCGAGCGCGGGTTGGTGCACTTGCGCGCTACGTGGAAATAGAAGCCACAGCGCGCGCAGCGGACGTTGC
>NC_041386.1:445860493-445882691 GCF_002162155.2 Triticum dicoccoides
TGGGCGCTGGCGCGGCGGGGGCCGCCTTTGCTTGCGACCCGCCACAAACCACTCACGCTCTTCGATGGGCTCCTTCTCGGAGACCCGGTGGACCTCGGAGCGGATGGCGCATGGAGGGGGCGGGGGCGAGGCCGACGGAGGGGCGGCAGCCGACGACCCGCAGAGTGCCTGCCGGTAGGTAGGCCTCACGGAGCCGTCGGAGGACAGACTGGACTCGAGCCAGCGCTGGTCGCGCCCGCGGCCGGAGGCAGCCGGTGAGCCCATGGGGCAGGGGAGGGGAGGGTGGCCTCTGAGCACCGGAGCGGCGAGCGGTGGGAGGCTGTGGGCGCCGGGGCCGGAGCGGCTGTCGGCAAGAGCGGAGCGGAGGGAGAGCCAAAACTTGAATTTCTAATTCTTAGTTTTAGGAGCTTCTTTGTAGTTTTATGGATCTTTGATCCAAAGCATTGTATCCATAATAGTTCTCATGTTTAAATCCATGTTAAGGAAAATTTAATATTTCTCCTGAAAAATTGAATGCAACTTTGGTTAATCGTAAAAGAAATCATTTAAGGTGTACAGACATGACAGTAAAGGCATGTTATACAATGTTTTATTTATACACATTATTGGAAACTAAGTGATGGTCAAGCCCAAATTAGAAGCAATGTACAAAAGAATGCGATGAATGAAAAATTGATCTAAGGTTGAGAGAAGCCAAGAACTAAATTATCCCCTCTTCTAGCAGAACAAAATCTATACTTGGCACCGTGAAAATTGTGGTCACGTCATTATACTAAGAGTACGAGGACAATAGCTAAACATGTAATTAGGAACCCTGTTGGGGAACGTAGCATGCAATTTCAAAAAAAATTCCTACGATCACACCAGATTTATCTAGGAGATGCATAGCAACGAGAGGGGGAGAGTGTCTCCACATACCCTCGTAGACCGAAAGCGGAAGCGTTATGTTAACGCAGCTGATGTAGTCGAACGTCTACGCGATCCAACCGATCAAGTACCGAACGTACGACACCTCTGAGTTCAGCACATGTTCATCTCGATGACGTCCCTCGAACTCTTGATCAAGCAGAGGGTCAAGGGAGAGTTTCATCAGCACGACGGCGTGGTGACGATGAGGATGATGTGATCCACACAGGCTTCACCTAAGCACTACGACGCTATGACCGGAGGATTAAACTGTGGAGGGGGCACCACACACGGCTAAGAGAACAATTGATGTGCCTTTGGGGTGCCCCCGCCCCCGTATATAAAGGAGGGGAGGAGGAGGTGGCCGGCCCAAGGGGTGGCGCGCCATGGGCGGAGTCCTACTAGGACTCCACTCCTAGTAGGATTTGACCCTCCCCTTTCTTCCAACGGAGAGGGGGAAGGGGAAAGAGGAAAGAGGGGGAGGGAGAAGGAAAGGGGGGGCCGCACCCCCACCCCTTGTCCAATTCGGATTGGGCAGGGGGAGGCGCGAGCTGTCGGCTTTCTGGGAACGAGGGTCCCCAGACTTGCCTGCCTGCGGCCCGCAGCGTGGCTCCACCGGACGGCCCCGTACGACCCATCTTCACCAACAAACATTCAAGACCCTCGCGAGGGACCAAGCCTCGTGATGCGGACGATGCAAGACATCCTCATGGGAAGCCTCACCAGGCTGGCTCGCGAGGGGCGGAGAGATCAAGGCAAGGGGCACCTCGTGAGGTTCCTATGACGCAAGCCATGGCGACTGGAGCCAGGCGGGCGCTAGTGCGCGCAGTGTCCTGGTTTCCTCTTTGGTGATAAAGGGGCAAGCACAAGCGAAGAGTCCCGAGGCATCAGGAAAAGGTTTCCATATCGGCGCAACAAGACCAAGACCAGCAGACGGCAAGACGGAGGTCATCATGGAGCCTAAGACGGCGTCACCACCAGAGCCTTTGGCAGGCGAAGACCACTTTTGTCAGGATAGCTTGTACTAGCTGTCTCCCTTCGAATTTGGCCGTTGTGAGATCCCTTCCCGCTCAATATTTGGGAAGAGGACCAGGGCCTCTATAAATAGGGCTAGCCACCACCGTAGCTAGATCAAGTCATTAGGGGACGAACTCGTCTCATCAAAGGATCTGGGCTGATTCCGACTCTCAACCACACAAGCACACCAAGCACAAGAACACCTCTCCTGGCGAGGCTGTTCTTCCCTTGTACTATTCATCCTCAGCCCAAGAGGCAATCCACCACACCACACTGGAGTAGGGTATTACACCACAACGGTGGCCGGAACCAGTATAAATCTTGTGTCTCGTGTTCTTTGGGTTCGTCGAGCTAGGCTGTGAGATCGTAGAGTGCTAGAGCTAGAGAGGGGGAGAGATCTTCGTGCGCACCCCAGAGTTCGAACCTCAAGGGTTTTGCCGGAACCCGAAATCCGACATTTGGCGCGCCAGGTAGGGGTGCGCCGAAGCTTTCCTCTTCATCGATCCGCGCTTCACCGCTTTGCCAAGTTCATGGCCGCGCTCGCCGGGCCCACGCTGAGCGCCGGGCCACTCTCACCACCCGTGTCGTTCAGACTGCCCCTGTCGGTGGACCTCCCCGCTGTTATCCGTCACCCGCCGCCAACGCCGCCGCCGGCCCGACGGCAAACGAGCAGCAAGCCTCTTCACTTCACCCCTTTGTGCGGCGAGATGGTCGCACCGCCACCCCGTTGCTGACTCCGGTCGTCTCATCGTCTCACGCTCGCCGCGCCCCCATGGACGTGTAGGCCGCGCTGCTCATGGTACGTGAGCTCCTGCGTTACTGCCCGGTCGACGACCTCTACGAGGACTGGTTGGACCGCATCGCCGAGCTCGTCAGCGCTGTGGGGGGCTCTCCAGCGCCATCCCTCTCGCTGCCTTGCTCGCCCCCGGCTGCGGGCGATGTGGCTCACGGAGTGCCTCCACCCCCTCAGCACCAAGATGGCGCCCTCGCGCCGAGGCATGCGGCTCAAGGAACGCCTCAACCTCCCCTGCGTCAAGACGGCGTCCTCGCTCCAAGATGCACGACCCAGCGATGTGATCCTCCGCGCCATGTGCTCGCGCACGAAGAAAGAACTTGCCAGGAGGTTCCCTGTCCGCAAGAAGATGCTCCACCGCTTCCAGCACCACCGCGTCAGGATCTCTTGCTGCGGTAGGGCCATGTGCCACTTGCCGTGGTGGCACAGGGACACCAAGGTCAAGCTCCACCTCTACGATGGGCCCCCGTGGCCCACGGCGGGCTGCCGTGCCTTCACTCCTGAGTTGCGTAGCGTCGTCTGGCCGGGTAAGTTCAAGCCGGATCTGCCTCCTCGCTACGACGGCACTCCCGACCCTGCGGAGTTTCTGCAGCTCTACGAGTTGAGCATCGAGGCGGCCAACGGCGACGAATAGTTCATGGCGAACTGGTTTCCCATGGCTCTCAAGGACGGCGCCCACTCATGGCTCCTAAACCTGTCCCCATGCTCGATTTCCTCCTGGGATGAGATGTGCAGCCACTTCATCGCCAACTTCAAGGGCACTTGCGACCGCCCCCGATCGCGGGTGACCTGCGCTGCATCAAGCAACAACCAGGTGAAACCCTGCAGAAATACATCCAGCGCTTCAAAAGCGCACATATCAAGATCCCCAAGGTGACGGACGATAACCCACAAGTATAGGGGATCGCAATAGTTTTTGAGGGTAGAGTATGAAAGTGCGTTATATCGACTAGAGGGGGGGTGAATAGGCGATTTTTATGAAATTCTTCACTGAGGAATTTGCCGGTGAGGAAATTCCTTAGCGAAGAACTACTAGCAGCGGAATAAGTACTCAAAAGTAAACATAACAGAATACAAGCATAGTCATCATGATGAAATGAAGACAGGCACAGAGTACAGGAAGCGTAATCACAGGATAACATAGGATGAAGACAAACAGACTGAAGAAATTAAACTGAGGAAATTGAGAAAGTCTTCAGTCAAAGTCTTCAAACACAGATATGAACAAGCACACAACACAGTTATGAGGAAATGAAAGAGTTGAGGAAATAGAACCAGTAAGCTTGGTGAAGACAATGATTTGGTAGACCAGTTCCAACTGCTGTCTCAGTTGTACGTCTGGTTGGAGTGGCTGAGTATTTAAACTCGAGGACACACAGTCCCGGACACCCAGTCAAGGACACTTAGTCCAAGACACCCAGTCCTCACCGTATTCTCCTTGAACTAAGGTCACACAGACCTCGTCCACTCGTGTTAAGTCTTCAGGCGACTTCCAAACCTTCACAAACTTGGTCACTCGGCGATCCACAATTCCTCTTGGATGCTCTAGACCATAACGCCTAACCGTCTGGAAGAAGCACAGTCTTCAAAGGTAACAAGCGTCGGATCCACTCAGGATCAATCTCTTCAGTGATGCTCAATCACTTGGGGTTTGTGGGTGTTTGGGTTTTGGGTTTTTGGTTTTTCCTCACTTGATGATTTTTGCTCAAAATCCTCGGAGGATGGGTTGCTCTCAAATGACAAGTGTCAGTTTCTCTCGGAGCAGCCAACCAGCTAGTGGTTGTAGGGGGCGGCTATTTATAGCCTAGGGAGCAGCCCGACATGATAAGACATAAATGCCCTTCAATGATATGACCGTTAGGTGGATAGATATTTTGGGACAGCTGGCGCATAGCACAGCAACGGTCGGAATTTTGAGTAGCAAAATCCTCAGGGCTATCATGTTCCTCACTGTGTAGGCAATCCGCACTGGCGAATTCCTAACTCCTCAGTCAGGACAAATTCCTCAGAGACCAGAAGAACTTCTTCTCTGTCACTGAAGAAATTGACTGAACTGTATGGGATTTCCAATGGCTTCACTCGAAGGGATTGGTAGATGTAGGATTTTGAGTTGAGCATCACATGGAAATTTTTCCTTAGTATTTCCTCGACCCCCTTTAACAGTATGGTGTTTCCTATGACTCAAGAAAGAGAAAATGAAACTACGAAAACAAAAGTCTTCTCGCTTCATGTTTCTCGAAAGAATACCAAGTCTTCAAGGTCACACCAATTTCTTCACTTTCAAAGTCTTCAGAATACCAAAATCTTCAGTCAAAGATATTCATTTTTAGGGGTCGACTTTTCCTGTAAATATCAAACTCCTCATAGACTTATAGACCTGTGTACACTCACACACGCATTAGTCCCTTAACCTATAAGTCTTCAATACACCAAAATCACTAAGGGGCACTAGATGCACTTACAGTCTCCCCCTTTTTGGCGATTGATGACAATATAGGTTAAGTTTTCAACGGGGATAAACATATGAAGTGTAACTACTGATATTGAGGAATTTGATTGGAAGATATAGAAGAACTCCCCCTGAAGATGTGCATAGTGAGGAATTTGCTTTTGAAGCAATGCACACTTGAAGAGTTGAATCATGGAGATCTCCCCTTATATCTAGTAATTCATACACGCATTTAACATATAATATGAAGAATTTGAAATGCATGATGAAATATGGTGCCTGATGAAATTCAGCATGCGTGCAATAATATTTAACGAGGAATAAGCATGCAGAATAGTGCATCAAAAGTATCAGAGCACCATCGGGTTTAAGATTACAACTCAATCCAATAAAGTTTCAGAAGAACGAGAGTTGTAACTTAGCAAAAAAATGCCCATATAGTAGACCCGCTTGAAGACTAACTCATATCTCTCCCCCTTTATCATCGAATGACCAAAAGGATCGAAAATGAGGACTAACGCCCCTGAAGATAATCATGTGGATGAAGGAGCGCCAGCGTTGTTGGGGTCGTTGGGTGATGTAGGGCCTACCACAGTGTCGTCCAAATCTTCATGTTCATCAGTGTCGCGCGATGAAGAATATGAGTTGGCCACCAGAGAAGGAACCTTGACCTTCTTGAATTTCTTCGATGGAGGTGCATACCTGTCAAAATCTTCATTAAGACCCATACTCTTCAGATCTTCTTCACCATACAGATGTGACAGGATTGCCCAGGTGCGACCAAAGACTTGATGGAGGTAGTAGTGGTTTTTCTTCACTGCATTGTGTGTGGCAGTCATGTTGTGAAGAAGTGAACCAAACTGACGCTTAACCCATTTGTGATTTTGATCCACCTTCTGGTGAAGACTAAGCAGAAGTTCACGATCAGTCATCACACGTGGAGCAGTGGCTTGAGGAGTGGACTTGGGTGCATTGGCAGAGTCATGTGTGGCAGAGTCATCATTGGTGGAATAAGATGCAGCTTTGCGAAACTGACCATCCAATGGACGAATGCCTTCATCTATTACAGCTGGTGCCTTGCCCTTTCCATCAACTGAGGAATATGTCTGCTTGAGGACTTCAATTGGGGGCAAGTAGCTGAGGTGATTCTGGAAATCAGCTTTGTAGTTGAGTGAAGACCTTATCCTGAGGAATCTCATGATCCAAGGTGCATAAGGCTTCAGCTCAAACAGAGATAGTGCAACATTGGCCATAGTCCTCATGAAGAAATCGTGATAATTGACAGGAATGCCATGAACGATGTTGAATACCAGATTCTTCATGATGCCAACAATTTCCTCATCAGATGAGTCGTGGCCTTTGATAGGACTGATTGTCCTTGTAAGAATATGATAGACAGTTCTGGGCACGTACAACAATTCCTTCACGAGGAATTTGGTTCTTGGTGCTTGACCTGGCTTCAAAGGTTTCATCAGCACCTGCATGCAGTGATGTGTGAGCTCAGGTTCACTATAGATGCAGCGAGCTTCTTCAAGGGGAGGACTGAGTGGTAGAGCACGAAGCAATTCAGAGGCTGGTGTAGTGTAGTGAGTGTTTTCAGACATCTAGTCCAGCACCCATGAATTCACATTTTCAGCATCTCCGGTGATGTGCAGTGTTGCATAGAATTGAAGAATCAGTTCTTCATTCCAATCACAGATGTCAGAGCAAAAGTTGAGCAGTCCAGCGTCGTGAAGAACACTCAGGACTGGTGCGAAGCATGGCATAGATTCCATATCCACGTGAGGAATATGCTCATGGTAGAAAATCTTCTCCTTGTTGAACAACACTGAGGAATAGAAATTGGCTTGACTGGCAGTCTAGAAACGCCTCTTCCTAATGCGAGCAGAGTCATATGGGTTGTAATCTTCGAAGAAGACGTGCTCACCGAAGAAATCATCAGCCTTGAACTTTTGCTTGCGTGAGAATGGATCCTTTGGCTTTGGCAGAGGAGTGTTAGTGAGTTGCATCACGACCTCAGGAATCTCAATCGCAGGTTCTTGAGGCTGAGGAATTTCTGGTTCCTCCTCAGTGGCATTCTGCGTAGTTGGTTGTTCAGTAGCAGTTTCTTCAGCGCTAGTGGCTGGAATTTCCTCACGGACAGATATAGTGGGATGAGTTTCTTCAGAGCCCAGGTGAACAGTTTGTGTGGGGGACTGAGGAATTTGCTGTAGAGGGGTGAACATTGGAGAGTTTGGATGCTGACTTTCCCAGAATTCATCACTGATTACGGGTGTGGAGCAGCCAATGTCCACATCTTCATCTTCCATTTCTTCAATGCGAGCCTCTTTAGCTGTGAACTGAGGCATAGGCGAGGAGATGATAGGTGTTGAAGGGATCGCATCCACTTCAATTTCTTCATCCAATGGTTCAGACGAAGCAGCAGAAGGAGTTTCTTCATCAGATCTGTTGGGGATCACATATTCTTCACCAAAAGGAACGAGGTCCTTTGATGGCCTGGTTGAGATGGGAACAACATCAATCGGATTTGCAAATGAGCTTGTCATAGGCTTCATTTTCTTTGGAGCTGAAGAATCTAAAGCAGCTGATGATTTCCTTTTCTTCACTGCAGCACGCTCTGCAGCCTTGGTCTTCTTCACATCTGATGCAGATGGAAGGATTGGAGTTGAAGTTGGTGCAGGAGCAGCTAAGGAATCTGGTTGATTTTCTTCAGGCACAACTGATGCAGTTGCCCTGAGTTCTTCAGTTTCTTCAGGCACACCACTAGTGGGTGCCCTGGCAATTTCTTCAGCGGCTGGAATGCAGTCATCAGCCCTGGAACTCACATTATCTTCAGCAGCCTGATTGCCATCAGCGGTGCTGGCATTTTCTTCAGTAGGCTGAGCAGATGCTTCAGCCTGAGAAATTTCCTGTTGCATTGGGGCTGCAACATTGGAAGTGAAGTTATCTGCAAGTTTCACAAAACGAACCTTGGCTCCAAGCCAATCAGCATGATATGCGTCAAAGTCATCACTGAGTTTCTTAATCTCAGTCTGAATAGTGACAAGTTCTTCAGTTTTCATAGAGACAACATTTTTCTTTAGATAGCGCTCTTTCTTGTACTACGCTTTCTTGATCTGCCTGGCCTTCTCAAATTTCCACTTTTCTTCTTGAATGAAGTGGGTTAGCATGTGACTCTGGCCAGGAGTCAGCTTGAAGTCAGGCAAGGGAGTGTTGGGTCCTTGTGCCAATCATCAATATAGTCAAGGATCAGCTTGGGATCCAAAAGCAGTGGCACCTCTGATCCTTTGGCTCTAGCGGCCCTGACTTGCCTGTCTTTGATGATTTCTGCAAGTTCATCATCATCAGCTTTGTCTTCATCAGACGGCACTTGGAAAGCGACTTGCTTCTTTTGAGGACTTGGGCGTGGACCTCGTCCAGCAGTGGCCTTTGTCTTGAGCAGTGAGGGGCCAGCTGAAGAACTTGGTGCAGCTGAGAACTAGCTGAGACACCTGAGGCAATGGAGATGCCGACAGTCCTTTGGCACGAAGCGAGATGCACATGTGCTGAGGATTTGGTCAGAATAGCTGAAGGCTTTGGCGGAGGAGCTGAGGACTTTGGAGGAACAGGAGCATCATGAGGAATTGGCCGTGAGGGCTTTGATGATTCTGGCCGTGAGGGCATTGCTGAGGAAGCACTTGGCTTGCACGCAGGCTTCTTTGACATAGCCTTCTTTGGCTTGACAGAAAGGACCTCAGCAGAGGCAGCAGCAGCAGCAGAGTCTTTGTTGAATTTCCTCACTGCTTCTTTGGCTTGCTTAGCCAACTTGCCTTGGCGCTTGGCCCATTCATCAGGATAGTCCTCACCGCTCTTGAGGCTGGTGGGATCAGCAATCTGGCTAGGTGCCAATGGTGCTCTTGGGCATGGAGGATTGAGTGCGAATTTCTTCATATACTTAGGAGTGACATATTGGTACTCCCTCCATTCTCTTGCCCATCTCCTCTCTATCTTCTAAATGCGCACTTTGCGCTCATTCTTGGTTTCCTCAGTAGGTGTGCAGTACCCAGCATATATGTCATCAGGGATTTCAAACGTTGTATTTACCTCAGGCCTCTTTCCTCCCTTCTGTGGCCTTTTACCATCAGCCATTTTCTTCAGTTGAGGAATTTGAACAATCGAATTCTCTGAAGAAGTATGCAACTTTTCTTCGAGGAACGCTGCAAATGAGTTAAGTTATGAGAACCTAGTGATTCAGCAGCTGACATTTGTACCTGTGAACAGAGTATAGTTGCGAGGAATTTGGAGAGGGCATATGCGTTCTTAGAAGGTTTTTCAGAATGAACAAGTTTGAGGAATTTGACCAGATGAGTCTTGAAGATTTTCACTAAGCGTTCTTTGTCTTAGGTTCCAGAGTTGTATAGATCGAAGATCCACACAATTGAGGAATCTTGAAGAAAAATGATGCTTAGAGAAACGAATCAAGAACGGATGACTTGTGAGGTGTTTAGTCTGTGAAGATATGAAGAAAAACACTTTTGAAGATTTTGTAGATAATCATTCGAATCAACGAGGGCAGTAAAAGTAAATTTTAATTACCCTGGACGAAGAACACGACGAACTGGAGTGAGGAGATGTGAAGTTCGTCTGTGCAGATCTTCCACACCCTAACTTGGTAGAGGAAGACGGCTACGGCGGCGGCGGAGTGAAGATGTCCGCGGTCGGCGCGAGTACATCAGCGACGAGGTCGAGGCAGTGAAGCTCTTCCTCACCGGCGGTGATGAAGTATCGACGGCACTAGGGTTTGAGAAGCTCGAGCTGGAGAGAGAGGTCGAGCGGAGTAAAAGAAGTTAGGAAGGGAAGGAGGGGTATTTATAGCCACAGTGAAAAAACTGCTCGCCCGAAGAAATTGGACGAACGTGCCCCTGACCCTTCTCATTCGCCTGACATGTGTCACCCACGTAGTGAGAGGTGGAGATCGTGTTAGATCGTGGGTGAGTGGATAAGTGTATCGTGGGATGCGGAACGGTTTGAGCGGCAAAACCGAGAATTTCGATAAGATAGGTTTTAAAGTTCTGTTCGCAATTTCTTCAGCTGACAAGGACACAGTGAAGATTTTGAACGAGTTTCAAATAGAACGCACATGAAGAATTTGTGAACAGATTGGGTTGAGTATAGCATAGAGGGGAAGGGTCCGATCACATTCACTTAGCAGAAAACCAACTTGAAGAAATAGCAATAAGTGAATGCTGTAGAGGACATAAACTCATATATATATAGCCAATGAAGAAAAATAACGGAACCAGTGAAGACTATGCAAAGTTGAAGAATATGAATAATTTGAGGAATTTCAACTTTTGGTGGTGGCGTGACCCACCGTATAAGAATGATGATTTTAGACACCGCGTACAATTATCGTAGGGTTCTGAGAATCAAATTCTTCGTTAATTTCTTCACACTAAGAGTGTTATTCTTCATTGATTGAAGAAAAACGTTTCTTCATGTGTTGCACATCTAAGTCATCAATTTTGCATAAGTGTTAGGATGAGTGTCCTTTTCAAAGAACATTCGAAGATTCTAGGATATTTAGCTCACACCGCAACTTGCTAAATCTCTTCTCATCCAAGGGCTTTGTGAAGATATCGGCTAGCTGTTCTTCAGTCTTCACATGCTCAATAGAAATGTCGCCCTTCAACACCTGATCACGAAGAAAATGATGACGAATTTGAATGTGCTTTGTCTTCAAGTGCTGAACTGGGTTGTGAGAAATCTTGATGGCACTCTCATTGTCACAGAAGAGAGGCACATTCTTCATGTTGACGCCGTAGTCCTTGAGAGTTTGCTTCATCCATAACAATTGGGCACAGCAAGAACCAGCGGCAATGTACTCAGCTTCAGCAGTAGATAGTGATACGCAGTTCTGTTTCTTCGAGGACCAACAGACCAAAGATCGTCCGAGGAAATGACATGTACCAGATGTTAACTTGCGATCCACACGATCACCAGCATAGTCAGAGTCAGAATATCCAACAAGATCAAAAGCCGAGCCCTTGGGGTACCATAATTCAAGTGTTGGTGTGTGAGCAAGATATCGAAGAATATGCTTCACAGCCTTATGGTGTGATTCCTTCGGTGCGGCTTGAAATCGGGCACACATGCAAACACTAAGCATTATATCTGGCCTAGATGCACATAAGTATAATAAGGAACCTATCATGGAGTGGTATACCTTATGATCGAAGTCAATACCATTTTCATCAGTGCACAGATGGCCATTTGTGGGCATAGGAATTTTGACGCCTTTGCAATCTTGCATGCCGAATTTCCCCAGTACATCCTTGAGGTATTTCTCCTGAGATATGAATATGCCATTGTGTTGTTGACGAATTTGAAGACCTAAGAAGAATTTCAACTCTCCCATCCTAGACATTTGATATTCTTCACTCATCATATAGGAAAATTCATCACTATAACGTTGGTCAGTACAGCCAAAGATAATATCATCAACATATACTTGGCACACAAACAATTCACCATCATAAGATTTAGTGAAAAGAGTAGGATCGAGTGAACCGGGTTTGAAGCCTTTCTTCACGAAGAGTTCCTTCAAAGTATCATACCAAGCCCGTGGGGCCTGCTTGAGGCCATAGAGGGCCTTGTTGAGTCTGAAGACTTTGTCAGGATTCTTTGGATCTTCAAAACCTAGGGGTTGAGCAACATATACTCTTCCTCAAGCTTACCATTGAGGAATGCACTTTTCACATCCATTTGATATAAAGTGATATCATCATGGTTAGCATAAGCAAGTAATATGCGAATAGCCTCAAGTCTAGCAACAGGCGCAAAAGTTTCATCGAAATCAATTCCTTCAACCTGTGTGTAGCCTTGAGCTACAAGCCGTGCCTTATTCCTCAACACAAGGCCATTTTCATCTTGCTTGTTGCGGTAGATCCACTTTGTGCCGATGATATGGTGCTTGGCAGGATCTGGACGTTTGACCAGTTCCCAGACATTGTTAAGCTCGAACTGATGTAATTCCTCTTGCATGGCCTGAATCCACTCTGGCTCCAGAAATGCTTCATCTACCTTAGTGGGCTCTGTAATAGAGACAAAATCATACTGCCCACAAAAGTTAGACAAATGTGAAGCTTTTGAGCGTGTGAGAGGACCTGGAGCTTTGATGTCATTGATGATCTTTTCAACTTGCACTTCTTTTGCAATGCAAGGATGAGCTGGTTGTCGTTGAAGAATTTGATCAGCGTTTTCTTCAGCATTTTCTTCGGGTGCATTAGCTTGACGTTCTTCATGTTTTGGAATGAATTCTTCAGCAGATTCTTCAGTAGGAATGACATCCTCAGTAGCCTTGAACTTGATAGTTTCCTCAGGTGCTGGTTCATCTATCATAGTAGGTAGGTGCTCTCTTTGCGAGCCATTAGTTTCATCGAACCGCACATCTACAGTTTCAACAACTTTGTGAAGAACGTTGTTGAAGACTCTGTAGGTGTGCGAATCCTTTCTGTAACCAAGCATAAAACCTTCATGTGCTTTCGGTGCAAATTTTGAGTTGTGATGAGGATCTCTAATCCAACATTTAGCACCGAAGACTTTGAAATAACTTACATTGGGTTTCTTATCAGTGAGGAGTTCATAGGCAGTCTTTTTGAAGAATTTGTGAAGATATACTCTGTTGATGATGTGGCACGCAGTATCAATTGCCTCAGTCCAGAAATGACGAGGCGTTTTGTATTCATCAAGCATAGTGCGAGCCATCTCAGCAAGAGTCCTGTTCTTGCGCTCCACGACGCCGTTCTGCTGAGGAGTGTAAGGAGCAGATAACTCATGAGTAATACCAAGTTCATCAAGATAGTCATCGAGACCAGAATTCTTGAACTCAGTGCCATTGTCACTTCTGATGTGCTTGATCTTCACACCAAAGTTGGTTGAAGCCCTCGAGGAAAATCGTTTTAAGACTTCCTGCACTTCATGTTTGTAAGTAACAAGGTGTACCCATGTGTAGCGAGAATAATCATCAACAATAACAAAGCCATATTGAGATGCTTCATTTGAAATAGCAGAATAATGATTATGACCAAAGAGATCCATGTGAAGCAATTCAAATGGGCGAGTGGTGGTCATGATAGTCTTCGCTGGATGCTTGGCCTTGGTCATCTTCCCAGCTTCACAGGCTCCGCATAGGTGATCCTTGAGGAATTTGACATTCTCGATGCCGATGACATGCTTCTTCTTCGCAAGCATGTGCAAATTGCTCATGCCTGCATGACCAAGTCGTCGATGCCAGAGCCAGCCTTCTGAAGCTTTCGCAAGTAAGCACACGGCTGGTTGTGGTCCTGTAGAGAAATCAACAATATACAGGTCTCCTCTCCTAAAGCCTTCGAAGACTTTGGAATTGTCAACTTCCATAACCACAACACAACGGTACTTGCCAAAGACAACAACCATATCAAGATCACAAAGCATTGAGACAGACCTAAGGTTGTATCCTAAGGACTCAACAAGCATGACTTTGTCCATGTGTCGATCCTTTGTAACCGCAACCTTATCTAGACCCAATACCTGACTTTTGCCTTTGTCAGCAAATATGATATGCTTCAGATGCGACGGAGATAATGGAGCATCCATCAATAGATTCTTGTCACCAGTCATGTGGTTTGTACATCCACTATCGAGGACCCACTCAGTGGCTTTGGGTTCATCATCCTGCAGATGAATTAGTGCAGCTTACACACTCATATACTTCATCAGTGAAGAATATGACATCAATTCATCAAATCAATTTCATCAAGTAAGAGAACTGATAAAGCAATATGAGGACGTGAGAAATGAAAGTTCATTTCTTCATGATTAGCCTGCATCCTATCAGGCATGCTCAGGTCTCCACCAAATTCTTCAGACGATTACGTGCGTCTGGAGACCTGACCCTGCAGAAGAGATTAGTTCTTTTTCTTCACCACCCACATCTGAAGGGGTGGCAAAGAGTTCATCATTCTGCGAGCTCCATACAAGAAGGATGGCATAGAAGCCAGTCCATTTCGTTTCACATAATAGGGGTTAGAGTAAGCATAAGAGTATGCAGAGAAATTCTTCGAGGACTTATGGACATAATGATTTGAAGAATAATGCATATATCCATAATCCTTTAATCTTCCCTGCGAAACAGACGGGTTAGCACGATGATGTTCATATGAGGACTTTGCTCCATATGAAGAATTTGATCTGGGGTTCCTATTCTTCACAGGTGGCGTCATGATGACATTCACCTGAAGATTTTCAAGACATCTTTTGGGAACCCAGATTTTCTTCATAGGGGAGCCGTTCCTGCAGTTAGTGCCAACATATGTAGCAAATACTTCACCATTCTGATTTTTGAATAGCTTATAGTTGGAGTCAATTGACTCATCATCAGAATGAGGAGATTCACATGCAAATTCAGATAAGTTAGATGGATCAACTGGAGGTCCCTTTGCAGCAACCCATGTAGTTTTGGGGTACTGCTCAGGCTTCCAATATGTACCATCAGCATTGAGTTTCCTCTCAAAGGCGATACCCTCTTTCCTAGGGTTCCTGTTGAGGATCTGCTTTGTAAGCACATCACAAAGAGCCTGATGCCCTTTGAGCCTTTTGTACATGCCTGTCGTGTACAATTCCTTCAGCCCAGCATCGTCAGTGATACTAGCAATGTCCTTAGATGAGTGATTAGTGATAGCAGAGGCATGTGAAGAATTTGAAACATTAGCAGCATTTGAACATTCAGGTGAAGAATTAGCAGATTCACGTTCAATGCACTTCAAGCATGGTGGAACAAATTCTTCCTGAGAAGTGCTGATTTGTTGAGCCAGTAATGAATCGTGCTCCTTCTGAAGATCTTCATAACTCACTCTTAGCTTCTCAAGGTCTTGCTTTCTTTGAAGAAATTCATAAGAAAGCTTCTCATGATCTGATAAGAGAGTGTTATGATGACTTTGAAGTTTGTCAAGCTTGGACTGAAGTCTTTGAAGATTTTCAGTCAAAGTTTCAGTGCGATCCATTTCTTCACCCAACATATCATCACTTTTATTTAGCATGTTTTGAACCTTTTCTAAAGCCCTTTGTTGTTTTATAGCAATCTTAGCAAGTTTAGTGAAAGTGCGTTATATCGACTAGAGGGGGGGTGAATAGGCGATTTTTATGAAATTCCTCACTGAGGAATTTGCTGGTGAGGAAATTCCTTTGCGAAGAACTACTAGCAGCGGAATAAGTACTCAAAAGTAAACACAACAGAATACAAGCATAGTCATCATGATGAAATGAATACAGGCACAGAGTACAGGAAGCGTAATCACAGGATAACTCAGGATGAAGACAAACAGACTGAAGAAATTGAACTGAGGAAATTGAGAAAGTCTTCAGTCAAAGTCTTCAAACACAGATATGAACAAACATACAGCACATTTATGAGGAAATGAAAGAGTTGAGGAAATAAAACCAGTAAGCTCGGTGAAGACAATGATTTGGTAGACCAGTTCCAACTGCTGTCTCAGTTGTACGTCTGGTTGGAGCGGCTGAGTATTTAAACTCGAGGACACACAGTCCCGGACACCCAGTCAAGGACACTTAGTCCAAGACACCCAGTCCTCAGCATATTCTCCTTGAACTAAGGTCACACAGACCTCGTCCAATCACTCGTGGTAAGTCTTCAGGCGACTTCCAAACCTTCACAAACTTGGTCACTCAGCGATCCACTATTCCTCTTGGATGCTCTAGACCATGACGCCTAACCGTCTGGAAGAAGCACAATCTTCAAAGGTAACAAGCGTCGGATCCACTCAGGATCAATCTCTTCAGTGATGCTCAATCACTTGGGGTTTGTAGGTGTTTGGGTTTGGGGTTTTTGGTTTTTCCTCACTTGATGATTTTCGCTCAAAGTCCTCGGAGGATGGGTTGCTCTCAAATGACAAGTGTCAGTTTCTCTCGGAGCAGCCAACCAGCTAGTGGTTGTAGGGGGCGGCTATTTATAGCCTAGGGAGCAGCCCGCCATGATAAGACATAAATGCCCTTCAATGATATGACCGTTAGGTGGATAGATATTTTGGGACAGCTGGTGCATAGCACAACAACGGTCGGAATTTTGAGTAGCAAAATCCTCAGGGCTATCATGTTCCTCACTGTGTAGGTAATCCGCACTGGCGAATTCCTAACTCCTCAGTCAGGACAAATTCCTCAGAGACCAGAAGAACTTCGTCTCTGTCACTGAAGAAATTGACTGAACTGTATGAGATTTCCAATGGCTTCACTCGAAGGGATTGGTAGGTGTAGGATTTGAGTTGAGCATCACATGGAAATTTTTCCTTAGTATTTCCTCGACCCCCTTTAACAGTACGGTGTTTCTATGACTCAAGAAAGAGAAAAACAAAACTATGAAAACGAAAGTCTTCAAGCTTCATATTTCTCGCATGAATATCAAGTCTTCACGGACACACCAATTTCTTCACTTTCAAAGTCTTCATGAAAGTCTTTAGAAATACCAAAATCTTCAGTTGAAGATATTCATTTTTAGGGGTCGACTTTTCCTGTAAATATCAAAATCCTCATAGACTTATAGACCCGTGTACACTCACACATGCATTAGTCCCATAACCTATAAGTCTTCAATACACCAAAATCACTAAGGGGCACTAGATGCACTTACAATCTCCCCCTTTTGGTGATTGATGACAATATAGGTTAAGTTTTCAAACGGGATAAACATATGAAGTGTAAATACTGATATTGAGGAATTTGATTGCAAGATATAGAAGAACTCCCCCTGAAGATGTGCATAGTGAGTAATTTGCTTTTGAAGCAATGCACACTTGAAGAGTTGAATCATGGAGATCTCGAAGTGTAAATACTGATATTGAGGAATTTGATTGCAAGATATAGAAGAACTCCCCCTGAAGATGTGAATAGTGAGTAATTTGCTTTTGAAGCAATGCACACTTGAAGAGTTGAATCTTGGAGATCTCCCCCTATATCTTGTAATTCATACACGCATTTAACATATAATATGAAGAATTTGAAATGCATGATGAAATATGGTGCCTGATGAAATTCAGCATGCGTGCAATAATATTAACTAGAAATAAGCATGCAAAATAGTGCATCTAGAGTATTAGAGCATAGTGCATCAAAAGTATCAGAGCACCATCGGGTTTAAGATTACAACTCGATCCAATAAAGTTTCAGAAGAACGATAATTGTAACTTAGCAAAAAAAACGCCCATATAGTAGACCCACTTGAAGACTAACTCATATTTCTCCCCCTTTGTCATCGAATGACCAAAAGGATCGAAAATGAGGACTAACGCCCCTGAAGATAATCATGTTGATGAAGGAGCGCCAGCGTTGTTGGGGTCATTTGTTGATGTAGGACCTGTCGCAGTGTCGTCCAAATCTTCATGTTCATCAGTGTCGCGCGATGAAGAATATGAGCTGGCCACCAGAGAAGGAACCTTGACCTTCTTGAATTTCTTCGGTGGAGGTGCAGACCAGTCAAAATCTTCATTAAGACCCATGTTCTTCAGATCTTCTTCACCATACAGATGTGACAGGATTGCCCAGGTGCGACCGAAGACTTGATGGAGGTAGTAGTGGTTTTTCTTCACTGCATTGTGTGTGGCAGTCATGTTGTGAAGAAGTGAACCAAACTGACACTTAACCCATTTGTGATTTCGATCCACCTTTTGGTGAAGACTAAGCAGAAGTTCACGGTCAGTCATCACGCGCGGAGCAGTGGCTTGAGGAGTGGACTTAGGTGCATTGGCAGAGTCATGTGTGACAGAGTCATCATTGGTGGAATAAGATGCAGCTTTGCGAAACTGACCATCCAATGGACGAATGCCTTCATCAATTAAAGCTGGTGCCTTACCCTTTCCATCAACTGAGGAATATGTCTGCTTGAGGACTTCAATTGGGGGCAAGTAGCTGAGATGATTCTGGAAATCAGCTTTATAGTTGAGTGAAGACCTTATCCTGAGGAATCTCATGATCCAAGGTGCATAAGGCTTCAGCTCAAACGGAGACAGTGCAACATTGGCCATAGTCCTCATGAAGAAATCGTGATAATTGACAGGAATGCCATGAACGATGTTGAATACCAGATTCTTCATGATGCCAAGAATTTCCTCATCAGATGAGTCGTGGCCTTTGATAGGACTGATTGTCCTCGTAAGAATACGATAGACAGTTCTGGACACGTACAACAATTCCTTCATGAGGAATTTGGTTCTTGGTGCTTGACCTGGCTTCAAAGGTTTCATCAGCACCTGCATGTAATGATGTGTGAGCTCAGGTTCACTGTAGATGCAACGAGCTTCTTCAAGGGGAGGACTGAGTGGTAGAGCACGAAGCAATTCAGAGGCTGGTGTAGTGTAGTGAGTGTTTTCAGACATCCAGTCTAGCACCCATGAATTCACATCTTCAGCATCTCCGGTGATGTGCAGCGTTGCATAGAATTGAAGAATCAGTTCCTCATTCCAATCGCAGATGTCAGAGCAAAAGTTGAGCAGCCCAGCGTCGTGAAGAACACTGAGGACTGGTGCGAAGCATGGCAGAGATTCCATATCCACATGAGGAATATGCTCATGGTAGAAAATTCTCCTTGTTGAACAGCACCGAGGAATAGAAATTTGCTTGACTGGCAGTCCAAAAACGCCTCTTCCTAATGCGAGTAGAGTCATATGGGTTGTAATCTTCAAAGAATACATGCTTGCCGAAGAAATCATCAGCCTTGAACTTTTGCTTGCGTGAGAATGGATCCTTTGGCTTCGGCAGAGGAGTGTCAGTGAGTTGCATCACGACTTCAGGAATCTCAATCGCATGTTCTTCAGGCTGAGGAATGTTTGGTTCCTCCTCAGTGGCAGTCTGCGTAGTTGGTTGTGCAGCAGCAGCAGTTTCATCAGCGCTAGTGGCTGGAATTTCCTCATGGACAGATGCAGTGGGATGAGTTTCTTCAGAGACCATGTGAACAATTTGTGTGGGGGACTGAGGAATTTGCTGTAGAGGAGTGAACATTGGAGAGTTTGGATGCTGACTTTCCCAGAATTCATCACTGATGACGGGTGTGGAGCAGTCAATGTCCACATCATCATCTTCCATTTCTTCAACGAGAGCCTCTTCAGCTGTAAACTGAGGCGTAGGCGAGGAGATGATAGGTGTTGAAGGGATCGCATCCACTTCAATTTCTTCATCCAATGTTTCATACGAGGCAACAGAATGAGTTTCTTCATCAGATCCGCTGGGGATCACATATTCTTCATCAAAAGGAACAAGGTCCTTTGATGTCCTGGTTGAGATGGGAACAACATCAATCGGATGTGCAAATGAACTTGTCATAGGCTTCATTTTCTTCGGAGCTGAAGAATCTGAAGTAGCTGATGCTTTCCTTTTCTTCACTGCAGCACGCTCTGCAGCCTTGGTCTTTTTCACATCTGATGCAGATGGAAGGATTGGAGTTGAAGTTGGTGCAGGAGCAGCTGAGGAATCTGGTTGATTTTCTTCAGGCACAAAAAATGCAGTTGCCCTGATTTCTTTAGTTTCTTCAGGCGCACCACAAGTGGATGCCTTGGCAATTTCTTCAGCGGCTGGAGTGCAGTCATCAGCCCTGGAACTCACATTTTCTTCAGCAGCCTAATTTTCATCAGCGGTGCTGGCATGTTCTTCAGTCGGCTGAGCAGATGCTTCAGCCTGAGGAATTTCCTGTTGCATTGGGGCAGCAACATTTGAAGTGAACTGTTCAGTTATCTTTACAAATCTAACTTTGGCTCCTTGCCAATCAGCATAGTAGGCTTTGAAGTCATCACTTAGGGTTTTGATTTCAGATTGGATTTTTACAAGTTCATCAGTTGTCATAGTGACAACATTGTTCTTCAGAAATTTCTCCTTCTTGTACTGCGCTTTCTTGATCTGCCTAGCCTTCTCAAATTTCCACTTTTCTTCTTGAATGAAGTGGGTCAGCATGTGACTTTGGCCAGGAGTCAGCTTGAAGTCAGGCAAGGGAGTGTTGGGGTCCTTATGCAAATCATCAATGTAGTTGAGGATCAGCTTGAGATCCAAAAGCAGTGGCACCTCTGATCCTTTGGCTCTAGCGGCCCTGACTTTCCTGTCTCTGATGATTTCTACAAGTTCATCATCATCAGCTTCGTCTTCATCAGACGACACTTGGAAAGCGACTTGCTTCTTTTGAGGACTTGGGCATGGACCTCGTCCAGCAGTGGCCTTTGTCTTCAATAGTGAGGGGCCAGCTGAGGAACTTGGTGCAGCTGAGGAACTAGCTAAGACACCTGAGGAAATGGAGATGCCGACAGTCCTTTGGCACAAAGCGAGATGCACAGGTGCTGAGGATTTGGTCAAAACAGCTGAAGGCTTTGGCGGAGGAGCTGAGGACTTTGGAGGAATAGGAGCAGCATGATGAATTGGCTGTGAGGGCTTTGATGATTCTGGCCGTGAGGGCATTGCTGAGGAAGCACTTGGCTTGTGCGCAGGCTTCTTTGACATAGCCTTGTTTGGCTTGACAGCAAAGGCCTCAGCAGAGGCAGAGTCTTCATTAAATTTCCTCACTGCTTCTTTGGCTTGATTAGCCAACTTGCCTTGGCGCTTGACCCATTCATCAGGATAGTCCTCACCACGCTTGAGGCTGGTGGGATCTGCTATTTGGCCAGGTGCCAGTGGTGCTCTTGGGCATGGAGGATTGAGTGAGAATTTCTTCATATACTTAGGAGTGACATATCTGTACTCCCTCCATTCTCTTGCCCATCTCCTCTCTATCTTCTGAATGCGCACTTTGCGCTCATTCTTGGTTTCCTCAGTAGGTGTGCAGTACCCAGCATATATGTCATCAGGGATCTCAAACGTTGTATTTACCTCAGGCCTCTTTCCTCCCTTCTGTGGCCTTTTACCATCAGCCATTTTCTTCAGTTAAGGGATTTGAACAATCGAATTCTCTGAAGAAGTATGCAACTTTTCTTCGAGGAACGCTGCAAATGAGTTAAGTTGATGAGAACCTAGTGATTCAGCAGCTGACATGTGTACCTATGAACAGAGTATAGTTGCGAGGAATTTGGAGAGGTCATATGCGTTCTCAGAAGGTTTTTCAAAATGAACAGGTTTGAGGAATTTGACCAGATGAGTCTTGAAGATTTTCACTAAGCGTTCTTTGTCTTAGGTTCCAGAGTTGTATAGATGGATGATCCACACAATTGAGGAATCTTGAATAAAAATGATGCTTATAGAAACGAATCAAGAACAGATGACTTGTGAGGTGTTCAGTGTGTGAAGATATGAAGAAAAACACTTTTGAAGATTTTGTAGATAATCATTTGAATCAACGAGGGCAGTAAAAGTAACTTTTGTTTACCCTGGATGAAGAACACGACAAACTGGAGTGAGGAGATGTGAAGTTCGTCTGTGCAGATCTTCCACGCCCTAACTTGGCGGAGGAAGACGGCTATGGCGGCGGCAGAGTGAAGATGTCCGCAGTCGGCGCGAGTACGTCGGCGCCGAGGTCGAGGCAGTGAAGCTCTTCCTCACTGGCGGCGATGAAGTAGCGGCGGCGCTAGGGGTTGAGAAGCTCGAGCTGGAGAGAGAGGTCGATTGGAGTAAAAGAAGTGAGGAAGGGAAGGAGGGGTATTTATAGCCATGGTGAAAAACTGCTCGCCCGAAGAAATTGGACGAACATGCCCCTGACCCTTCTCATTCGCATGACATGTGTCACCCACGTAGTGAGAGGTGGAGATCGTGTTAGATCATGGGTGAGTGGATAAGTGTATCGAGGGATGCGGAACGGTTTGAGCGGCAAAACCGAAAATTTCGAAAAGATAGGTTTTAAAGTTCCGTTCGCAATTTCTTCAGCTGACAAGGACACAGTGAAGATTTTGAACGAGTTTCAAATAGAACGCACATGAAGAATTTGTGAACAGATTGGGTTGAGTATAGCATAGAGGGGAAGGGTCCGATCACATTCACTTCGCAGAAAACCAACTTGAAGAAATAGCAATAAGTGAATGTTGTAGAGGACATAAACT
>NC_041386.1:445883202-445969857 GCF_002162155.2 Triticum dicoccoides
TATATATAACCAATGAAGAAAAACAACGGAACCAGTGAAGACTATGCAAAGTTGAAGAATATGAATAATTTGAGGAATTTCAACTTTTGGTGGTGGCGTGACCCACCGTGTAAGAATGATGATTTCAGACACCGCGTACAATTATCGTAGGGTTCTGAGAATCAAATTCTTCGTTAATTTCTTCACACTAAGAGTGTTATTCTTCATTGATTGAAGAAAAACGTTTCTTCATGTGTTGCACATCTAAGTCATCAATTTTGCATAAGTGTTAGGATGAGTGTCCTTTTCAAAGAACATTCGAAGATTCTAGGATATTTAGCTCACACCACAACTTGCTAAATCTCTTCTCATCCAAGGGCTTTGTGAAGATATTGGCTAGCTGTTCTTCCGTCTTCACATGCTCAATAGAAATGTCGCCCTTCAACACATGATCACGAAGAAAATGATGACGAATCTGAATGTGCTTTGTCTTCGAGTGCTGAACTGGGTTGTGTGCAATCTTGATGGCACTCTCATTGTCACAGAAGAGAGTTACATTCTTCATGTTGACGCTGTAGTCCTTGAGAGTTTGCTTCATCCATAGCAATTGGGCACAGCAAGAACCAGCGGCAATGTACTCAACTTCAGCAGTAGATAGTGATACGCAGTTCTGTTTCTTCGAGGACCAACAGACCAAAGATCGTCCGAGGAAATGACATGTACCAGATGTTGACTTGCGATCCACACGATCATCAGCATAGTCAGAGTAAGAATATCCAACAAGATCAAAAGTCGAGCCCTTGGGGTACCATAATCCAAGTGTTGGTGTGTGATCTAGATATCGAAGAATATGCTTCACAGCCTTATGGTGTGATTCCTTCGGTGCAGCTTGAAATCGGGCACACATGCAAACACTAAGCATTATATCTGGCCTAGATGCACATAAGTATAATAAGGAACCTATCATGGAGCGGTATACCTTCTGATTGAAGTCAATACCATTTTCATCAGTGCACAGATGGCCATTTGTGGGCATAGGATTTTTGACGCCTTTGCAATCTTGCATGCCGAATTTCCTGAGTACATCCTTGAGGTATTTCTCCTGAGATATGAATATGCCATTGTGTTGTTGACGAATTTGAAGACCTACGAAGAATTTCAACTCTCCCATCCTAGACATTTGATATTCTTCACTCATCATATAGGCAAATTCATCACTATAACGTTGGTCAGTACAACCACAGATAATATCATCAACATATACTTGGCACACAAACAATTCACCATCACTATAATTCTTCAGGTGCATTAGCTCGACGTTCTTCATGTTCTGGAATGAATTCTTCAGCAGATTCTTTAGTAGGAATGACATCCTCAGTAGCCTTGAACTTGATAGTTTCCTCAGGTGCTGGTCATCTATCACAGTAGGTAGGTGCTCTCTTTGCGAGCCATTAGTTTCATTGAACCGCACATCTACAGTTTCAACAACTTTGTGAAGAACGTTGTTGAAGACTCTGTAGGTGTGCGAGTCCTTTCCGTAACCAAGCATAAAACCTTCATGTGCTTTCGGTGCAAATTTTGAGTTGTGATGAGGATCTCTAATCCAACATTTAGCACCGAACACTTTGAAATAACTTACATTGGGTTTCTTATCAGTGAGGAGTTCATAGGCAGTCTTTTTGAAGAATTTGTGAAGATATAGTCTGTTGATGATGTGCACGCAGTATCAATTGCCTCAGTCCAGAAACGACGAGGCGTTTTGTATTCATCAAGCATAGTGTGAGCCATCTCAGCAAGAGTCCTGTTCTTGCACTCCACGATACCATTCTGCTGAGGAGTGTAAGGAGCAGATAACTCATGAGTGATACCAAGTTCATCAAGATAGTCATTGAGACCAGAATTCTTGAACTCAGTGCCATTGTCACTTCTGATGTGCTTGATCTTCACACCAAAGTTGGTTGAAGCCCTCGAGGAAAATCATTTGAAGACTTCCTGCACTTCATGTTTGTAAGTAACAAGGTGTACCCATGTGTAACGAGAATAATCATCAACAATAATGAAGCCATATTGAGATGCTTCATTTGAGATAGCAGAATAATGATTAGGACCAAAGAGATCCATGTGAAGCAATTCAAATGGGCGAGTGGTGGTCATGATAGTCTTCGCTGGATGCTTGGCCTTGGTCATCTTCCCAGCTTCACAGGCTCCGCATAGGTGATCCTTGAGGAATTTGACATTCTCGATGCCAATGACATGCTTCTTCTTCGCAAGTGTGTGCAAATTCCTCATGCCTGCATGACCAAGTCGTTGATGCCAGAGCCAGCCTTCTGAAGCTTTTGCAAGTAAGCACACGGCTGGTTGTGGTCCTGTAGAGAAATCAACAATATACAGGTCTCCTCTCCTAAAGCCTTCGAAGACTTTGGAATTGTCAGCTTCCATAACCACAACACAACGGTACTTGCCGAAGACAACAACCATATCAAGATCACAAAGCATTGAGACAGACATAAGGTTGTATCCTAAGGACTCAACAAGCATGACTTTGTCCATGTGTTGATCCTTTGTTCGCAACCTTACCTAGACCCAATACCTGACTTTTGCCTTTGTCAGCAAAGATGATATGCTTCAGACGTGACAGAGATAATGGAGCATCCATCAATAGATTCTTGTCACCAGTCATGTGGTTTGTACATCCACTATCAAGGACCCACTCAGTGGCTTTGGGTTGATCATCCTGCAGATGAATTAGTGTAGCTTACAAACTCATATACTTCATCAGTGAAGAACATGACATCAATTCATCAGATCAATTTCATCAAGTAAAAGAACTGATAAAGCAATATGAGGACGTGAGAAAAGAAAGTTCATTTCTTCATGATTAGCCTGCGTCCTATCAGGCATGCTCAGGTCTCCAGCAAATTCTTCAGACGATTACGTGCGTCTGGAGACCTGACCCTGTAGAAGAGATTAGTTCTTTTTCTTCACCACCCACATCTGAAGGGGTGGCAAAGAGTTCATCATTCTGCGAGCTCCATACGAGAAGGATGGCATAGAAGCCAATACATTTCGTTTCACATTAGATGGGTTAGAGTAAGCATATGAGTAAGCAGAGAAATTCTTTGAGGACTTATGGACATAATGATTTGAAGGATAATGCACATATCCATAATCCTTAGATCTTCCCTGCGAAACAGACGGGTTAGCATGATGATGTTCATATGAGGACTTTGATCCATATGAGGAATTTGGTCCGTATGAGGAATTTGATCCGAGGTTCCTATTCTTCACAGGTGGCGTCATGATGACATTCACCTGAAGATTTTCAAGGCATCTTTTGGGAACCCAGATTTTCTTCATAGGGGAGCCGTTCCTGCAGTTAGTGCCAACATATGTAGCAAATACTTCACCATTCTGATTTTTGAATAGCTTATAGTTGGAGTCAATTGACTCATCATCAGAATGAGGAGATTCACATGCAAATTCAGATAAGTTAGATGGATCAACTGGAGGTCCCTTTGCAGCAACCCATGTAGTTTTGGGGTACTGCTCAGGCTTCCAATATGTACCATCAGCATTGAGTTTCCTCTCAAAGGCGATACCCTCTTTCCTAGGGTTCCTGTTGAGGATCTGCTTTGTAAGCACATCACAAAGAGCCTGATGCCCTTTGAGCCTTTTGTACATGCCTGTCGTGTACAATTCCTTCAGCCCAGCATCGTTAGTGATACTAGCAATGTCCTTAGATGAGTAATTAGTGATAGCAGAGGCATGTGAAGAATTTGAAACATTAGCAGCATTTGAACATTCAGGTGAAGAATTAGCAGATTCACGTTCAATGCACTTCAAGCATGGAGGAACAAATTCTTCCTGAGATGCGCTGATTTGTTGAGCAAGTAATGAATCGCGCTCCTTCTGAAGATCTTCATAACTCACTCTTAGCTTCTCAAGGTCTTGCTTTCTTTGAAGAAATTCATAAGAAAGCTTCTCATGATCCGATAAGAGAGTGTTATGATGACTTAGTTTGTCAAGCTTGGACTGAAGTCTCTGAAGATTTTCAGTCAAAGTTTCAGTGCGATCCATTTCTTCACCCAACATATCATCACTTTTATTTAGCATGTTTTGAACCTTTTCTAAAGCCCTTTGTTGTTTTATAGCAACCTTAGCAAGTTTAGAATAGCTGGGCTTAAGGTTTTCATCAGATTCATTCTCACTTGATTCAGAGGAGGTATATTTGAGTACCTTGGCACCCTTTGCCATGAAGCAATAGGTGGGAGCGTAGTCATCATCGCCTTCATCAGCCTTGTTGGTGAGATCATTTTCTTCAGTGTTGAAGATAGACTTGCCGACGAATGCAGTAGTGAGAGCTAGGCTTGCCACTTTGGATTCAAACTCCTTGGGTGACTCCTCTTCCTCATTTTCTTCAGATTTAGCCTTAGAGTCCGTTTCCTTGCCAATGAATTCCCTGGCCTTCTTGGAGCTGCTCTTCTTGTGATATGAAGGCTTTGAGGATTTTGATGATGAGGATTTTGTGGACTTCTTCTTTTTCTTTGCATCATCAGAACTGTAATCCTTGTATTTCTTCTTCTTTGATTCCTTTTCCCACTGAGGACAATCTTGAATGAAATGTCCAGGTTTTTTGCCCTTGTGACAGAGCCTCTTCTTGTAGTCACTGGATGAGGAATCATTGCTCCTTGAGGATCTTCCAAGGCGACCACGTCTTGAGAACTTTTGGAACTTCTTCACGAGCAGAGCCAGATCATGGCTCAGTTCTTCAGGATCACCAAGGCTGCTACCAGAGTCTTCATCTTCGGACTCAGATACTGCCTTGGCCTTCAGTGCACGTGTTTTGCCATAGCTTGAACCATAGAGATCTCTCTTTTCAGCAAGTTGGAACTCATGAGTATTTAGCCTCTCGAGAATATCAGCGGGATCGAGTGACTTGTAGTCAGCATGTTCTTGTATCATCAATGCCAGAGTGTCAAATGAGGAATCAAGCGATCTCAGCAATTTCTTCACCACCTCATGGTCGGTGATGTCAGTGGCACCAAGTGCTTGAAGCTCATTTGAGATGTTAGTGAGGCGATCGAAGGTTTGTTGAACATTTTCATTGTCGAGTCTTTTGAAGCGGTTGAAGAGATTGCGAAGAACATCAACTCGAGAGTCACGCTGAGTTGAGACCCCTTCATTCACTTTGGACAACCTGTCCCAGATAAGCTTCACTGTTTCCAAAGCACTCACTCTGCCATACTGTCCTTTGCTCAGATGGCCACATATGATATTCTTCGCTTGAGAGTCGAGTTGCTTGAATCTCTTCACATCGGCAACATTCAGAGAAGGTGTGACTGAGGGAACACCATTTTCCACAACATACCAGAGATCGTTATCAATTGCTTCAATATGCATTCGCATCTTATTCTTCTAGTAGGGGTAGTCCGTCCCATCGAAGGTAGGACACCCAGCAGAGACCTTGATCATACCTGCGGTCGACATAACTAAAACTCCAGGCGGTTAAACCAAAATCACACAGAACAAGGGAGTACCTTTCTCTAATACCAATTGAAAGTGCGTTATATCAACTAGAGGGGGGGTGAATAGGCGATTTTTATGAAATTCTTCACCGAGGAATTTGCTGGTGAGGAAATTCCTTAGCGAAGAACTACTAGCAGCAAAATAAGTACTCAAAAGTAAACACAACAGAATACAAGCATAGTCATCATGATGAAATGAAGACAGACACAGAGTACGGGAAGCGTAATCACAGGATAACTCAGGATGAAGACAAACAGACTGAAGAAATTAAACTGAGGAAATTGAGAAAGTCTTCAGTCAAAGTCTTCAAACACATATATGAACAAACAACAACACAGTTATGAGGAAATGAAAGAGTTGAGGAAATAAAACCAGTAAGCTCGGTGAAGACAATGATTTGGTAGACCAATTCCAACTGCTGTCTCAGTTGTACGTCTGGTTGGAGCGGCTGAGTATTTAAACTCGAGGACACACAGTCCCGGACACCCAGTCAAGGACACTTAGTCCAAGACACCCAGTCCTCACCGTATTCTCCTTGAACTAAGGTCACACAGACCTCGTCCAATCACTCGTGGTAAGTCTTCAGGCGACTTCCAAACCTTCACAAACTTGGTCACTCGATGATCCACTATTCCTCTTGGATGCTCTAGACCATGACGCCTAACCGTCTGGAAGAAGCACAGTCTTCAAAGGTAACAATCGTCGAATCCACTCAGGATCAATCTCTTCAGTGATGCTCAATCACTTGGGGTTTGTAGGTGTTTGGGTTTTGGGTTTTTGGTTTTTCCTCACTTGATGATTTTCGCTCAAAGTCCTCGGAGGATGGGTTGCTCTCAAATGACAAGTGTCAGTTTCTCTCGGAGCAGCCAACCAGCTAGTGGTTGTAGGGGGCGGCTATTTATAGCCTAGGGAGCAGCCCGACATGATAAGACATAAATGCCCTTCAATGATATGACCGTTAGGTGGATAGATATTTTGGGACAGCTGGCGCATAGCACAGCAACGGTCGGAATTTTGAGTAGCAAAATCCTCAGGGCTATCATGTTCCTCACTGTGTAGGCAATCCGCACTGGAGAATTCCTAACTCCTCAGTCAGGACAAATTCCTCAGATACCAGAAGAACTTTGTCTCTGTCACTGAAGAAATTGACTGAACTGTATGAGATTTCCAATGGCTTCACTCGAAGGGATTGGTAGGTGTAGGATTTGAGTTGAGCATCACATGGAAATTTTTCCTTAGTATTTCCTCGACCCCCTTTAATAGTACGGTGTTTCCTATGACTCAAGAAAGAGAAAAACAAAACTATGAAAATGAAAGTCTTCAAGCTTCATATTTCTTGCATGAATATCAAGTCTTCACGGACACACCAATTTCTTCACTTTCAAAGTCTTCATGAAAGTCTTCAGAAATACCAAAATCTTCAGTCGAAGATATTCATTTTTAGGGGTCGACTTTTCCTGTAAATATCAAACTCCTCATATACTTATAGACCTGTGTACACTCACACACGCATTAGTCCCTTAACCTATAAGTCTTCAATACACCAAAATCACCAAGGGGCACTAGATGCACTTACATTTAGAATAGCTGGGTTTAAGGTTTTCATTAGATTTATTCTCACTTGATTCAGAGGAGGTATATTTGAGTACCGTGGCACCCTTTGCCATGAAGCAATAGGTGGGAGCGCAGTCATCATCGCCTTCATCAGCCTTGTTGGTGAGGTCATTTTCTTCAGTGTTGAAGATAGACTTGCTGACGAATGCAGTAGCGAGAGCAAGGCTCGCCACTCCGGATTCGGACTCCTCAGATGACTCCTCTTCCTCATTTTCTTCAGATTCAGCCTCAGAGTCCATTTCCTTGCCAATGAATTCCCTGGCCTTCTTGGAGCTACTCTTCTTGTGATATGAAGGCTTTGAGGATTTTGATGATGAGGATTTTGTGGATTTCTTCTTTTTCTTCGCATCATCAGAACTGTAATCCTTGTATTTCTTCTTCTTTGATTCCTTTTCCCACTGAGGACAATCTTGAATGAAATGTCCAGGTTTCTTGTATTTGTGACAGAGCCTCTTCTTGTAGTCACTGGATGAGGAATCATTGCTCCTTGAGGATCTTCCAAGGCGACCACGTCTTGAGAAATTTTGGAACTTCTTCACGAGCAGAGCCAGATCATGGCTCAGTTCTTCAGGATCGCCAAGGCTGCTACCAGAGTCTTCATATTTGGACTCAGATACTGCCTTGGCCTTCAGTGCACGTGTTCTACCATAACTCCTCAGTCAGGACAAATTCCTCAGAGACCAGAAGAACTTCTTCTCTGTCACTGAAGAAATTGACTGAACTATATGAGATTTCCAATGGCTTCACTCGAAGGGATTGGTAGATGTAGGATTTTGAGTTGAGCATCACATGGAAAATTTTCCTTAGTATTTCCTCAACCCCCTTTAACAGTATGGTGTTTCCTATGACTCAAGAAAGAGAAAATGAAACTACGAAAACAAAAGTCTTCTCGCTTCATGTTTCTTGAAAGAATACCAAGTCTTCAAGGTCACACCAATTTCTTCACTTTCAAAGTCTTCAGAAAGTCTTCAGAATACCAAAATCTTCAGTCGAAGATATTCATTTTTAGGGGTCGACTTTTCCTGTAAATATCAAACTCCTCATAGACTTATAGACCTGTGTACACTCACACACGCATTAGTCCCTTAGCCTATAAGTCTTCAATACACCAAAATCACTAAGGGGCACTAGATGCACTTACAGAGTATTCAACCCAAATTTATTGATTCGACACAAGGGGAGCCAAATAATATTCTCAAGTATTAGCAGCTGAGTTGTCAATTCAACCACACCTGGAAACTTAATATCTGCAGCAAAATGTTTAGTAGCAAAGTAATATGATAGTAGTGGCAACGGTAGTAAAAGGTATCGGTAGCAAAAGTAATATTTTTGGTGTTTTAAGTGATGATAACAATAGTAACGGAAAAGTAAATAAGTGAAGAACACTATATGGAAAGCTCGTAGGCAATGGATCAATGATAGAGAATTATGCCGGATGCGGTTCATCATGTAACAATCATAACCTAGGGTGACACAGAACTAGCTCCAGTTCATCAATGTAATGTAGGCATGTATTCCGAATATAGTCATACGTGCTTATGGAAAAGAACTTGCATGACATCTTTTGTCCTACCCTCCCGTGGCAGCGGGGTCCTATTGGAAACTAAGGGATATTAAGGCCTCCTTTTAATAGAGTACCGGACCAAAGCATTAACACATAGTGAATACATGAACTCCTCAAACTACGGTCATCACCGGGAGTGGTCCCGATTATTGTCACTTTGGGGTTGCCGGATCATAACACATAGTAGGTGACTATAGACTTGCAAGATAGGATCAAGAACTCTCATATATTGATGAAAACATAATAGGTTCAGACCTAAAATCATGACACTCGGGCCCTAGTGACAAGCATTAAGCATAGCAAAGTCATAGCAACATCAATCTCATAACATAGTTGATACTAGGGATCAAACCCTAACAAAACTAACTCGATTACATGATAAATCTCATTTAACCCATCACCGTCCAGCAAGCCTACGATGGAATTACTCATGCACGGCGGTGAGCATCATGAAATTGGTGATGGAGGATGGTTGATGATGACGATGGCGACGGATTCCCCACTCCAGAGCCCCGAACAAACTCCAGATCAGCCCCCCGAGAGAGTTTAGGGCTTGGCGGCGGCTCCGTATCGTAAAACGCGATGAATCCTTCTCCCTGTGTTTTTTCTCTCTGAAAGTGAATATATGGAGTCAGGGTTGAGGTTGGTGGAGCGTCAGGGGGCCCACGAGGCAGGGGGCGCGCCCAAGGGGGTAGGGCGCTCCCCCCACCCTCGTGGACAGGTGGAGGCCCCCCTGACATGGATCTTCCTTCCAGTATTTCTTATATGTTCCAAAATAACTCTCCATTGATTTTCAGGTCATCCCGAGAATTTTTTTCTGCACAAAAATAACACCATGGCAATTCTGCTGAAAACAGCGTCAGTCTAGGTTAGTTCCATTAAAATCATGCAAGATAGAGTCCAAAACAAGGGCAAAAGTGTTTGGAAAAGTAGATCGACGGAGACGTATCAACTCCCCCAAGCTTAAACCTTTGCTTGTCCTCAAGCAATTCAGTTGGTAAACTGAAAGTGATAAAGAAAAACTTTTACAAACTCTGTTTGCTCTTGTTGTTGTAAATACGTAAAGCCAGCATTCAAGTTTTCAACAAAGATTATGAAATAGCCATATTCACAATAACATTTAGGTCTCATGTTTACTCATATCAATGACATAATCAACTAGCGAGCAATAATAATAAATCTCGGATGACAACACTTTCTCAAAACAATCATGATATGATATAACAGGATGGTATCTCGCTTGCCCTTTCTGAGACCGCAAAACATAAATGCAGAGCACCTTTAAAGATCAAGGACAGACTAGACATTGTAATTCATGGTAAAATAGATCCAGTCAAGTCATACTCAATGTAAACTAACAGTAATGGATGCAAATGACAGCGGTGCTCTCCAACTGATGCTTTTTAATAAGAGGGTGATGACTCAACATAAAAGTAAATAGATAGGCCCTTCGCAGAGGGAAGCATGGATTTGTAGAGGTGCCAGAGCTCGGTTTTGAAATAGATGTGAATAATATTTTGAGCTGTATAGTTTCATTGTCAACATAACAACCGAGAGATGGCGATATTTTCCATGCTACACACATTATAGGCGGTTCCTAAACAGAATGGTAAAGTTTATACCCCCCCTCCATCAACAAGCATCAATCCATGGCTTGCTCGAAACAACGAGTGCCTCCAACTAACAATAGTCCCGAGGGAGTTTTGTTTGGAATTATTTTGATTTGATTTGCATAAAGCATGGGACTGGGCATCTCGGTGACCAGCCATTTTCTCGTGAGTGAGGAGCGGAGTCCACTCCTCTTGAGAATAACCTGCCTAACATGGAAGATACGAACATCCCTAGTTGATACATGAGCTATTCGAGAATACAAAACAGAATGTTTATTTGAAGGTTTAGAGTTTGGCACATACAAATTTACTTGGAACAGCATGTAGATACCGTAAATAGGTAGGTATGGTGGACTCATATGAAACAACTTTGGGGTTTATGGAATTGGATGCACAAGCAGTATTCCCGCTTAGTACAGGTGAAGGCTAGAAAAAGACTGGGAAGCGACCAGCTAGAGAGCGACAACAGTCATGAACATGCATTAAAATTAATCAACACCGAATCCAAGCATGAGTAGGATATATTGCACCATGGACATAAATATCATAGAGGCTATGTTGATTTTATTTCAACTACATGCATGAACATGTGCCAAGTCAAGCCACTCGAATCGTTCAAAAGAGGATACCACCCTATCATACCACATCACAACCATTTTAATAGCATGTTGGTACGCAAGGTAAACCATTATAAGCTCCTAGCTAATTAAGCATGGCATAAGCAACTATCTATCTATATCTATCTATCTATCTATACCTATACTAATTACAAACTCCCTAAGAATTTCCACGTTAATTAGAAATTAGGAGCCATACATCTAGAGTGGGATAGAGTTATTACGGTGTAGATTAACCTGGGAAATCAGTTCGACCGAAAGCAGATTAGAAAGCCCAACATCTTTGTACCCCGAAAGTCAGGCTGCTAGTTTTATTCATCTGAGCCCATGAGGCTAGCTTAAAAATTAAACCTCTGGACTAACGCAAACCATCTCAACATCAAGGAGCCTCTGTTGGCCGTCAATTGATCAAGCTTCTCTTGTTAGGTATGAAGGTTGTGTTTCTGCTCAATTGCTTTCTCGCCTGGTTTTTTCCGCAATCTGTTCCGTTGGTTCGATCACATTGTTAGACTGTGTACCTCTTATTTTTTACAAACTACATAACAACCATGAGCTTATCATTCTTTCCAAATAAAGCCTTGGATTTGACAGAGACTAAACAAGTACTAATCTTGAAAATTGTGTTCGCTTACAGGTCAAATTCATTCTTCCCTTAAAAAATGATGGCATGCGATATGTTCCATGTGATTGCCAATGGGAAGGATTCCTGAAAGTGAAGGTCAAAGTAATTAGGCTATGGGATGCCATTAACCTCGACAATAATAAACTTATTAGCCTTACATGATACTACTTGATGAAGAGGTCAGTCTAGTGGTAAAATAATATGGTTTTCCAACATAAATAGGCTACTATGAGTTATATATCGATGCATCTTCTCACCTATATTATTATGTTTCAGGGCACTAGGATACACGACAAGGTGATGAAACATATGGTTAACAAGTTTAGGCCACTGATCCAGGAATGATAATCAGAGAATGGCTTTTGATGTTATAATATAATCAGTTTACTGCAGCCTCGGCAAATTGATTTTAGTTGACAGATATGTGGAATAGGAAGGATGTTTCCGTGGAAAGCATTTATGACAAAATTAAGGTCCGGAGGAAAGATAGTTCTAGCAGTAGCTTCAAGTGGTATAGCAGCATTTCTTTTACATGGTGGAAGCACTCAAGTGGTACAGTAGCATTTCTTTTACATGGTGGAAGAACAACTCATTCAGGATTCCACATTCCACTGAACATCACTAACGAGTCCACATGCAACATCAAGCTAGGAACATTTCTTGCAGAGCTAATAAAGAAAACTCCACTGATAATATGAGATGAAGCACCTATGACACACAAGCACTGTTTTCAGGCACTAGACAAGAGTTTGAGAGACTTACTTTGATTTACAAATGAGGATGTCGGGCATAGAACGTTTGGAGGAATGCCGATAGTCTTGGGAGGTGACTTCAAGAAAATCCTACCAGTCATACCAATGGGGAACATGGGAACATAATGTTTCCGCGTCTATAAAGAGATCCTGCCTATGGAAGAACTTTCAAGAGTACCAACTCACAGAAAAATGCGTCTGAATTCAACTAAAGGCAGTACAGTAGAGAAAGCAAAGACAACAAAATTTGCAAGCTGGATACTAAACATCGGCAATGGCGAAACAAAAACAACAACAAATGAAGAAGATTGGGTAAGCATCCTGGAATACCTTATTTTACATGAAAGAGATAACCCAAAAGCATCTATTGTTAATAGCATCTACCTTGACTTAAAAAGTAGGTACACTCATAGAACATACCTAGAGGAGAGAGCGATCATGTGCCCAAGAAACGAGACTGTCGGCGAGATTAACACCTACATCACGAGTCAAATTCCTGGAGAAGAGGTAACATATCTCAGTCCAAATACAACATGCAAACCAATGTCTACAGTAGAAGATGTTGTACCCATCTGAGTTTCTAAATAGACTTACACTTTATGGAATACCAGATCATGAATTGAGGCTGAAAATAGGATTACCAGTAATGCTTATGAGTAACATCAAATAAAATGCAGGCCTTTGCAATGGACAAGACTAACAATAACACAATGAGGAAGGCGATCATCGAAGGCCAGGTCATAACAGGACCTAACATCGGTGAGGAATACCCAATATCAGTGTCCTTTGCTATGACTATGGACAAAAGTCAGGGGCAATCTCTCAAAAAGGTTGGACTGTACTTATAAAGGTAAGTGTTTACACATGGTCAACTTTATGTTGCAATGTCAAGGGTTACAAGCAGAAATGGATTGCAGATACTCATAGCGTCCACCCAACAGCATTGCAAAAAAACATTATTTACAAGGATATATTATAGATATTTGCTTTGTTGCCGCTATAGTCAGATCAAGTAAAATCATTCTTATTTTGTCTAAATTTAATGCAGACATAGATGCCTTTTCTGTTTTAGAACTATTATGTCTGCAATACTACGTTTGTGAGCAAGGTGCTTTCTATCTACATGTACATGTAAACAAAAATATTGGTGTAAGAGCTTACAACTGATTTAAGAAAACCAAGATACGTTAGGTATGCATCACGATATGGAGTTCAGACTCACTGAAGATTACTTTAAACTAAGTCCTAAAGTTACATAAGCATGGACCAAGCAAGATCTTTTTTTTCAATTCCTATAGCTCTCCTTTCTTAGATAGACCCAGAAATTCAGATCCAGTTTCAGAAATAATACGTGATTCCTAATTTTTTTAATGAAACAACTAATTTGGTAGGCGTCATATGCCAACCCACGGAGCACCACTAACCGTACAAGCTAGTTCAGACACCCTCCATCTGCTGCTGGATGAGGAAACACCGCTTGACGAGATGCGAGCATGGGAGCAGGCTGCAGCTTCGACGGAGACGCCGTACCACATGGCAAAGGGGAACGACCGAATGACCGGCGCCCTGGCCAGCACTACGATGGGATTTGCGAGGAAGGACTTTGGGAGGGCACTGATGCGGGCGTTGTCCAGGAGAGTTGCCGGCACAGGGCAGAAATCACTGTTCTGACCTTATCAGCAAACTTTGTCACAAACTGAACTCGACATGAAAGCATTTCACGATCTGACCCTTTTAGCAACGCCACAACCCGTGACGTTTCTGCCCAACTTAGAAACGCCGAACTAGTCTACGTTGCAGCCCAACTTAGAAACACCGAACTATGTAGCGTTGCTGCCAACCAAGAAACGCCAAAGGTGTTGGCGTTTATGGCCATCCTAGAAACACCAAGGGAAATGGCGTTGCTGCCCTTTTCTCTCTCTCTCGATGTGACATGTTGCATGGCTATACACTAGAGTGAGAGGGAGAGAAAGACATGAGAGATGGATGGGAGGACATGGCCTTTTTCAGGGATGGCAGTAACACTCATGCATGGCAGCTAGGCGCATGTAGCTCTTCGTATTTGGGCATGCATTCATGCTGTGTGCGGCTGCTCATGCAGCCACTTTTTCTATGTGCATGTAATTAATACCAAGGCCTATGCATAAGTTTATCATGGCGTCTCCTCTCGGCAGCCAGGACCAGCAAAGGCACCAGCACCCCGAGCCCGAGGCAATGAGCGCAAGCACAATCAGGGCTCGGCAGGCAGGCGTCGGCGAGACATGCACAACAACATTTGTTCACCACATCTAACAGCTAGATGTCACTTGTATTATTACAGCTAAATTTTTTATATAATTTATCAGGGTATGTTTATATAAAAAATACAATTGGTGTATTTTAACTAAATTTTCCCCAGGTTAAAGTTACCATGGCGTCTGTGCGTAAGTTATTAGCTTTAGAATGCGTAAATTATAATACTATTTTCATATAATTTATGTGCGTCCGAAGCGCGCCATGCCCCAGAAAGGATTGCGAATGTGGCAACGGATAAAAGAGAAAATGCTCTGCATCACAAGAAATCCAGTCACACAAACGCCAAAGCGAGGAAAGATTATTGTAAGACAAGTGAGAGGAAAATAAACAATGAGAAGAGAAGGACATGCGCGTAGCAAAGAAAGAACTGCATGTGGATGACTAGTACTTTCTCCGTCCGTTTAATTGGTCCCACAGACCAAAACAACAAGAACATGAAACAGGCAATAATTAGCCTTATTAATTAGGCCTGTTCATCCACATGCACATAGAAAAAGTGGCTGCATGAGCAACCGCACACAGCATGCATGCATGCCCAAATACGAAGAGCTACATGCGTAGGTGCCATGCATGAGTGCTACTGCCATCCGTGAAAAAGGTCATGTCCTCCCATCCATCTCTCACGTCTCTCCCCCTCTCACTCTAGTTTATAGCCAGGCAACATGTCACATCGAGAGAGAGAAGAGGGCAGAAACACCATGCCCCTTGGCGTTTTCATGATGGCCAGAAACGCCAACGACTTTGGCGTTTTCAGAAACGCCAACGACTTTGGCGTTTCCAGAAACGCAATCTAGCCTGGCGTTTTCAGCCTGTCACGTAGGCGAGTGGGGCCAGGGCAGCAACGCTGGATAGTTCGGCGTTTCTATGTTGGGCAAAAACGTCACGGGCTGTGGCGTTGCTAAAAGGATCAGATCGTGAAATACTTTCATGTTGAGTTCAGTTTGTGACAAAGTTTGCTGATAAGGTCAGAACAATGATTTCGACCCCGGTGCAGCCGCTCAGATGGAGCGCAGTAGTCTGGAGGCACCGTCAAATGATTCCGTCGAACCCGTCAACGATTCGCGACAAAATTAGTCATCACCAATAAAAATACGCACATCTCAATAGCCACACGTCTCCGTCTAACTGAGAAAAATGAGAAAATATAATTGCTAGCAAACTAAATGTTGTTTCATATTAAAAATAATATACACATAAAAGGAGCAATACAAGTTAACTACCGAAAATAGGTGCAACGAAAATGAAAATAATTATTTACCTTTCTGGCATTTTTTAAATGGACTACAACACTCCCTACAAATAAACTGCTATTACATTGAAAGAACAATATTCTACAAATTCACTACACATGTCATGATATAAATAATAATAAATTTTAATTATTGAATATCTAATACGTCTCAGTGTTTCAAAAAGATTTCCAGAATTGTTCATGATCAAAGAAAGTAAGAAGTCTGCCTAAAAACCGACTACAAATCGAGCGTCAGATATTTTATCATAGAAAATTGAATATTTTCCATGATAATTATAGTTATCAAAAGGATGGCAAATTTCTTCAACCTCTATTGCCATGAAAAATATTTGATTTGACATGGTTAAAAACTAGACATTAAATTTTTTATTTTATCGATAGAAAAAAAGAGAGATAACTAGGACGGTGGAATCGGCTTAATTGATAAAACGACAATTTTATTTCAAACATAACAAAAAGGAAATGTCCCCAAATAAAAAGAAATCTTCCACATTTCAAATTATACATGAAATTCAAGTGTTTCTTACGTATCAAAGTTCAAACAATTAATATAGCAATTCTCGACTTATATGTCATATCTAAATTCATTAGTATTAGTACCGACATAAATGGGTACATGAATATATATGCTAGCCCGTTCGAATGCACAGGTGCACGACTAGTAATCTTTAATTGTCATTGTAAACATGTTTATTCATAATAGGCTAAATCAGGAATGATGGACTAATCATATTTAAAAAACAAGAGAGGTCGAGTTCATACCAGCTTTTCTCATCTCAATAAGTTCATCATATAATCATCATTATTACCTTTCACTTGCACGACCAAATAGTGTGGATAATAATAATAGTGCATGTGCATTGGACTAAGCTGGAATCTGCAAGCATTCAATTCAAGAGAGAAGACAAGGTAATATGGGCTCTTTGTTAGATCAACAATAATGCGTATGAGAGCCACTCAACATTTTCATTATGGTTTTCTCCTCTCGACCCCCAAAGAACAAGAAAAGAAATAAAACTATTTACACGGGAAAACTCCCAACAAGCAAAAGAAGAACGGAAAATCTTTTTGGGTTTTCTTTTTAATTACTACTACAAGCATGGAAATTAAACTAATTAAAAGGTACAACTAATTTTTTTGTTTTTCTTGAGGTTTATTAAACACACAAGAAGAAAACATAAAAAGGAAAATAAACTAGCATGGATGATACAATGAAAAAGTATGAGCACCGACAACTAGCAATGAGCGTGTGAACATAAATATAATGTCGGTGAGAAATACGTACTCCCCCAAGCTTAGGCTTTTGGCCTAAGTTGGTCTATGGCCACGGCTGGCCTGGCGGATATCCAAAGTTGTAGCTGGGGTCATACTGAGATGCAGTAGCTATTGCCTCATGAGCTGCCTCTTGGAGACGGGCCGTCTCCATCCTCCTCTTATACTCGTCCGCCTCCTCCCTGGTTATAATATATCTCCCTTTTGCCTGAGAGTCAAAGAAAGCAGGAGCAGGGAGAGCGACGTGATAGGTGCGTCGTCTGTTAAAGATTAGTCGGTATGGAGGAACTGATCGTTCCTCTCAACGAACTGATAACGAACCATGGCCTCATAATCTAAATAAACAGGAGGCAACTCAATATCATACCCACTTATGTGTATATCAAGAAAATTAGCTAGACGGGTTGCATAAATTCCACCAAAGAAATCTCCATGAATACGATTATTATGCAACCTACGTGCAACGATAGCTCCCAAATTATAATGTTTATCTCCTAATACAACACTCCCGAGAACACTGAGGTTAGGGACACACATGTGACATGCTTCGTCCTTACAATTTATGCACCTACCGATGAAGAGAGTAAAATAATGTATAGCAGGAAAATGAATGCTCCCTATGGTAGCTTGTGTTATATCTCTAGATTCCCCCACAGTTATACTAGGAAGAAAATCTCTAAACTCAGATTTGCGAGGGTCACTAGTGCTGCCCCATTGTAGAAGTTTGCAAGCAGTATTAAAATCCTCTAAGTCCATAGTATAAGAATTTCATAAAGATTAAATAGGACAGTTTGAGAATTGCGTGATGATGAAAATTCAAACCTTCTCACAAAGGAATCAGTGAGATAGTGGTACTGGCGGCACTTATCTGCCTCGAAGCTCTCAAGATCAGGATTACGCACATATGCGTTAAATTCTTCCTTGATTCCTGCTCGATCCATAAAGTCCTCTGAAGGCCATTCACAAGCCCGCACTTGAGCTTCCCTCGATGGTTCATCATCGGCATCGCGTATTGCGAGCCTGGGTCCTTACTTCCTTGAAGGACCACCTTGGTACATTTTCCTAAACATATTTCTTCCTCTGAAAAATTTCTGAAATTTTAGTAACTTCAAAATAAAAGTGAACCAAACTCAACAATATTGATAGCAACTACTCCTACAAGTGCCTAGAGGCAATATCATGCATCAAAACTACTTTTGACCACATAAATTTGACATGCAAGCTCAAGAATAGGGTCACCTAAGCAGCAAAAATATGCAATGAATAAAGCACTAGAACAAAAACTAATTGGACCATCGGAGGAGTCACATACCAAGGAACAATCCCCCAAAGCAGTTTTTTGAATGGAGCTTTGAGCAAGGAGATCGAAAATGGCAGCAAAATGAGATTGGACTCGGGTTTGAGCTAGTTAGTGATATTTGTGGGAGGAAGAAGGAGTGTGTGGTAGCTGGAATAAGTGGAGGGGAGCCACCATGGGCCCACGAGGCAGGGGGGCGCGCCCAGGGGGTAGGGCGTGCCCTCCACCCTTGTGGCCAGGTGCTTGCTTCCCCTGCTGTGTTCTCAGTGCCAGATATTCTTAAATACTCTAGAAAAATCATATTTAAATTTCAGGGCATTTGGAGGACTTTTATTTTCAGGGTATTTTTTTATTGCATGGATAATTCAGAAAACAGACATAAATTACTATTTTTGCTTTATGTAATATAAATAACAGAAAGTAAAAAGAGGGTACAGAGAGTTGTGTTTTCGAAATTCATCCATCTCATGCTCATCAAAAGGAATCCACTAACAAGGTTGATCAGGTCTTGTTAACAAACTCATTCCGAATAACATGGAACCGGAGAATTTTCGAATAACACTAGGTTACCTCAACCGGGATATGCACATCCCCAACAATAAGAATATCATATTTCTTCTTGACAGTAGGAAGATGAAATTCAAAACCTCCAAAAATAATCGATGGAATTTTTCCAATAGAGTTTATACTATGAACTTCAGGTTGTTTCCTCAGAAAGTGTATCGTATGCTCATTGCCATTAACATGAAAAGTGACATTGCCTTTGGTGCAATCAATAACAGCCCCTGCAGTATTCAAAAAGGGTCTTCCAAGAATAATAGACATACTATCGTCCTCGGGAATATCAAGGATAACAAAGCCCGTTAAAATAGTAACGTTTGCAACCACAACATGCACATCCTCACAAATACCGACAGGTATAGCAGTTGATTTATCAGCCATTTGCAAAGATATTTCAGTAGGTGTCAACTTATTCAAATCAAGTCTACGATATAAAGAGAGAGGCATAACACTAACACCGGCTCCAAGATCACATAAGGCAGTTTTAACATAGTTTCTTTTAATGGAGCATGGTATAGTTGGTACTCCTGGATCTCCAAGTTTCTTTGGAATTCCACCCTTAAAAGTATAATTAGCAAGTATGGTGGAAATTTCAGCTTCCGGTATCTCTCTCTTATTAGTAACAATATCCTTCATGTACTTAGCATAAGGATTCATTTTGAGCATGCCAGTCAAACACATACGCAAAAAGATAGGTCTAATCATTTCAGCAAAGCGCTCAAAATCCTCATCATCCTTTTTCTTGGATGGTTTAGGAGGAAAAGGCATGGGTTTCTGAACCCACGGTTCTCTTTCCTTACCGTGCTTCCTAGCAACAAAGTCTCTCTTATCACAACGTTGATTCTTTGATTGTGGGTTATCAAGATCAACAACGGGTTCAATCTCTACTTCATTGTCATTACTAGGTTGAGCATCATTATTAACATTTTCACTAGGTTCATGCTCATTACCAGTTTGTGTTTCAGCATCAGAAATAGAAATATCATTGGGATTCTCAGGTGTGTCAACAACAGGTTCACTAGAAGCATGCAAAGTCCTATCATTTTTCTTTTATTCAATTCATTGAGCAAATCATTCTGAGCTTTGAGTACTTGTTCTACTTGAGTGATAACCAAAGAAGCATGTTTACTAATAAGTTTTAGTTCACCTTTAACATTAGCCATATAATCACTCAAGTGTTCAATCATATAAGCATTGCATTTTAATTCTCTACCAAAATAAGCATTGAAGTCTTATTGCTTAACCATAAAATTACCAAACTCATCCAAACATTGGTTAGCAAACTTAGTAGGAGGGATTTCAGCTTTATCATATCTATAGAGAGAATTTACCTTTACTGCCTGTGTCGGGTTATCAAGACCATGTATTTCTTCAACAGGCGGTAAATTAAGACCATGTATTTCTTTAATAGGAGGTAAATTCTTAACATCTTCAGGTTTAATACCTTTTTATTTCATAGATTTCTTTGCCTCTTGCATATCTTTAGGACTGATAAATAGAATACCCCTTTTCTTCGGAGTTGGCCCAGGAGTTGGTTTAGGAATTGGATCAGGAAGTGTCCAATTATTTTCATTAGTCAACATATTATTCAATAGAATTTCAGCTTCATCAATAGTTCCTTCCCTGAAAACACAACCAGCACAACTATCTAGGTGGTCTCTAGAAGCATCGGTTAGTCCAGTATAAAAGATATCAAGTATCTCATTTTTCTTGAGAGGATGATCATGCAGAGCATTAAGTAATTGGAGAAGCCTCCCCCAAGCTTGTGGGAGACTCTCTTCTTCAATTTGCACAAAATTATATATTTCCCTTAAAGCAGCTTGTTTCTTATGAGCGGGGAAATATTTAGCAAAGAAGTAATAAATCATATCCTAGGGACTATGCACACAACCAGGATCTAGAGAATTAAACCATATCTTAGCATCACCCTTTAATGAGAACGGAGATAATTTAAGGATATAATAATAGCGAGTTTTCTCATCATTAGTGAACAGGGTGGCTATATCATTTAATTTAGTAAGATGTGCCACAACAGTTTCAGATTCATAGCCATAGAAAGGATCAGATTCAACTAAAGTAATTATCTCAGGATCAACAGAGAAATCATAATCCTTATCAGTAACAAAGATAGGTGAAGTAGCATAAGCAGGATCATATTTCATTCTAGCATTCAGAGGCTTTTGTTTCAGCTTAGCTAATAATTTCTTAAGATCACTCCTATCATTGCAAGCAACAAAATCTCTAGCAGTTTCTTCATCCATAACATAGCCCTTAGGCACAATAGGTAATTCATATCCAGGGGGAGAATCTTCATCATCACTTTCATCAATATTATCAGTTTCAATAATTTCATTCTCTCTAGCCCTAGCAAGTTGTTCATCAAGAAATTCACCAAGTGGCATAGTAGTATCGAGCATAGAAGTAGTTTCATCATAAGTATCATGCATAGCAGAAGTGGCATCATCAATAACATGTGACATATCAGAATTAATAGCAGAAGCAGGTTTAGGTGTCGCAAGTTTACTCAAAACAGAAGGTGAATCAAGTGCAGAGCTAGATGGCAGTTCCTTACCTCCCCTCGTAGTGGAGGGATAAATCTTGGTTTTTGGATCTCTCAAGTTCTTCATAATGATAAGTAGATATAAATCCCAAGTGACTCAAAGAATAGAGCTATGCTCCCCGGCAACGGCGCCAGAAAATAGTCTTGATAACCCACAAGTATATGGGATCGCAACAGTTTTCGAGGGTAGAGTATTCAACCCAAATTTATTGATTCGACACAAGGGGAGCCAAAGAATATTCTCAAGTATTAGCAGCTAAGTTGTCAATTCAACCACACCTGGAAACTTAATATCTGCAGCAAAGTGTTTAGTAGCAAAGTAATATGATAGTAGTGGTAACGGTAGTAAAATGTAATGGTAGCAAAAGTAATATTTTTGGTGTTTTATAGTGATGATAACAATAGCAACGGAAAAGTAAATAAGCGAAGAACAATATATGGAAAGCTCGTAGGCAATGGATTGGTGATAGAGAATCATGCCGGATGCGGTTCATCATGTAACAGTCGTAACCTAGGGTGACACATAACTAGCTCCAGTTCATCAATGTAATGTAGGCATGTATTCCGAATATAGTCATATGTGCTTATGGAAAAGAACTTGCATGACATCTTTTGTCCTACCCTCCCGTGGCAGCGGGGTCCTATTGGAAACTAAGGGATATTAAGGCCTCCTTTTAATAGAGTACCGGACCAAAGCATTAACACATAGTGAATACATGAACTCCTCAAACTACGGTCATCACCGGGAGTGGTCCCGATTATTGTCACTTCGGGGTTGCCGGATCATAACACATAGTAGGTGACTATAGACTTGCAAGATAGGATCAAGAACTCTCATATATTGATGAAAACATAATAGGTTCAGATCTGAAATCATGGCACTCGGGCCCTAGTGACAAGCATTAAGCATAGCAAAGTCATAGCAACATCAATCTCAGAACATAATGGATACTAGGGATCAAACCCTAACAAAACTAACTCAATTACATGGTAAATCTCATCCAACCCATCACCGTCCAGCAAGCCTACGATGGAATTACTCACGCATGGTGGTGAGCATCATGAAATTAGTGATGGAGGATGGTTGATGATGACGATGGCGACGGATTCCCCTCTCCGGAGCCCCGAACGAACTCCAGATCAGCCCTCCCGAGAGAGTTTAGGGCTTGGCAGCGGCTCCGTATCGTAAAACGCGATGAATCCTTCTCCTTGGTTTTTTTCTCCCCGAAAGTGAATATATGGAGTCAAGGTTGAGGTTGGTGGAGCGTTAGGGGGCCCATGGGGCAGGGGGAGCGCCCAGGGGGGTAGGGCACGGCCCCCACCCTCATGGACAGGTGGAGGCCCCCCTGACGTGGATCTTCCTTCCAGTATTTTTTATATATTCCAAAATAATTCTCTGTTGATTTTTAGGTTATTCCGAGAACTTTTATTTCTGCACAAAAATAACACCATGGCAATTCTGCTGAAAACAATGTCAGTACGGGTTAGTTCCATTCAAATCATGCAAGTTAGACTCCAAAACAAGGGCAAAAGTGTTTGGAAAAGTAGATATGACAGAGACGTATCTACGGACGAGGCCATCATCTCGGCTTTTCCAACGGCGTCCATGACGTCAAGATGAAGGAGGAGCTCACCATCCATGAGGAGCTGTGCACGACCTTGGAGCTGTTCAACATAGCAACCAAGTGTGCAAGGGCTGAGGAGGGGCGTCTCTCCCTCCTCGAGCTTCCAGCTGCGGATCCAGAGGAGAAGAAGGCCAAGGTCAAGGACGTGAAGCGCAAAGGGGTGGCCGTACTCGCAGCAGAACCGGACACCAAGCGCGACCAAGATCTTCCCAAGTCGTCCAAGGGCAACCTTATGTTCTGCGCCTTCCACAACATGCGCACACACAACACCAACAATTGTCAAGAGCTCAGGGCCATTCGAGATGGACGCTTCAGTCGACGCCCCGAGCGCAACGCCCGGGGCTACGGCCGAGGAGGTGGACGAGGTGGAGGACGTTGGGACAATTGTGGGCCCCGTCAAGAGTGGCGTGACCAGCCTCGCGAGGATCGTTGGTAGGACCAACCTCGTGAGGGCGCCTGGAGGGACCAGCCTCGTGAGGATTGTCCTCAGGGCAACCCTGGTCTCCCTCCGCTGCCGCCGCCAAGAAGGAACAACGACCATCAACAGGACGAAGGGGCTGGGGGCTTCCAGGAGCCGCGGACATCGCTTGCATCTTGGATGGCACTCAGGCCCCAGCCTCCCAGTGCATCTTCAAGCAGTTCTCCCGAGAAGTAAATGCAGCCCTCCCCAAGCTCGAGGCTACGCGCCCGCTGAGGTGGTCCAAGTACGCCATCACCTTTAACTCGGCGGACCAGCTCAAATGCGCGGCAACCGCCGACGTCCTCCCGATGCTCTACTCACCCATCATCAGCAATGTCCAAGTCACCAAGACCCTCATCGACGGCGGCGCGGGACTCAGTGTCCTGTCCGTCGAAACGTTCGGCAGCCTTCAAGTGCCATACGATCATCTCTATCCCACCAAGCCTTTCTCAGGAGTGACAGATGTCTCCACCACCCCGATAGGGAAAGTTCGCCTTCCTGTCACCTTTGGTCAGCGTGACAACTACCACACCGAGCTCATCGACTTTGATGTCGCACACATCCGCCTTCCATACAATGCCATCCTCGGGTACCCAGCACTGGCCAAATTCATGGCAGTCACCCACCATGGCTACAACGTCCTCAAGATGCCGGGAAGCGGCGGAATCATCACGGTCCCATGCAAAGAAAGAGATGCGGTGTGCTCCCTCGAGCGCGTCTTCCAAGCTGCATCAATCGAAGACCCTGACAGCGCGGGTGCACAGAACCCTCCTGAGGCCAACCCCAAGAAGAAGCAGCTACTCCGCGCTGGGCCTCAAGGAAGCGGCGCCTCCAGCGGCACCACTTCAGGATCCGCGCCAGCGCCTGGGGCGCCTCCCTCCCTCGCATAGGGAGGCGCGCCCGGCGCCCTCCTTGGGAGGGCTCGGGGGCTCTCTTCTGGAGGGCCTCAGACTTGGCCAACATCACGAGGGAGGCGCTCGGGCACCACATGGAGGCGTGCTTCGCGGCACGTTTCCCTCAGGAGGACACCGGGCGAGGAGTGCCCGACGCTCAGGAGTTCATCACGAAGGCATCTCAGGAGCTTCAGGAAGCAAGAGCAATATGCGGCGACCGCCGCCCACCGGGCATTGCTCCCCACCCAGGCAAGGGTGGTGAGCTGCGCATCTGCATCAACATCCCAGGGCTCAACAGGGCCGCGTCTTAGGAGCGCTTCTGGCCTTCGCGTGCTGGCCAGTGTGAGGGCCCGCCTCACAGCTGTGTTCGCATGCCGTTCGGCTTGCCGAGCATGGCTGCCGCCTTCCAGCGCAATTTACAAAGCATCCTGGCAGGTCAGGAGGCCAGGCACCACGCGGTCCTGGCGGAGATGGAGACGGTCCTTTGGAGGCCACCTGAGCCTCCAGAGCCTCCCGAGGCTCAAGGTCTCGGCGGCTCGTGAGGAGCAACTTCTTCACTGCATGTCTTCAGCTACCCCAGCACTCCTTCGGCAACCAAACCAAGTGACATCTTTCCAAGTTCATTTAGCTGGGAGCACCCCCTGGGCTGCATCATCCCCAGGCCGTGTGGGTCCGTCCCTGTGGCATGTATCTGCTTGCATCTTTAATTCACTCTGCTGGGAGCTCCCTCGGGCTACATTAACCCCAGTCCGCTTGGGTCCGACCCAGTGGCATATATCATTCTCGCATTTACCTAAGCTAGTTGCTTTTCACGCGTAATCTATCTATGGATATCACCTGCTCGATTGTCACCTACCATGGGAGCCGCGCACCGATTGTCTTTCTTCAGGATCCTTCGCATTAGAAGGCTAGGCATGACGTCTATGCTCGGGCCCGTCCCAGCAGCGTCGATAAATCCAACGGCTGAGCTCTGTCTGGTGGGCCGGCCCCGTTCACGTCACCTCCTGGGGTCATTGGTGCTTGGCCTTTTCATGCGATAGCCTCAGGAAATCCACTCGGCGCGGGTTGTCTAACCATCTCGCAGGAACGCCACAACCATCAAGAATCAAGACCAGGCGCAACCCGCCTTGAGGTAGGGCCTTGTGAGTCCCGCGCTAGCTCACGAGTGCCCAGATACACCTTGGCTAGCCCTGCCGTGCAAGCCACGTGTCAGGGTGGGGCTGTACACGCCCCGGTGGCTCTCCATAGTAGGGAGTCCCCTCCCACAAGCCAGCGACGGACCAGTGATCACCACGGCGATTTGCGCCCCTCCTTGCGCTAACTTGCAGGAACCTCCCGAGGACTACAGCGGCCGGTCCCGCGGACTGTCTCTCTTCTCCCATGCAATTCGCTTGCACGTTAAAAGGGGGGCTCCTGAGCATCGCGACTCAGGAGCTCTTACTGGCTCTCCAGCCCTCACCCCCCTGGACTTGACCACGGCATCACGATCTGGCATACCAGCGGCGACTGAGCTCGCTCGAGGGCCGGGACCTGAGGACGTAGAGCACCAGGAAGAACATGGAGAAGAGGGGGAGGCCCGCACGGGCCTAACCTGGCTACCCAGCAGTAGCCGGCGCCCAAGCCTGGTGCGGCACGGGAAGCCGGCTCCGGAACGCCAAGATAAGTCTTGTACCTGGACCGAACCAGCGCTACGACATAAGATTCTTGCCTTTTCGCTGCCCTGCTGCGGCAACATCGCCTCCCTTTCCATCCTCAGGTAGCTGCTTGCACGCTAAAGGGGACCTCTTGAGCATCGCGTCTCAGGAGCTCTTACTGGACCTCGGACCGCTCACCTCCTGGCCTTGACCACGGCATAGCGACCAGGCATACCAGCGAGGGTGCACTGATTGAGAAGATTCAGTCCGCGAAGAGCGGACTGACCGAAGCCTGCGCGAGCCTTCTAACAGGCTTTGAGGTAAGCGCCGCATTTATGTGAAAAGAAAGTTACAGTATAGACGGTAGCCCCTGAGACTCTGTCCGGTGTTCGGAAGGAAAAGCCGAACAGAGGATCAAATAGTTTGTCACAGGAGACTAATTATACATGTCTTTGTAAATAAGCAGGCGTCGCTGCTAGCCGCGACTTCTCATGCTGCCGAAGTCTCCGGACTGAAGCAGAGGCTGGAGCAGACCGAGGAAGAGCTCGGTCGTGCGAAAAGGCAGCTTGCAGCCAAGCAGGGTATGTAACGACCTATTCAAATATAGCAAGATATGAATTGCTTGTGTTGATCGTGTGATAATTTGTAGGGGTGACGTCCAAGGTGGAAACCCTCAAGGCAGCGCTGGCGAAGCCCAGAAGAGAGCGGCAGAGGAGCAGGCCGCCCGCGAAAAGCACGAGGCCAGGGTCAGCGAGGTCCAGCAGGAGCAGCAGGACGCCGTGAAGAAGTGCGAGGCCTTGGAGCGCAAGAATGCGGACCAAGAGTCCGAACTTGCCCAGTCTCGTTGAAGTGCACAAGAGGCCTGGGTCAAAGCCCAGGGTGCCCTCCAGGAATCCAGGAGGCCAAGAAAATTGCGGCGGGTAAGGCTTTTATTATGCAGAGCAAGTATGTGAAGAAGAGATATCTCATGCTAACCTGGATTTGGAGTTCTCCAAGGGCGTTTGCGGATCTACCCCGCAGTGTTTTTGACGCTGCGGCATTCTTCCGAGCTGAAGAGGGGAGCCCAACAGAGAAGCTATTCTGGTCGCAATATCTTGCACCAAAACATCTGGTGGCTTTTAGCGACCAGCTGAAGCAGCTGATCGAGCTGCATAGGGTGGCCGAACTGGCCATGAAGGATTTGATAATCCGGCTGTGGCCTGCAGAAGCTATGCCCGGCGGATACTTCGGCCTTGTGAAGCGGCTGGTGAATGCCTGCCCTCGGCTTGACGCCATCAAGTGGTCGGTCTGCATATAAGGTGCGCGGATGGCCTTCGCCCGTGTCAAGATAGAATGATCAAAGATGGACGCCGTCAAGCTCGCGACCGAAGGACCGTCCGCAGGCAAGGAGCACTGCACGCCCGAGCGGTATTTTGAAGATGTTCTGAAGGGATCCCGCATTGTGGCGGAGCAATGTGCTAAGGACATTATTTTTGAACGAATACATTCATGTAATCCCGTCCTGTATAATGAAAACAAGGCTTGATATGTAATATAATGCTTCGCTATTTTGTTTATTTAAAATTTAACCTCATGTGCGGCCGTTTTTATTAAATCTGAGGGTTGGTCAGTCATCGGCTTCAGCCCCCACGTAGGTAGTACGGGGGTGTTCGGGATGAATCTAAACACTCTTTATCCCAACATTTGGTCCTTAAAGGAGGTATTTATCGCTACAAACTAGGCAATCATACTATGTGGGTTTATCACTCTCACTTAGCCATAGGAGTTTGACAATAAAAATTTAGGCGCATCCCCTAGTATCCGAACTAGGGTGTTGTAAACACCTGATCGGATAAGAACTAATTCATCGCATAATGCGGAAAAAATCGCTAAAGATTTGAAACCTCCAAAGAGCTGACTGGCTCACTCCGCATCATGATAGTCAGTTTTCGGCTTTCTCTACTGAGGTGCTCATCTGGATAAACTAGGACACAATCGCAGTAGTTCTCCCTTTACTACCCTAGCCAATATAGCGGAACATAAGGTAGTAAGCATAGGAGCCGCGCAACCCAACTATTGACCAAAGACATGATTCGGAGCCAATGCATATAATGCTAAATTCGGGGTGCCGAACTATACTGTAAAAGTGTTCGGACTTATTGCCACAGTGTGGGCTACAATAAAGCCCCTGGCGAATTGTGGCGTACCAAGGTGTATGGATGCAAGAATTAAAAAAAAGCAAAACAAAACAAAAAAGAAGAATCTAGTAGCGCATATGTTGGGCCGCAAACTGTTTCCATTATAATTTTGATTAATACATCAAAGCGTATTTGAACAAAAAGTGCGAGAAGCAACAGTGGCTATTTAACATGCCGAGACCAAGGAGGAACTGCGTACGGTTCCTGAAAACAGGTAGAGTGGTCGCTAAGAAGGACATCTAGAGATCCCCCCCCCCACGTCTGTGGTACTTGCCACCTTGGTGTGTCCGTCACGTCTGTGGTACTTGCCACCTTGGTGTGTCCGTCCTTCGAAAGGACCGATTATGAGGCCGACGAGAGGGGCCTGCGGAAAGGAAACCTGGAGAGGAAAAAGGAGAAGTGAAAGTATGTGTGTCCAGGGGAGGTCGAGCCTTATTATGGATCACAATCTAGTTATGCCTCCATCTATGCCCATGGTATTTTGAGTGTGTAGTTATGTACACGCGGCGCGAACGCCACCACTTGGTGGGGTCTGGGACGGAGGCCTAATTGCTAGTTAAGCTCTTGATGAGCTGGGCTGTCCTGGTGTAGAGTAGTCCGGACTCGTTTGATAGTGTCCGGGAGTATGGCCGCCAAATTAAGGTTCTGCTTATGTAGGCCGCTCTGTACCTCTGCTGCTAGGCAACGGTGTACTCCTCAGTGCGGAGGGAGCGCTCCGTATTTCCATTGACTGTTATGACACCGCATGATCCAGGCATCTTGAGCTTGAGATAAGCATAGTGTGGCACCACATTGAATTGGGCAAATGCAATTCGTCCGAGCAGTGCGTGATAGCCACTATGGAAGGGGACAATATCGAAGATTAACTCCTCGCTTCGGAAGTTGTTCGGAGACCCGAAGACGACCTCCAATGTGATTGAGCTCGAGCAGCAGGCCTCTACACCTGGTATAACTCCTTTAAAGGTAGTTTTGGTGGGCTTGATCCTTGATGGATCGATGCCCATTTTGCGCACTGTATCCTGGTAAAGTAGGTTGAGGCTACTGCCACCGTCCATGAGGACTCATGTGAGGTGAAATCCATCAATTATTGGGTCGAGGACCAGTGTGGCTGACCCGCCATGACGGATACTGGTCGGATGATCCCTACGATCAAAAGTGATCGGGCATGACGACCATGGGTTGAATTTTGGGGCGACTGGCTCTATTGCATAGACATCCCTGAGCGCGTGTTTGCGCTCCATCTTGGGGATATGGGTGGCGTATATCATGTTCACCATTTTGATTTGAGGGGGAAACTTCTTCTGTCCCCCTGTGTTCGGTGGACGGGGCTCCTCGTCGTCGTTCTCGCTTTGTGACCCCTTCTCCTTGTCTTCGACATTTAATTTGCCAGCCTATTTGAAGACCCAACAACTCTTGTGGGTATGACTGGCTGGTTTATCAGGGGTGCCATGGATCTGACATGGGCGATCGAGTATGCGGTCCAGGCTGGAAGGGCCCTGATTGTTTCTTTTATATGGCTTCTTCCGCTGACTGGACTTGGAGCCACTGAATTCGGCGTTGACCACCGTGTCCTCAGTATTATCACCATTGCTTCGATGCTTATGTCTGTTGCGTCGGGGCTTGCCATTGCTATTTCTGGCTTCCGAAGTGCCAGGTTCTCTTGAATTGTTATTACTACGTGCTAGCCATCTAACTTTGCCCGTGCAAAAGCGGGTCATGAGTGCCGTGAGGGCTGCCATGGACTTCGGCTTTTCTTGGCTGAGGTGTCGGGTGAGCCATTCATCCTGGATGCTATGTTTAAATGCCGCTAGGGCTTCGGCTTCCGTACAGTCGATGATCTGGTTCTTTTTGGTTAAGAATCTAGTTCAGAATTTCCTGGCTGACTCTCCGGGCTGTTGGATTATGTGACTTAAGTCACCGGCATCCGGAGGTCGAACATATGTACCTTGGAAGTTGTCAAGGAAGGCTTCTTCCAAGTCCTCCTAGCTGCCAATGGAGTTTTCAGGCAGGCTGTTCAGCCAATGTCGGGCTGGCCCCTTGAGTTTCAGGGCGAGGTATTTGATGGCATGAAGATCATTGCCGCGCGCCATGTGAATATGGAGGATAAAGTCTTCAATCCATACCACACGATCTGTGGTTCCATCATATGATTCGATATTCACGAGTTTAAACCCTTCTGGGAATTAATGTTCCATTACTTCATCAGTGAAGCAGAGGGGGTGTGCAAAGCCTCTATATCGGGCCAGGTCGCGACGTATTTTGGATGGAGTCCGTCTGCGATTTTCGGCTCGGACGTAACTATGCTTGCCATGTTCGACTCGATAGCCGTCGTCACGCGTCAGGGCACGCCCCCGTGATCCATAGATCGATCTGGCCGGACCTGCTTTATTCTTCAGGCCCTGCTGGAGATCATATATGTATCCCTGAGCAGTTTTGTCTCTGTCTTTACAGCGAGGTGGTACGTGCTGGTGTTCGGCTTGGGTTGCCGCTTTGTCCTGACCACGTGGTGGTCGGTCAGCCACATTGTGCGCTAATGGCACGGGCTCCAACGCCTCGTCATCGAATTGAGGTAGTAATTTGCGCTTCGGGTAACTTTTGAGTGGTCGCTTGAGGCCATATTCTTCGGCTTCCAGGACGTTAGTCCATCTATCATTGAGCAGATCTTGATCAGCTTGAAGCTGTTGCTGCTTCTTTTTCAGGCTCCTTGTAGTGGCTATCAGCCGACGCTTGAAGCGCTCCTGCTCGTGAGACTCCTCAGGCACGATGAAATCCTTGGTGCCGAGGCTCGCCTCATCATCGGAGAGTGGAAGGTAATTACTATCCTCCGAGTCTTCGTGTACGGCCTGTTCATCAGGGCTGACTCGCCCATCTTCCTATTCATCCTGTTCGGAAGTTGGCTGAACGAGGTCTTCATTGTCTCCGGCATCGTCCGGAGTGTTATCTTCTCCCGTGCTGGTGTTGCTGTCTTTGCTGCGGTGTGATTTAGGGCGGAGCCGCTGACGTCGGCGTTTTGGTTGTATCTCAGGAGGTTTATCCTCAACTGGATCTTCCTTGTCATCGCCACTATTCTCTTTTGGTGCATCTACCATGTATACATCATATGAGGAGGTGGCCGTCCATCGTCCGATGAACGATGGGTTTTCGGCATGCTCCTCTCCAGCATCGTCGTCCATACCGTCGATGTCTTCGGAGCCGTAATCGAGCATGTCAGTTAAGTCTTCGACAGTGGCTATTAAGTGGGTGGGGGGTGGGAAGCGGAATTCTCCGTCACCAGTCTCCAGTTCAAACCGGCTATAATTCGGCCGAGAGTCCCCCACTAAGGAGAGTGTTTTTAATGAGTTTAGCACGTCGCCCAAACACGAGTGCCGAAAGATGTCTGCGGAGCTGAATTCAACAATCGATGCCTGATTAAGCTCGTCATGCACGGACACACATGGTTCAGAACTTGTAGCCGGAAACGGGTCCAGGGTTCCAGTGACACGGTTCCCACTCAAGGTTGGGTCGGTGTGCGGCTCTGACGCCGCTGAGTCTGTGATTTCTGTGGTGGGATTGAGCCTCCCGTCTTCGGACGGCACAATCTGCTCCAGATCTAGGGGCGGAGCAGTTACAGGCGCTATCCCCTGGGCATGGTCTGATGACAGATTTAAGTCATGTTCATCGTGGTGGCCGGGAGCAGCTGCCATGGTCTCGAATCTGTCGAAGATCAAGTCTTCGCGAATATCCGCGACGTAGTTCAAGCTTCCAAATTTGACCTGACGGCCAGCAGCGTAGCTATTGATCTGCTCTAGATGGCCACACGAGTTGGCCCGCAGTGCGAAGCTGCCGAATACGAAGATCTGTCTGGGGAGGAAGGTTTCTCCCTGGACAACATTGTTGTAGACGATTGATGGGGCCATCGAACCTCCTGACGATGACACAACAGAAATCTCAACGAAAGCACCAATGTCAGTGGCAAAACCGGCGGATCTCGGGTAGGGGGTCCTGAACTATGGTCTGAGATTGATGGTAACAGGATACAGGGAACACAATGTTTACCCAGGTTCGAGCCCTCTCGATGGAGGTAAAACCCTACATCCTGCTAGATTAATATTGATGAGTATGGGGGTTACAAGAGTTGATCTACCACGAGATCGTAATGGCTAAAACCCTAGAAGTCTAGCCTATCTGATTAGGATTGTCTCTACAGACTATGGCCTTCGGTTTATATAGACACTGGAGGGGACTAGGGTTATACAAAGTCGGTTACAGAGAAAGGAATCTTCATATCTGAATGCCAAGGTTGCCATCCACGCCAAGGAGAGTCCCATCCGGACACGTGTGAGAGTCTTCGGTCTTGTATCTTCGTAGCCTATCGGTCCGACCCATGTTCAACAGGCCGGACGCCCGAGGACCCCTTAGTCCAGGACTCCCTCACATACCTTGATAAAGTTTTGAAGAAGTTCAAAATAGATTAGTCAAAGAAAGGGTTCTTGCCTGTGTTACAAGGTGTAAAGTTGAGTAAGACTCAAAACCCGACCATGGCAGAAGATAGAGAGAGAATGAAAGTCATTCCCTATGCCTTAGCCATAGGTTCTATAAAGTATGCCACATTGTATACCATACCTATTGTGTACCTTGCCATGAGTTTAGCAAAAGGGTACAATAGTGATCCAGGAGTAGATCACTAGACAGCGGTCAACATTATCCTTAGAAGACTAAGGAGATATTTCTCAGTTATGGAGGTGATAAAGAGTTCGTCATAAAGAGTTACATCAATGACATATTGTTGATTGGAAATAATACAAAATTTCTGGATAGCATAAAAGGATACTTGAATACAAATTTTTCAATGAAAGACCTCAGTGATGCTACTTACATATTGGGCATCAAGATCTATAAAGATAGATCAAGACGCTCGATAAGACTTTCGAGGAGTACATACCTTGATAAGATTTTGAAGGAGTTCAAAATGGATCAGTCAAAGAAGGAGTTCTTGCCTGAGTTGTAAGGTGTGAAGTTGAGTAAAGACTCAAAACCCGACCACGGCAGAAAATAGAAAGATAATGAAAAGTCATTCCCTATGCCTCAGTCATAGGTTCTATAAAGTATGCTATGCTGTGTACCAGACCCATTGTGTACCTCACCATGAGTTTGGCAAGAGGGTACAATAGTGATCCAGGAGTGAATCACTAGATAGCGGTCAAAATTATCCTTAGTGGAATAGGGACATGTTTCTCGGTTATGGAGGTGACAAAAAGTTCGTCGTAAAGGGTTACGTCGATGCAATCTTTGACACTGATCCGGATGATTCTAAGTCTCAATCTGGATACATACTGAAAGTGGGAGCGATTAGCTAGAGTAGCTCCGTGCAGAGCATTGTAGACATAGAAAATTTGCAAAATACATACGGCTCTGAATGTAGCAGACCCGTTGACTAAACTTCTCTCACAAGCAAAACATGATCACTCTTTGGGTGTTAATCACATAGCGATGTGAACTAGATTATTGACTCTAGTAAACCCTTTGGGTATTAGTCACATAGAGATGTGAACTAATCACATAAAGATGTGAACTATTGGTGTTAAATCACATGACGATGTGAACTAGATTATTGACTCTAGTGCAAGTGGGAGACTGAAGGAAATATGCCCTAGAGGCAATAATAAAGTTGTTATTTATATTTCCTTATATCATGATAAATGTTTATTATTCATGCTAGAATTGTATTAACCGGAAACTTAGTACATGTGTGAATACATATACAAACAGAGTGTCCCTAGTATGCCTCTACTAGACTAGCTCGTTAATCAAAGATGGTTACGTTTCTTAACCATAGACATGTGTTGTCATTTGATGAACGGGATCACATCATTAGAGAATGATGTGATGGACAAGACCCATCCGTTAGCTTAGCATAATGATCGTTTAGTTTTATTGCCATTGCTTTCTTCATGACTTATACATGTTCCTCTTACTATGAGATTATGCAACTCCCGAATACCGGAGGAACACCTAGTGTACTATCAAACGTCACAACATAACTGGGTGATTATCAAAATGCCCTACAGGTGTCTCCGATGGTGTTTGTTGAGTTGGCATAGATCGAGATTAGGATTTGTCACTCCGTGTATCGCAGAGGTGTCTCTGTGCCCTCTCGATAATGCACATCACTATAAGCCTTGCAAGCAATGTGACTAATGAGTTAGTTGCGGGATGATGCATTACGGAATGAGTAAAGAGACTTGCCGGTAACGATATTGAACTAGGTATGAGGATACCGACGATCGAATCTCGGGCAAGTAACATACCGATGACAAAGGGAATGACGTATGTTGTCATTACGGTTTGACTGATAAAGATCTTCATAGAATATGTAGGAGCCAATACGAGAATCCATGTTCTGCTATTGGTTATTGATTGGAGATATGTCTCGGTCATGTCTACATAGTTCTCGAACCCGTAGGGTCCGCATGCTTAACGTTCGATGACAATTTGTATTATGAGTTATGTGATTTAATGAACCGAAGTTTGTTGGGAGTCCCAGATGAGATCACAGACATGACGAGGAGTCTCGAAATGGTCGAGAGGTAAAGATTCATATATTGGAAGGTTACATTCGTACGCCGGAATGGTTCAGATAAGTTTCGGAGTATCAGGGGTTACCGGAACCGCCCCCCCCCGGGAAGTTCATGGGCCTTAGTGGAAAGGAGAGAAGGGCCACAAGGGAGGCCGCGCCCCCATGGCCAGTCTGAATTGGACTAGGGAGGGGGGCGGTGCCCCCTCTTTCCTTCTCCCCTCTTCCTTCTTCCCTCTTTCTCCCTCTCTTGGAAAGGAAGGGTACTCCAACTAGGATTGGGAATCCTACTTGGACTCCCCTATGGAGCGCACCCCCCTATGGCCAGCCTCCTCTCCTCCCCCTTTATATACGTGGGAGGGGGCACCCCAAAGGCACACCAAGTCTTCTCTTAGCCGTGTGCGGTGCCCCCCTCCACAGTTACACACCTCGGTCATATCGTCGTAGTGCTTAGGCGAAGCCCTGCGCCGGTAACTTCATCATCACCGTCGCCACGCCATCATGCTGACGGAACTCTCCCTCATCCTCAACTGGATCAAGAGATCGGGGGACGTCATCGAGTTGAACATGTGCTGAACGTGGAGGTGCCATATATTCGCTGCTTGGATCGGTTGGATCACGAAGACGTTCGACTACATCAACCGCGTTACTAAACACTTCCGCTTTCGGTCTACGAGGGTACATGGACACACTCTCCCCGCTCATTGCTATGCTTCTCCTAGATAGATCTTGCGTGATCGTAGGATTTTTTTTTGAAATACTACATTCCCCAACAAACGTAGCATGCAATTTCAAAAAATTTCCTACGATCACGCATGATTTATCTAGGAGATGCATAGCAACGAGAGGGGGAGAGTATGTCCACATACCCTCGTAGACCAAAAGTGGAAGCGTTAGGTTAATGCGGTTGATGTAGTTGAGCGTCTTCACGATCCAACCGATTAAGTACCGAACGTACGGCACCTCCGAGTTCAGCACATGTTCATCTTGATGACGTCCCTCGAACTCTTGATCCAACAGAGGGTTGAGGGAGAGTTTCATCATCACAACGGCATGGTGACAGTGATGGTTATGTGATCCACGCAGGGCTTCGCCTAAGCACTACGACACTATGACCGGAGGAGTAAACTGTGGAGGGGGGCACCGCACACGGCTAAGAGAACAATTGATGTGCCTTTGGGGTGCCTCCTGCCCCCGTATACAAAAGAGGGGAGGAGGAGGTGGCCGGCCCAAGGGGTGGCGCGCCATGGAGAGGGGAGTCCTACTAGGACTCCACTCCTAGTAGGATTCGCACCCCCTTCCTTCCAACGGAGAGGGGAAAGGGGAAAGCGGGGAGAGGGAGAAGGAAAGGGGGGGGGGCTGCGCCCCCACCCCTTGTCCAATTCAGACTGGGCAGGGGGAGGCGCGCGCCTCCTCTTGTGGCCTTCCTCCCTCTCTCCAATATGGCCCATGAGGCCCATTAACTTTCGTGGGGGGTTCCGGTAACCTCCTGGTACTCCGAAAATTCCCTGAACTTCTTCGTAACCATTCCGGTGTCCGTATATAACCTTCCAATATATGAATCTTTACCTCTCGACCATTTCGGGACTCCTCGTCATGTCCGTGATCTCATCTGGGACTCCGAACAAACTTCGGTCACCAAACACGCATAACTCATAATACAAATCGTCATCGAGCATTAAGCGTGCGGACCCTACGGGTTCGAGAACTATGTAGACATGACCGAGATACATCTCCGGTCAATAATGAATAGAGGAACCTGGATGCTCACATTGGTTCCTACATATTCTACGAAGATCTTCATCGGTCAAACCACATAACAACATACGTCATTCCCTTTGTCATCGGTATGTTACTTGCCCGAGATTCGATCGTCAGTATCATCATACATAGTTCAATCTCGTTAACGTCAAGTCTCTTTACTCGTTCCGTAATGCATCATCCCTTAACTAACTCATTAGTCACATTGCTTGCAAGGATTATAGTGATGTGCATTACTGAGAGGGCCCAGAGATACCTCTCCGATGCACGGAGTGACAAATCCTAATTTTGATATAAGCCAACCCAACAAACACATTCGGAGACACCTGTAGAGCATCTTTATAATCACCCAGTTACGTTGTGACATTTGATAGCACACAAGATGTTCCTCCGGTATTCAGGAGTTGCATAATCTCATAGTTAGAGGAATATGTATAAGTCATGAAGAAAGCAATAGCAATAATACTTAACGATCATTATGCTAAGCTAACGGATGGGTCTTGTCCATCACATCATTCTCTAATGATGTGATCCCGTTTATCAAATGACAACACATGTCTATGGCCAGGAAACTTAACCATCTTTGATTAACAAGCTAGTCTAGTAGAGGCATACTAGGGACACTTTGTTTGTCTATGTATTCACACATGTATCAAGTTTCCGGTTAATACAATTCTAGCATGAATAATAAACATTTATCATGATATAAGAAAATATAAAATAACAACTTTATTATTGCCTCTAGGGCATATTTCCTTCACACCCAATGATCCTAGACATTTTCCTAGACACAGGACAGCTGCAAGTAGAAATGGTTTGCAAAAATATTGACGATGAATGAAAACACTCAAGCCACTAAAATATTATTAATCAATCTTTCAGGCACTAAAGCACTCTGAGTAGTACTAATGACATCTGGTAAAAAACCTTCAAATGAGATGCCACCATTTTGCAATGATTTTATACACCACATTAATCGGCCTAAATTGGTTTACATTTTCTAGAGAATTAACCTTGGATCATCATAATCGTTGTGTCATTCCAACACAGATGGGATAGTACCTGTATTAACCGCTTGCAGAACCTCCTAAATCAGATTGTCCCCCTAACATTAACATTGACCAAAATATTTTATAAAAAATAGTATGAAGTCCACTTGTTCCCAAGGCTTTTAAATCACCAATAGCAAACAAAGCCTTACAAATATCTTCGGTGGTGCAAGGAAGGCATTATTCATCTCAGTATATGCCTGTTGGGAAAAATATATGGGGGCTGTTATTTTCCCCTGACTTGTGCACGGACAAGCCAAGAACAAAACAGAGATTGGAAGACCAAGAGGTTTGAAGAACCAACATGCAACTCAGGAGAACCAAGACTGAGCCTAAGGAGTAGGATATCAGCAAGAGAAAGGCCTCCCTTGCCGGCAGGCGAGCCCGGCAAGGGGCGTGGCCACCACCAGAAGCAAAGCAACCGAGGCTCCCTGGCAGAGCCTGCCGGGGCTCGCGGGGGCAGAACCGCCCCACCTACCACTCAAGCACGACCCACATCGTCAATCAGTGCGGTGTTAAGCCACAAGATGATCAAGTGGCAACCATTCACCACATGGTGGCAATTTCCTACACAGAAGCCTACAAATGACACCCGTGCTATGACATGTCAAGAGAGCAGGAGCTGAGCTGACGAGATAGCCCGATAGGCCTTGCCGGGCGCCCAGTGATTTGACACTAAGCAGTGCATTTAATGCACCCTGTCAGCCCGCAGAGTTAGGTATGATAGCACTGTTTGCTATCATATCAGTAGATAATGACCACTTTGCCATTGTGGTGACCCCTTAATCTATAAAAGGAGGCCCATGGCACTCGTAGGAGGGGTTAGAAGGTTGGAAACTTAACAATCCCCAAACCACCACATACACGTAGTAGCCATAGGCAAACCTTGCCGGGCAAGTGTACTACGCACCCCACATCCATTCTTCCATCAATCCACTAAAGCAGGAGTAGGGTCTTATGCCTCACGACGGCCCGAACCTGGGTAAATCGAGTGTGTGATCCCTGGTGCGCGGTCGTGCGCTGGTCTACTCTTTGTGCAATGCACCGTCCCCCTGCCGAACCAGCAAGGGGCCACCCGGTCCCATAGGTGGCCACGGAAATCCCGCGACATCTTTGGCGCGCCAGGTAGGGGGCAGCGGTTGCGCGAACCTGAAAGTGCACACCACGCGTCACCCTCATCAACATCTTTGTCCTCGGCAGCACCATCAACCGTGGCGCTCGGGGAAGCACAGGAGCGGAGCGGCGGAAGATCCATCCTCGCGCCTTGTCACCGCTCTCCCAGATTTGGTATAGCAACGGTCACGACCGAGACCGTGATTCATGGCAATGAGTTTACTCCGGCGGCTCGTATGGCGTTATCGCCATATGAATGTTGTCCGTAGAATGGGGCACGAGACATGCGGGCGCAAGATCCCTCCTTCCTATCCCTCCACCTCATTGGTAGTCGAGTTGCTTTGACCGTTGGCGTCGTCGACGTCGACGAATGCCACGCGAAGCTCGGTCCAGTGTCTTCCCCACTGTGGGCGATCCTGAGCAGAATGCTGGTATGAGTCCGTCGATTGATGCCTCGGCGAGCACACTTCAGCGAGGCTGCCTGCACTGGCACAACCCAGGCGACGGCAGCCGCTGCACTGACTCAAGGGGGAGGGAAGCGAAGGGAAGAGGGACCGACGAAGCCTGACACCATGCTCCTATGCTTGCCAACTACAAGAGGTACACGACGATCCTTGCCGGGAACGAGAATACGTTCAGATCGCCTACTGTTTCTCCCGGCGCCGCGGACATGTCGAACACTCGCGACCTTGCAGACGGAAAAAGATGCTTAAAACAAAAGCTAAGTCCACGCTATCACTCCTATTTGTTGCATTTCAGATTTCTGCAGTCGTTTATCCCTTAAACTCCAGTAAGTGTTCATATCATGAAAGCCCTCGTGTGATGGAACCTTGGATAGTTTCTTTGATCGCTCCATCGTCCTATCTAGATCCGCGCTCATAGGACAAGAGGCTGCATCGAAAGCTACCTGGGAAAAACCTGCCGAGACACATCCATGCCAAGGTGACTGTTAAGGGCCGGACCCTTACAACAATCGCGGAAATATGATATCGGCAGGCATCCAGAACATACATAGGAATTGATCATATGAACACGAGCTTATAGAGTTTAAAGGGATAAACACGCACTTAAAGATCCATCTAGAAGTATCAGCTTCGCATAGACACTAGGGACAAAACGACTAAACACAACATATATGCCATGTTCTATTACAGGACCAGAAGGAATAACTTAAATGCGGAGGACCCTGTCGGCGAGGGGGCGCCTTCTTCTCAGCAGTGGCAACGTCACCATCCGCTGGCGGCTTCTTGAAGCCATTGCCAAGATCGAGCTCTGGGTGGCGGCAGGCGATGTTGCTCAGGACCATGAAAAGGGCGTCGCGGGCGAGCCTCCATGACTCGGTCGCGAAGCGTTCGGCCCTCCCTTATTCATGCACCTTCAACTTGTCAACCAGCTCGTCGAAGAAGATCCCCAGCTTGACGCTCGGGACCTCTTGCGCACTGGCTGAGTAGACTAGGCCATCCATGCCCATCGCCGCAGCTTGGGCGCCAAGACGCTCTACGACGTCAACCAGGCTCTTGATCCAGAGGTTGTTCATGTTGACCCGGTTTGTCAGCCTGTTCTCTGCATCTTGCCAGAGGTGCTTGGCGGTCTCTAGGTCCTTGGACTGCAGCTGCTGCCGAGATTCGAGAGACTCCATTGACTGCTCCAGTGAGCCGATCCTTGCCTTCATGTCGAAGATATTGTTGTCGGTGGCCTCGAGGCTTTGGGTCTTGTAGGAGAGCTGCGATTGCACGTCCGCCAAGCAAAGCTCAGCTTGCCGTGCCTCTTCTTTGAGTACCCCCACCTCCTTAGCACTTCTGGTAAGGTCTTCCTTCAGTTTGGCTACCTTGCGATCAAGCTCGGCCTTGGCGGAAGACGCGACATCCAGATCTTCAACAAGCTTCTTCAGCTGCGCAGCGTGTTCAATGGCAAGAGTATCCAGAGCAGCCCCATGCTCGTCCTTCAGTTCCTTGGTGCGTTGCTACGCCAATGCCTCCAAACTTTCATCCTTGGCGCGGAGGGTGGCTTCAAGATTCTCATCTCGGAGGGAGATCCCTCGCTCCCTGGCATCCAAAGAAGCATGATGGTCCGCCAAGCGCCCCTCACGAGCCACGACATCTTCCCTCATCATCTGAAGGATCTCCTGCTACTTCATGAGTACCTTGAACTGCATGTCATGCCATTTACGCAATTCTCGGCATTGTCCTTCAACCTCTGGTCCACTATGCCGGTAGATTCACGCCGTTCCTTGAGCTCCTGCCACTTCTGGCGGTGCCGGGCTTGCATTTCCTTCACACCAGCTGCCATGGATTCCATGAAGGACAAATTAGCAGTGATGGCAGCTGAGTCATTAGCTTCTACGCCTCCCAGATGTAACGGGGCCAGAAGGCACTGAAGCTCTTCATCAAGATCTGCATGTGTCAAGAACGGGCCGGGGGATCCGATGTCGGGCAACAATGGCGCCACGGTCAGCGTATTCAAAGAAGACGGCAGGGCATCGACAACTCTCCCAGAAGAAGGGAGTGGGCCCATGGTTTGAAGAGGAATCTTCGCCTCGATGACTACTTCCTCCACTAAGGTGTTGTCCAGGGGATGCTCCACCCCCGCCAAGGAACCTTGTGATCTCCTGGCAGCCAAATCCTTCCCTTGAGTTGCCGCAGCCTTCATAGCTTCATCTACAACATACCTCCCTATGTCCGCGACCACCTCTATCAAGCCTGGTTCTTCAGCATGGGAGGCTGCGGATGAAAAATGCCAGTGAATAAACAAGGGAATGGAAGTCTCGATGCAAATGAAGAAACCAATGGAGGCAGCCAGAATATGAAAAGGAAGAGGAGTTAAGTTAGATACATGGAGAGGTCTGTCGGGCGAGGGTCTCTGTTTCCCCGGCAACAGTCGTTGCCGGGTCACGAACCTCACCCTTTGTAGGGGAAGACCCGACAGCCTTCTGTGATGTCTCTGCCGTGGAGGATTCCACGACAACATCTTCAGCTTGAGCAGCAGGGGACATGCGCTCCTCTAGAGGGGGCTCGTCCTGCGTTACCTCGCCCCCTCCTCCGCGCGAAGGGGTGGGAGGACTGTCTCCTCTAGCGGGCGGGGCCAAGTCTTCGCTCTCATGCCAGGGGCTGGGTTAGGGGCTCGACACGGGGTATTCCGCATCCTTCCCTGCCGAAGCCGAGCCCTTGTTACCCTCTAGTGACCCGAGGCGCCAGAGTTTCCTCCGAGAGTGATGGATGAGGGTCTCCGTCTCCTCCTCTATTTCCCTGCCGGCAACAACAAGAACAAGAGGTCAGACAGCAAATGCATTCAAAACCGCCTAAGAAGATATTTATCATGAAGAGAAATCCTCCTTACTCTTCCGCAATGAGCATGGAGCTCAAATTGAACTCCGTGGGAGAAGGAGACTCTTGTCTTCTCTTCAGAGATGGAACGGTGGAGCTTCCCGGCAGCTTCGGCGCCTGCCGTGGCACCAAGGGCTCCGGGGGATGAGCTCTGCGAGGAACTCGAGCCAGAATAGGAGCTGGACTCCGCCTCGATGACCACTGGCCGTTTGACAGAATGTGCCTTGGCCTATGCAAGGGGAGGGGATTGACAGCACGCCACCTCGGCCTTGGAAGACTTGGTGGAGATCTTCTTCACCTTCTTGGTGGGAGGGGCCAGGTTGGAGGACGCAGCTCCTCGGCTAGCAGCATGCCTATGGGTGCACTGTTCTGGGTCTAGTGCGGGGGCTTGCGGCCCCGCGGCAAGTCAATCCTCTTCGGGGGCCACTGTCGTGCCCTCCTCCCGCTTGTCCTCCTCTCCCTCCTGGAGCTCCGTTGCTTTCATGGCTAGAGCATCTAGGCCGACAAAGTTATCCTCGGCAAGCTCTCTCCCGGCAGCATCCTCCGTGCCTTGTGTCTCACTGCCGCCCTGGGAAGAGCTCCCGTTTCCAGCCTTCCCTTTGCTCTTCCCGGCCTTTGCGGCCTTTTCCATCTCTGCGCGACAGGCGTCTTTGTCCTCCGCGACCTCTTCAAAATGTATGCTACCTCTGCAGTAGGGGTGTGTTTGTACATCTCCCCCTCATCTCTGGTGGCCTTCTCCACCAAGGTGCTCAACCACTGAAGCTCTTCATCAAGGAAGGGAGCTGCCAAGTGCCGGACACCACCTCAGTGTTGCACTATGGCATCCACTTCAGTATCTAATCATGAGCAGAGTTGATGTTCAGGGGAATGACGGTTGCCGGGAGCTTGAACATCTCGAAGCGACCAAATAGCTGGTCGCACAACCAAGCATGGCCATAAACTGACAAGTTATTGGCCAGCCCCGGCAATAGTCTCATCCTGGCCGCTGCGTCACCATACAACCACGCAGGCCTATCCCATTCCTGCAGTGGTGAGATGCGGTGGATGAGGAAGTCTGCCCCCACATGCTCGATGGTTAACCCGGCAGCCACCAGGAGGATGCTCCTATTGATTGCCAGGCACAACCTATCCTCGGAGAGGCCCTTGGCGCTACAATCCTTGCCGTGCTTGACGCACTCTTGCCGCGCTTCACAAAACTCGGGGCCTTCTTTGTCCTGAATCCAGCACCAGTCCCCTCTCCATTCATCCCATCTCTCGCATTGGTACCCGGGGAGGTAATCCTTCTTCGATCGGGGAATCCAATTGATGATTCCAGAACGGTTTAGTTTGCTCTCCACCCGTGGGACAAAGTAGTGTCAGAATAAATCCATGTTGGGTTTCACCCCAACAAAATTCTCGCACAAGTGCACGAAGATGGCCATGGTCGCCATTTCATTCGGCGTGAAGTCGAGGAGGTGGAATCCGTAGATGTTCATGATCGCCTCAAAGAATTCAGAAAAAGGAGGGAAAAGACCACAAATGAAATAAGCGGTGAAGAACCGATAAGAATTAGGGGGATTCACCTCGCCCGCTGTGAAGACCACGGGCGCTCCATGCCCTTTCTCAATGGGCCACCCCCACAACTACCCATACTTCGCCTGAAGCATGGGGCCGCTTAAGGTGGACGGAACGAAGATGACGTCCGCGCTCTGCTTCTTGTTCAGCTCCACCGATCTTTTGCTCCCCTCGGTGGTGGGCTCCTTCGCCGCGGTCGTCGACTTCTTCTTGTCCGCGGGCTTCTTCCCCATTGCTGCGGCAACACGAGAAGGATTCGTTGGGGAGGATGGCAGCGGAAGGAGAAGCAAGATAGGGAACTGCCGTTTGGTTTGCGGAGTAAGAAGGTAGAGGAGCGGGGCGAGAGTCGGGTGAATCATGTCGTTCCGATTTTCTTTGCTCTTAAGAGGGGAGGAAAGTGGGATATAGGTGCGGCGCTTCAGAAAGTTACCATTTTACCATAACTGCAACCACCCCCCGACCCCCCGACGCGCAGTAATTGCGCAAGGTGAATGTTGAACTGACTAGTCACCGTGGCAAACCGTCACCGCCCCCTCTTGCCACGTGTCCGCACAGTATTTGGTGCCTAACCCAACGTGCCACACGACACATATGGCTCAGGCCCGGGGGCTTATGTCGGGGAAAATATATGGGGGCTGTTATTTTCCCCTGACTCGTGCACGGACAAGCCAAGAACAAAACACAAATTGGAAGACCAAGAGGTTTGAAGAACCAACATGCAACTCAGGAGAACCAAGACTGAGCCTAAGGAGTAGGATATCGACAAGAGAAAGGCCTCCCTTGCAGGCAGGCGAGCCCGACAAGGGACGTGGCCACCACCAGAAGCAAAGCAGCTGAGGCTCCCCGGCAGAGCCTGCCGGGGCTCGCGGGGCCAGAACCGCCCCACCTACCAATCAAGCACGACCCATGCCATCAATCAGTGCGGTGTCAAGCCACAAGATGATTAAGTGGCAACCATTTTCCACATGGCGGCCATTTCTTACAGAGAAGCCTACAGATGACACCCGTCCTGCGACGTGTCAAGAGAGCAGGAGCGGAGCTGGCAACATAGCCCGGCAGGCCTTGCCGGACGCCCAGTGATGTGACACTAAGCGGTGCATTTAATGCACCCTGTCAGCCCGAAGAGTTAGGTATGATAGCACTGTTTGCTATCATATTAGTAGATAATGACCACTTTGCCATTGTGGTGACCCCTTAATCTATAGAAGGAGGCCCATGGCACTTGTAGGAGAGGTTAGAAGGTTGGAAAGTTAACAACCCCCAAGCCACCACATACACGTAGTAGCCATAGGCAAACCTTGCCAGGCAAGTGTACTATGCACCGCCACATCCATTCTTCCATCAATCCACTAAAGCAGGAGTAGGGTCTTACGCCTCATGGCGGCCCAAACCTGGGTAAATCGAGTGTGCGATCCCTAGCATGTGGCCGTGCGCTGGTCTGCTCTTTGTGCAACGCATCGTGCCCCTACCGAACCAGCAAGTGGCCACCCGGTCCCATAGGTGGCCGCGGAAATCCTGCGACAATGCCCTTCTCCGAACAAGGGATAAAAGTTAGGTTACAAAACTTCTAAAGTAAAGCGATTAGAGAAATATTTGGTGACATGATCCTTCAATTCCGTACCTTGCCACAAAATCCCCAAATCACTAAGAAGTTTCTTGATATTATTACTCTTTTTCCTAGCCGTGGCTGCATTATGGAAAAAAATGTATCAGGGCCCCATGACAGACTATAAAAATGTCTCCCTATCGTCTTCATTTTTGGAGATGAGGTGGAGAAGAAGAAACAAACAGATCCCCTCGACTCCTGTTGGGAGCAGATGGAAGTGGCCCTTGTCAAGCCGCAAGACGACGCTGAAAGTGAGCGACGGATTTGGGATCACCCATCCGCTCGCCCCCATCGCTGCGGTTGCATGGCCGACCTGGCACAAGTGTGTCGAGGCCCGCAATGGCATCACCGTGGCCACCGACGTACAACCGGCCTAGGACATGACCGTCCCCACCCCCTCGATCATGGATGTGGCCGCAACTAGCCCTTGATAGGGAATCCAGCTGTTGCCGCGGTGGTGGGCATGGCTTAACCAATTATTAGTTGTTCTATCAATGTAAGTCGCACTGGGACTAATTTTCTGCCCAAATTATTAGGAATGAAATCAAATTGAAATATGTTCTAAATGTTGGATTATTGGGGAACAACCTATGACCCAATGGCAAGTGGGTCCTGCAGGAAAATATGGAGACCACGTTATGTCGGCTCTGGCTTCTAAAAGCATATAGAGTGCGCTCCATATGCCATATTGCGATTTCGCTAGAATTGCTCTAAGCTTGGGTTCATTGTGAAGGAAATATGCCTTAGAGGAAATAATAAAGTTGTTATTTTATATTTCTTTATTCATGATAAAGGTTTATTATTCATGCTAGAATTGTATTGATCGGAAACCTAAATACATGTGTGAATACATAAACAAACACCATGTCCCTAATGAGCCTCTAGTTGACTAGCTCATTGGTCAAAGATGGTCAAGGTTTCCTAAACATAGACATGAGTTGTCATTTGATAATGGGGTCACATCATTAGGAGAATGATGTGATGTACAAGACCCATCCGTTAGCTTAGCATAATGATCGTTCAGTTTTATTGCTATTGCTTTCTTTATGTCAAATACATATTCCTTCGACTATGAGATTATGCAACTCCCGGATACCTGAGGAATGCCTTGTGTGCTATGAGACGTCACAACATAACTGGGTGATTATAAAGACGCTCTAGAGGTATCTTCGAAGGTGTTTGTTGAGTTGGCATAGATTGAGATTAGGATTTCTCACTCCGAGTTTCAGAGAGGTATCTCTGGGGCCTCTCGGTAATACACATCATAAGCTTGCAAGCAAACGACTAAGGAGTTAATCATGAGTTGATGTATTACGGAACGAGTAAAGAGACTTGGCGGCAACGAGGTTGAACTAGGTATGAAGATACCGACGATTGAATCTCGGGCAAGTAACATACCGATAGACAAAGAAAATTACATATGTTGTCATAACGGTTCGATCGATAAAGATCTTCGTAAAATATGTAGACCAATATGGGCATACGGGTTCCGCTATTGGTTATTGACCATAGAGGTGTCTCGGTCATGTCTGCATAGTTCTCGAACCCATAGGATCCGCACGCTTAACGTTCGATAATGATATAGTATTATATGAGTTATGTGATTTGGTGACCGAATGTTGTTCGGAGTCCCGGATTAGATCACAGACATGACGAGGAGTCTCGAAATGGTTGAGAAGTTAAGATTGATATGTAGGACGATAGTATTCGAACACCGGAAGTGTTTCGAGGGTTATCGGGTACTTATCGGGTCACCGGAAGGGGTTCCGGACACCCCCGGCAAAAGATATGGGCCTTATGGGCCAAGAGGGGAAACGCACAAGCCATAAGGGGCTGGTGCACCGCCCATATGGGCCGGCCTAAGGAGGAGAAGGAAAGGGGAGAAGGTAAAGGTAAGTGTGGATTAGGATTCCCACTTCCTTCCCTCTCCTCGTCTTTCCTCCCCCTCCGACAAACATGGCAGGGGGGTGCGGCCAAGGGAAGGAGCCCAAGAAGGATTCGTACCTACTTGGGGCGCCCCTTGGCCTCTACCCTCTCCCTCCCACCTATATATATGAGGAGGGGGCGCCTAGCACACCCCAGACAATTGCCTAGCCATGTGCGGCGTCCCCCCTCCACCATTTACACCCCCGGTCATATTTTCGTAGTGCTTAGGCGAAGCCCTGCGGAGATCACTTCACCATCACCGTCATGCTGGCGGAACTCATCTACTACCTCGACGTCTTGCTGGAACAAGAAGACGAGGGATGTCACCGAGTTGAATGTGTGTAGAACAAAGAGGTGTCGTGCGTTCGGTACTTGATCGGTTGAAGTGCGAAGAAGTTCGATTACATCAACCGTGTAGTGAAACGCTTCCGCTTACGATCTACAAGGGTACGTAGACACACTCTCCCCCTCGTTGCTATGCATCTCCTTGTTGGGGAACATTGCAGAAAACAAAAAAAATTCCTACGTTTCACCAAGATCAGTCTATGGAGTCAACTAGCAACGAGAGGAGAGTGCATCTACATACCCTTGTAGATCGCGAGCGGAAGCGTTCAAGAGAACGGGGATGATGGCGTTGTACTCGCCGTGATCCAAATCACCAATGACCAAGTGCCGAACGGACGGCACTTCCGCGTTCAACACACGTACGGAGCGGATGACGTCTCCTCCTTCTTGATCCAGCAAGGGGGAAGGAGACGCCAAGGCTTGAGGTGCGGCTGCCCTCCCTCCCCCCTTTATATAGGCCCCCTGGGGGGCGCCGGCCCTGGAGATGGGATCTCCCAAGGGGGCGGCGGCCAAGGGGGGTGGAGTGCCCCCCAAGGCAAGTGGAGGCGCCCCCCACCCTAGGGTTTCCAACCCTAGGCGCAGGGGGGCCCAAAGGGGGGGCGCACCAGCCCACTATGGGCTGGTTCCCCTCCCCACTTCAGCCCATGGGGCCCTCCGGGATGGGTGGCCCCACCCGGTGGACCCCCGGGACCCATCCGGTGGTCCCGGTACAATACCGGTGACCCCGAATCTTTCCCGATGGCCGAAACTACAATTCCTATATATAATTCTTCACCTCCGGACCATTTCGGAACTCCTCGTGATGTCCAGGATCTCATCTGGGACTTCGAACAACTTTCAGATTACTGCATACTCATATCTCTACAACCCTAGCATCACCGAACCTTAAGTGTGTAGACCCTACGGGTTCGGGAGACACGTCGACATGACCGAGACGGCTCTCCGGCCAATAACCAACAGCGGGATCTGGATACCCATGTTGGCTCCCACATGCTCCTCGATGATCTCATCGGATGAACCACGATGTCGAGGACTTAATCAATCCCGTATTCAATTCCCTTTGTCAATCGGTACGGTACTTGCCCGAGACTCGATCGTCGGTATCCCAATACCTTGTTCAGTCTCGTTACCGGCAAGTCACTTTACTCGTATCGTAATGCATGATCCCGTGATCAACCACTTGATCACATTCAGCTCATTATGATGATGCATTACCGAGTGGGCCCAGAGATACCTCTCTGTCATACGGAGTGACAAATCCCAGTCTCGATTCGTGCCAACCCAACAGACACTTTCGGAGACACCTGTAATGTACCTTTATAGTCACCCAATTACGTTGTGACGTTAGGCACACCCAAAGCACTCCTACGGTATCCGAGAGTTGCACAATCTCATGGTCTAAGGAAATGATACTTGACATTCAAAAAAGCTACAGCAAACGAACTACATGATCTTTGAGCTAAGCTTAGGATTGGGTCTTGTCCATCACATCATTCTCCTAATGATGTGACCCCGTTATCAATGACATCCCCATGTCCATAGCCAGGAAATCATGACTATCTGTTGATCAACGAGCTAGTCAACTAGAGGCTCACTAGGGACACATTGTGGTCTATGTATTCACACATGTATTATGATTTCTGGATAATACAATTACAACATGAATAATAGACAATTATCATGAACAAGGAAATATAATAATCATTTTATTATTGCCTCTAGGGCATATTTCCAACAGTCTCCCACTTGCACTAGAGTCAATCATCTAGTTACATTGTGATGAATCGAACACCTATGGAATTCTGGTGTTGATCATGTTTTGCTCTAGGGAGAGGTTTAGTCAACGGATCTGCTACATTCAGGTCCGTATGTACTTTACAAATCTCTATGTCTCCATTTTGAACACTTTCACGAATGGAGTTGAAGCAACGCTTGATATGCCTGGTCTTCCTGTGAAACCTGGTCTCCTTGGCAAGGGCAATAGCTCCAGTGTTGTCACAGAAGAGAGTCATCGGGCCCAACGCATTGGGTATGACTCCTAGGTCGGTAATGAACTCCTTCACCCAGACTGCTTCGTGTGCTGCCTCCGAGGCTGCCATGTACTCCGCTTCGCATGTAGATCCCGCCCCAATGCTTTGCTTGCAACTGCACCAGCTTACTACCCCACCATTCAAAATATACACGTATCCGGTTTGTGACTTAGAGTCATCCAGATCTGTGTCGAAGCTAGCATCGACGTAACCCATTACGACGAGCTCTTCGTCACCTCCATAAACGAGAAACATTTCCTTGGTCCTTTTCAGGTACTTCAGGATATTCTTGACCGCTATCTAGTGTTCCATGCCGGGATTACTTTGGTACCTTACTACCAAACTCACGGCAAGGTTTACATCAGGTCTGGTACACAACATAGCATACATGATAGACCCTATGGCCGAGGCATAGGGGACGACACTCATCTTTTCTCTATCTTCTGCCGTGGTCGGGCATTGAGCCATGCTCAATCTCGTACCTTGCAATACAGGCAAGAACCCCTTCTTTGACTGATCCATTTTGAACTTCTTCAATATCTTGTCAAGGTACGTACTCTGCGAAAGACCAATGAGGCGTCTCGATCTATCTCTGTAGATCTTGATGCCTAATATATAAGCAACTTCTCCAAGGCCCTTCATTGAAAAACACTTGTTCAAGTAGGCCTTTATGCTTTCCAAGAATTCTATATCATTTCCCATCAACAGTATGTCATCCACATACAATATGAGAAATGCTACAAAGCTCCCACTCACTTTCTTGTAAATGCATGCTTCTCCATAAGTCTGCATAAACCCAAACGCTTTGATCATCTCATCAAAGCGAATGTTCCAACTCTGAGATGCTTGCACCAGCCCATAAATCGAGCGTTGGAGCTTGCACACCTTGTCAGCATTCTTAGGTCGACAACCTTCCGGCTGCATCATATACAATTCTTCCTTAAGGAAACCATTAAGGAATGCCGTTTTGACGTCCATTTGCCATATCTCATAATCATAGAATGCGGCAATTGCTAACATGATTCAGACGGACTTTAGCTTCGCTACAGGTGAGAAAGTCTCATTGTAGTCAACCCCTTGAACTTGTCGATAACCCTTAGTGACAAGCCAAGATTTATAGATGGTCACATTACCATCCGCGTCTGTCTTCTTCTTAAAGATCCATTTATTTTCTATGGCTCGCCGATCATCAGGCAAGTCAGTCAAAGTCCATACTTCATTTTCATACATGGATCCTATCTCAGATTTCATGGCTTCCAACCATTTGTTGGAATCCGGGCCCGCCATCGCTTCTTCATAGTTCGAAGGTTCACCGTTGTCTAACAACATGATTTCCAAGACAGGGTTGCTGTACCACTCTAGTGCGGAACGTGTCCTTGTGGACCTACGAAGTTCAGTAGCAACTTGATCTGAAGTTTCATGATCATCATCATCAACTTCCTCTCTAGTCGGTGCAGGAACCTCAGGAACATTTTCTTGAGCTGCGCCACTTACCGGTTCAAGAGGTAATACTTCATCAAGTTCTACCTTCCTCCAACTTATTTCTTTCGAGAGAAACTCTTTCTCTAGAAAGGACCCATTCTTGGCAACAAAGATCTTGCCTTCGGATCTGAGGTAGAAGGTATACCCAACAGTTTCTTTAGGGTATCCTATGAAGACACATTTTTCTGACTTGGGTTCAAGCTTTTCAGGTTGAAGTTTCTTGACATAAGCATCGCATCCCCAAACTTTTAGAAACGACAGCTTAGGTTTCTTCCCAAACCATAATTCATACGGTGTCGTCTCAACGGATTTCGGCGGAGCCCTATTTAAAGTGAATGATGCAGTCTCTAAAGCATAGCCCCAAAATGATAGCGGTAAATCGGTAAGAGACATCATAGATCACACCATATCTAATAGAGTGCGATTACGATGTTCGGGCACACCATTACGCTGAGGTGTTCCAGGTGGCGTGAGTTGTGAAACTATTCCACATTTTCTTAAGTGTGTGCCAAATTTGTGACTCAAGTATTCTCCCCCATGATCTGATCGCAAGAACTTGATTTTCCTGTCACGTTGATTCTCAACCTCACTCTGAAATTCCTTGAACTTTTCAAAGGTCTCAGACTTGTGTTTCATTAAGTAGACATACCCATATCTACTCAAGTCATCAGTGAGGGTGAGAACATAACGATAGCCACCGCGGGCCTCAACACTCATTGGACGGCACACATCAGTATGTATGATTTCCAATAAGTTGGTTGCTCGCTCCATTGTTCCCGAGAACGGAGTCTTGGTCATTTTACCCATGAGGCATGGTTCGCACGTGTCAAATGATTCGTAATCAAGAGACTCTAAAAGTCCATCTGCATGGAGCTTCTTCATGCGTTTGACACCTATGTGACCAAGGCGGTAGTGCCACAAGTATGTGGGACTATTGTTATCAACCTTACATCTTTTGGTATTCACACTATGAATATGTGTAGTATTATGCTCGAGATTCATTAAGAATAAACCAGTCACCATCGGAGCATGACCATAAAACATATCTCTCATATAAATAGAACAACCATTATTCTCGGATTTAAATGAGTAGCCATCTCGTATTAAACGAGATCCTGATACAATGTTCATGCTCAAAGCTGGCACTAAATAACAATTATTGAGGTTTAAAACTAATCCCGTAGGTAAATGTAGAGGTAGCGTGCCGACGGAGATCACATCGACCTTGGAACCATTCCCGACGCGCATCGTCACCTCGTCCTTCGCCAGTCTCCGCTTATTCCGCAGCTCCTGCTTTGAGTTACAAATGTGAGCAACCGCACCGGTATCAAATACCCAGGAGCTACTACGAGTATAGGTAAGGTACACATCAATTACATGTATATCACATATACCTTTTGTGATGCCGGCCTTCTTGTCCGCTAAGTATTTGGGGCAGTTCCGCTTCCAGTGACCACTTCCCTTGCAATAAAAGCATTCGGTCTCGGGCTTGGGTCCATTCTTTGGCTTCTTCCCGGCAGCTTTCTTACCAGGCGCGGCAACTCCCTTGCCGTCCTTCTTGAAGTTCTTCTTACCCTTGCCTTTCTTGAACTTAGTGGTTTTATTCACCATCAACACTTGATGTTCCTTTTTGACTTCTACCTCTGCTGATTTCAGCATTGCAAATACTTCAGGAATGGTCTTTTCCATCCCCTGCATATTGAAGTTCATCACAAAGCTCTTGTAGCTTGGTGGAAGCGACTGAAGGATTCTGTCAATGACCGCGTCATCCGGGAGATTAACTCCCAGCTGAGTCAAGCGGTTATGCAACCCAGACATTTTGAGTATGTGCTCACTGACAAAACTATTTTCCTCCATCTTACAGCTGAAGAACTTGTTGGAGACTTCATATCTCTCGACCCGGGCATGATCTTGGAAAACCATTTTCAGCTCTTCGAACATCTCATATGCTCCGTGTCGCTCAAAACGCTTTTGGAGCCCCGGTTCTAAGCTGTAAAGCATGCCGCACTGAACGAGGGAGTAATCATCAACACGTGTCTGCCAAGCATTCATAACGTCTTGGTTCTGTGGGATGGGTGCGTCACCTAGCGGTGCTTCTAGGACATAATCTTTCTTGGCAGCTATGAGGATGATCCTCATGTTCCGGACCCAGTCCGTATAGTTGCTGCCATCGTCTTTCAGCTTGGTTTTCTCTAGGAACGCGTTGAAGTTGAGGACAACGTTGGCCATTTGATCTACAAGACATATTGTAAAGATTTTAGACTAAGTTCATGATAATTAAGTTCATCTAATCAAATTATTCAATGAACTCCCACTAGATAGACATCCCTCCAGTCATCTAAGTATAACATGATCCGAGTTAACTAGGCCGTGTTCGATCATCACGTGAGACGGACTAGTCAACATCGGTGAACATCTTCATGTTGATCGTATCTTCTATATGACTCATGCTTGACCTTTCAGTCTTCTGTGTTCCGAGGCCATGTCTGTACATGCTAGGCTCGTCAAGTCAACCTAAGTGTATTGCTTGTGTAAATCTGTCTTACACCCGTTGTATGTGAACGTTGGAATCTATCACACCCGATCATCACGTGGTGCTTCGAAACAACGAACTATCGCAACGGCGCACAGTTAGGGGGAACACTTTCTTGAAATTATTATGAGGGATCATCTTATTTACTACCGTCGTTCTAAATAAACAAGATGCAAAAACATGATAAACATCACATGCAATCAAATAATAGTGACATGATATGGCCAATATCATATAGCTCCTTTGATCTCCATCTTGGGGCTCCATGATCATCTTGTCACCGGCATGACACCATGATCTCCATCATCATGATCTCCATCATTGTGTCTCCATGAAGTTGCTCGCCAACTATTTCTTCTACTACTATGGCTAACACGTTTAGCAATAAAGTAAAGTAATTTACATGGCGTTTCTCAATGACACACAGGTCATACAAAAAAATAAAGACAACTCCTATGGTTCCTGCCGGTTGTCATACTCATCGACATGCAAGTCGTGATTCCTATTACAAGAACATGATCAATCTCATACATCACATATATCATTCATCATTCATCACGACCTTTGGCCATATCACATCACAAAACACTTGCTGCAAAAACAAGTTAGACGTCCTCTAATTGTTGTTGCAAGTTTTTACGTGGCTGCTATAGGTTTCTAGCAAGAACGTTTCTTACCTACGCCAAAACCACAACGTGAATTGCCAATTTCTATTTACCCTTCATAAGGACCCTGTTCATCGAATCCGATCCGACTAAAGTGGGAGAGACAGACACCCGCCAGCCACCTTATGCAACTAGTGCATGTCAGTCGGTGGAACCGGTCTCACGTAAGCGTACGTGTAAGGTTGGTCCGGGCCGCTTCATCCCACAATACCGCCGAATCAAGATAAGACTAGTAACGGCAAGATAATTGGCAATATCGACGCCCACAACTATTTTGTGTTCTACTCGTGCATAGAAACTACGCATAGACCTAGCTCATGATGCCACTGTTGGGGAACTTTGCAGAAAACAAAAAAAATTCCTACGTTTCACCAAGATCAGTCTATGGAGTCAACTAGCAACGAGAGGAGAGTGCATCTACATACCCTTGTAGATCGTGAGCGGAAGCGTTAAAGAGAACGGGGATGATGGAGTCGTACTCGCCGTGATCCAAATCACCGATGACCAAGTGCCGAACGGACGGCACCTCCGCGTTCAACACACGTACGGAGTGGATGACGTCTCCTCCTTCTTGATCCAGCAAGGGGGAAGGAGACGCCAAGGCTTGAGGTGCGGCTGCCCTCCCTCCCCCCTTTATATAGGCCCCTTAGGGGGGGCGGTGGCCAAGGGGGGTGGAGTGCCCCCCAAGGCAAGTGAAGGCGCCCCCACCCTATCGTTTCCAACCCTAGGCGCAGGGGGGCCCAAAGTGGGGGCGCACCAGCCCACTATGGGCTGGTTCCCCTCCCCACTTCAGCCCATGGGGCCCTCCGGGATGGGTGGCCCCACCCGATGGACCCCCGGGACCCATCCGGTGGTCCCGGTACAATGCCGGTGACCCCAAATCTTTCCTGATGGCCGAAACTACACTTCCTATATATAATTATTCACCTTCGGACCATTCCGGAACTCCTCGTGACGTCCAGGATCTCATCCGGGACTCCGAACAACTTTCGGATTACTGCATACTCATATCTCTACAACCCTAGCATCACCGAACCTTAAGTGTGTAGACCCTACGGGTTCGGGAGACACGTAGACATGACTGAGACGGCTCTCCGGCCAATAACCAACAGCGGGATTTGGATACCCATGTTGGCTCCCACATGCTCCTCGATGATCTCATCGGATGAACCACGATGTCGAGGACTTAATCAATCCCGTATTCAATTCCCTTTGTCAATCGGTATGTTACTTGCCCGGGACTCGATCGTCGGTATCCCAATACCTTTTTCAGTCTCGTTACCGGCAAGTCACTTTACTCATACCGTAATGCATGATCCCGTGATCAACCACTTGATCACATTGAGCTCATTATGATGATGCATTACCGAGTGGGCCCAGAGATACCTCTCCGTCATACGGAGTGACAAATCCCAGTCTCGATTCTTGCCAACCCAACAGACACTTTCGGAGACACCTGTAATGTACCTTTATAGTCACCCAGTTACGTTGTGACGTTTGGCACACCCAAAGCACTCCTACGGTATCCAGGAGTTGCACAATCTCATGGTCTAAGGAAATGATACTTGACATTCAGAAAAGCTACAGCAAACGAACTACATGATCTTTGAGCTAAGCTTAGGATTGGGTCTTGTCCATCACATCATTCTCCTAATGATGTGACCCCATTATCAATGACATCCCCATGTCCATAGCTAGGAAATCATGACTATCTGTTGATCAACGAGCTAGTCAACTAGAGGCTCACTAGGGACACATTGTGGTCTATGTATTCACACATGTATTACGATTTCCGGATAATACAATTACAGCATGAATAATAGACAATTATCATGAACAAGGAAATATAATAATCATTTTATTATTGCCTCTAGGGCATATTTCCAACAGTCTCCCACTTGCACTAGAGTCAATCATCTAGTTACATTGTGATGAATCGAACACCTATGGAATTCTGGTGTTGATCATGTTTTGCTCTAGGGAGAGGTTTAGTCAACGGATCTGCTACATTCAGGTCCGTATGTACTTTACAAATCTCTATGTCTCCATTTTGAACACTTTCACGAATGGAGTTGAAGCAACGCTTGATATGCCTGGTCTTCCTGTGAAACCTGGTCTCCTTGGCAAGGGCAATAGCTCCAGTGTTGTCACAGAAGAGAGTCATCGGGCCCAACGCATTGGGTATGACTCCTAGGTCGGTAGTGAACTCCTTCACCCAGAATGCTTCGTGTGCTGCCTCCGAGGCTGCCATGTACTCCGCTTCGCATGTAGATCCCGCCACAATGCTTTGCTTGCAACTGCACCAGCTTACTACCCCACCATTAAAAATATACACGTATCCAGTTTGTGACTTAGAGTCATCCAGATCTGTGTCGAAGCTAGCATCGACGTAACCCATTACGACGAGCTCTTCGTCACCTACATAAACGAGAAACATTTCCTTGGTCCTTTTCAGGTACTTCAGGATATTCTTGACCGCTATACAGTGTTCCATGCCGGGATTACTTTGGTACCTTACTACCAAACTCACGGCAAGGTTTACATCAGGTCTGGTACACGACATAACATACATGATAGACCCTATGGCCGAGGCATAGGGGACGACACTCATCTTTTCTCTATCTTCTGCCGTGGTCGGGCATTGAGCCATGCTCAATCTCGTACCTTGCAATACAGGCAAGAACCCCTTCTTTGACTGATCCATTTTGAACTTCTTCAATATCTTGTCAAGGTACGTACTCTGCGAAAGACCAATGAGGCGTCTCGATCTATCTCTGTAGATCTTGATGCCTAATATATAAGCAACTTCTCCAAGGTCCTTCATTGAAAAACACTTGTTCAAGTAGGCCTTTATGCTTTCCAAGAATTCTATATCATTTCCCATCAACAGTATGTCATCCACATACAATATGAGAAATGCTACAGAGCTCCCACTCACTTTCTTGTAAATGCAGGCTTCTCCATAAGTCTGCATAAACCCAAACGCTTTGATCATCTCATCAAAGCGAATGTTCCAACTCTAAGATGCTTGCACCAGCCCATAAATCGAGCGTTGGAGCTTGCACACCTTGTCAGCATTCTTAGGGTCGACAAAACCTTCCGGCTGCATCATATACAATTCTTCCTTAAGGAAACCATTAAGGAATGCCGTTTTGACGTCCATTTGCCATATCTCATAATCATAGAATGCGGCAATTGCTAACATAATTCAGACGGACTTTAGCTTCGCTACAGGTGAGAAAGTCTCATTGTAGTCAACCCCTTGAACTTGTCGATAACCCTTAGCGACAAGCCGAGCTTTATAGATGGTCACATTACCATCCGCGTCTGTCTTCTTCTTAAAGATCCGTTTATTTTCTATGGCTCGCCGATCATCAGGCAAGTCAGTCAAAGTCCATACTTCATTTTCATACATGGATCCTATCTCAGATTTCATGGCTTCCAGCCATTTGTTGAAATCCGGGCCCGCCATCGCTTCTTCATAGTTCGAAGGTTCACCGTTGTCTAACAACATGATTTCCAAGACAGGGTTGCCGTACCACTCTGGTGCGGAACGTGTCCTTGTGGACCTACGAAGTTCAGTAGCAACTTGATCTGAAGTTTCATGATCATCATCATCAACTTCCTCTCTAGTCGGTGCAGGCACCTCAGGAACATTTTCTTGAGCTGCGCCACTTACCGGTTCAAGAGGTAATACTTCATCAAGTTCTACCTTCCTCCCACTTATTTCTTTCGAGAGAAACTCTTTCTCTAGAAAGGACCCATTCTTGGCAACAAAGATCTTGCCTTCGGATCTGAGGTAGAAGGTATACCCAACAGTTTCTTTAGGGTATCCTATGAAGACACATTTTTCTGACTTGGGTTCAAGCTTTTCAGGTTGAAGTTTCTGGACATAAGCATTGCATCCCCAAACTTTTAGAAACGACAGCTTAGGTTTCTTCCCAAACCATAATTCATACGGTGTCGTCTCAACGGATTTCGACGGAGCCCTATTTAAAGTGAATGATGCAGTCTCTAAAGCATAGCCCCAAAATGATAGCGGTAAATCGGTAAGAGACATCATAGATCGCACCATATCTAATAGAGTGCGATTACGACGTTCGGACACACCATTACGCTGAGGTGTTCCAGGTGGCATGAGTTGTGAAACTATTCCACATTTTCTTAAGTGTGTGCCAAATTCGTGACTCAAGTATTCTCCCCCATGATCTGATCGCAAGAACTTGATTTTCCTGTCATGTTGATTCTCAACCTCACTCTGAAATTCCTTGAACTTTTCAAAGGTCTCAGACTTGTGTTTCATTAAGTAGACATACCCATATCTACTCAAGTCATCAGTGAGGGTGAGAACATAACGATAGCCACCGCGGGCCTCAACACTCATTGGACCGCACACATCAGTATGTATGATTTCCAATAAGTTGGTTGCTCGCTCCATTGTTCCTGAGAACGGAGTCTTGGTCATTTTACCCATGAGGCATGGTTCGCACGTGTCAAATGATTCGTAATCAAGAGACTCTAAAAGTCCATCTGCATGGAGCTTCTTCATGCGTTTGACACCTATGTGACCAAGGCGGTAGTGCCACAAGTATGTGGGACTATCATTATCAACCTTACATCTTTTGGTATTCACACTATGAATATGTGTAGCATTATGCTCGAGATTCATTAAGAATAAACCAGTCACCATCGGAGCATGACCATAAAACATATCTCTCATATAAATAGAACAACCATTATTCTCGGATTTAAATGAGTAGCCATCTCGTATTAAACGAGATCCTGATACAATGTTCATGCTCAAAGCTGGCACTAAATAACAATTATTGAGGTTTAAAACTAATCCCGTAGGTAAATGTAGAGGTAGCGTGCCGACGGAGATCACATCGACCTTGGAACCATTCCCGACGTGCATCGTCACCTCGTCCTTCGCCAGTCTCCGCTTATTCCGCAGCTCCTGCTTTGAGTTACAAATGTGAGAAACCGCACCGGTATCAAATACCCAGGAGCTACTACGAGTACAGGTAAGGTACACATCAATTACATGTATATCACATATACCTTTTGTGATGCCGGCCTTCTTGTCCCCTAAGTATTTGGGGCAGTTCCGCTTCCAGTGACCACTTCCCTTGCAATAAAAGCATTCGGTCTCGGGCTTGGGTCCATTCTTTCGCTTCTTCCCGGCAGCTTGCTTACCAGGCGCGGCAACTCCCTTGTCGTCCTTCTTGAAGTTCTTCTTACCCTTGCCTTTCTTGAACTTAGTGGTTTTATTCACCATCAACACTTGATGTTCCTTTTTGACTTCTACCTCTGCTGATTTCAGCATTGCAAATACTTCAGGAATGGTCTTTTCCTTCCCCTGCATATTGAAGTTCATCACAAAGCTCTTGTAGCTTGGTGGAAGCGACTGAAGGATTCTATCAATGACCGCGTCATCCGGGAGATTAACTCCCAGCTGAGTCAAGCGGTTATGCAACCCAGACATTTTGAGTATGTGCTCACTGACAAAACTATTTTCCTCCATCTTACAGCTGAAGAACTTGTTGGAGACTTCATATCTCTCGACCCGGGCATGATCTTGGAAAACCATTTCCAGCTCTTCGAACATCTCATATGCTCCGTGTCGCTCAAAACGCTTTTGGAGCCTCGGTTCTAAGCTGTAAAGCATGCCGCACTGAACGAGGGAGTAATCATCAACACGTGTCTGCCAAGCATTCATAACGTCTTGGTTCTGTGGGACGGGTGCGTCACCTAGCGGTGCTTCTAGGACATAATCTTTCTTGGCAGCTATGAGGATGATCCTCATGTTCCGGACCCAGTCCGTATAGTTGCTGCCATCGTCTTTCAGCTTGGTTTTCTCTAGGAACGCGTTGAAGTTGAGGACAACGTTGGCCATTTGATCTACAAGACATATTGTAAAGATTTTAGACTAAGTTCATGATAATTAAGTTCATCTAATCAAATTATTCAATGAACTCCCACTAGATAGACATCCCTCCAGTCATCTAAGTATAACATGATCCGAGTTAACTAGGCCGTGTTCGATCATCACGTGAGACGGATTAGTCAACATCGGTGAACATCTTCATGTTGATCGTATCTTCTATACGACTCATGCTTGACCTTTCAGTCTTCTGTGTTCCGAGGCCATGTCTGTACATGCTAGGCTTGTCAAGTCAACCTAAGTGTATTGCTTGTGTAAATCTGTCTTACACCCGTTGTATGTGAACGTTGGAATCTATCACACCCGATCATCACGTGGTGCTTCGAAACAACGAAATGTCGCAACGGCGCACCGTTAGGGGGAACACTTTCTTGAAATTATTATGAGGGATCATCTTATTTACTACCGTTGTTCTAAGTAAACAAGATGCAAAAACATGATAAACATCACATGCAATCAAATAATAGTGACATGATATGGCCAATATCATATAGCTCCTTTGATCTCCATCTTGGGGCTCCATGATCATCTTGTCACCGGCATGACACCATGATCTCCATCATCATGATCTCCATCATTGTGTCTCCATGAAGTTGCTCGCCAACTATTACTTCTACTACTATGGCTAACACGTTTAGCAATAAAGTAAAGTAATTTACATGGCGTTTCTCAATGACACGCAGGTCATACAAAAAAATAAAGACAACTCCTATGGCTCCTGCCGGTTGTCATACTCATCGACATGCAAGTCGTGATTCCTATTACAAGAACATGATCAATCTCATACATCACATATATCATTCATCATTCATCACGACCTTTGGCCATATCACATCACAAAACACTTGCTGCAAAAACAAGTTAGACGTCCTCTAATTGTTGTTGCAAGTTTTTACGTGGCTGCTATAGGTTTCTAGCAAGAACGTTTCTTACCTACGCCAAAACCACAACGTGAATTGCCAATTTCTATTTACCCTTCATAAGGACCCTGTTCATCGAATCCGATCCGACTAAAGTGGGAGAGACAGACACCCGCCAGCCACCTTATGCAACTAGTGCATGTCAGTCGGTGGAACCGGTCTCACGTAAGCGTACATGTAAGGTTGGTCCGGGCCGCTTCATCCCACAATACCGCCGAATCAAGATAAGACTAGTAACGGCAAGATAATTGGCAATATCGACGCCCACAACTATTTTGTGTTCTACTTGTGCATAGAAGCTACGCATAGACCTAGCTCATGATGCCACTGTTGGGGAACTTTGCAGAAAACAAAAAAATTCCTACGTTTCACCAAGATCAGTCTATGGAGTCAACTAGCAACGAGAGGAGAGTGCATCTACATACCCTTGTAGATCGTGAGCGGAAACGTTCAAGAGAACGGGGATGATGGAGTCGTACTCGCCGTGATCCAAATCACCGATGACCAAGTGCCGAACGGACGGCACCTCCGCGTTCAACACACGTACGGAGCGGATGACGTCTCCTCCTTCTTGATCCAGCAAGGGGGAAGGAGACACCAAGGCTTGAGGTGCGGCTGCCCTCCCTCCCCCCTTTATATAGGCCCCCTAGGGGGGGCGCCGGCCCTGGAGATGGGATCTCCCAAGGGGGCGGCGGCCAAGGGGGGTGGAGTGCCCCCCAAGGCAAGTGAAGGCGCCCCCACCCTAGGGTTTCCAACCCTAGGCGCAGGGGGGCCCAAAGGGGGGGGCGCACCAGCCCACTATGGGTTGGTTCCCCTCCCCACTTCAGCCCATGGGGCCCTCCAGGATGGGTGGCCCCACCCGATGGACCCCCGGGACCCATCCGGTGGTTCCGGTACAATACCGGTGACCCCAAATCTTTCCCGATGGCCGAAACTACACTTCCTATATATAATTATTCACCTTCGGACCATTCCGGAACTCCTCGTGACGTCCAGGATCTCATCCGGGACTCCGAACAACTTTCGGATTACTGCATACTCATATCTCTACAACCCTAGCATCACCGAACCTTAAGTGTGTAGACCCTACGGGTTCGGGAGACACGTAGACATGACTGAGACGGCTCTCCGGCCAATAACCAACAGCGGGATCTGGATACCCATGTTGGCTCCCACATGCTCCTCGATGATCTCATCGGATGAACCACGATGTCGAGGACTTAATCAATCCCGTATTCAATTCCCTTTGTCAATCGGTATGTTACTTGCCCGGGACTCGATCGTCGGTATCCCAATACCTTGTTCAGTCTCGTTACCGGCAAGTCACTTTACTCATACCGTAATGCATGATCCCGTGATCAACCACTTGATCACATTGAGCTCATTATGATGATGCATTACCGAGTGGGCCCAGAGATACTCTCCGTCATACGGAGTGACAAATCCCAGTCTCGATTCTTGCCAACCCAACAGACACTTTCGGAGACACCTGTAATGTACCTTTATAGTCACCCAGTTACGTTGTGACGTTTGGCACACCCAAAGCACTCCTACGGTATCCAGGAGTTGCACAATCTCATGGTCTAAGGAAATGATACTTGACATTCAGAAAAGCTACAGCAAACGAACTACATGATCTTTGAGCTAAGCTTAGGATTGGGTCTTGTCCATCACATCATTCTCCTAATGATGTGACCCCGTTATCAATGACATCCCCATGTCCATAGCTAGGAAATCATGACTATCTGTTGATCAACGAGCTAGTCAACTAGAGGCTCACTAGGGACACATTGTGGTCTATGTATTCACACATGTATTACGATTTCCGGATAATACAATTACAACATGAATAATAGACAATTATCATGAACAAGGAAATATAATAATCATTTTATTATTGCCTCTAGGGCATATTTCCAACAGTCTCCCACTTGCACTAGAGTCAATCATCTAGTTACATTGTGATGAATCGAACACCTATGGAATTCTGGTGTTGATCATGTTTTGCTCTAGGGAGAGGTTTAGTCAACGGATCTGCTACATTCAGGTCCGTATGTACTTTACAAATCTCTATGTCTCCATTTTGAACACTTTCACGAATGGAGTTGAAGCAACGCTTGATATGCCTGGTCTTCCTGTGAAACCTGGTCTCCTTGGCAAGGGCAATAGCTCCAGTGTTGTCACAGAAGAGAGTCATCGGGCCCAACGCATTGGGTATGACTCCTAGGTCGGTAATGAACTCCTTCACCCAGACTGCTTCGTGTGCTGCCTCCGAGGCTGCCATGTACTCCGCTTCGCATGTAGATCCCGCCATAATGCTTTGCTTGCAACTGCACCAGCTTACTACCCCACCATTCAAAATATACACGTATCCGATTTGTGACTTAGAGTCATCCAGATCTGTGTCGAAGCTAGCATCGACGTAACCCATTACGACGAGCTCTTCGTCACCTCCATAAACGAGAAACATTTCCTTGGTCCTTTTTAGGTACTTCAGGATATTCTTGACCGCTATCCAGTGTTCCATGCCGGGATTACTTTGGTACCTTACTACCAAACTCACGGCAAGGTTTACATCAGGTCTGGTACACAGCATAGCATACATGATAGACCCTATGGCCGAGGCATAGGGGACGACACTCATCTTTTCTCTATCTTCTGCCGTGGTCGGGCATTGAGCCATGCTCAATCTCGTACCTTGCAATACAGGCAAGAACCCCTTCTTTGACTGATCCATTTTGAACTTCTTCAATATCTTGTCAAGGTACATACTCTGCGAAAGACCAATGAGGCGTCTTGATCTATCTCTGTAGATCTTGATCCCTAATATATAAGCAACTTCTCCAAGGTCCTTCATTGAAAAAAACTTGTTCAAGTAGGCCTTTATGCTTTCCAAGAATTCTATATCATTTCCCATCAACAGTATGTCATCCACATACAATATGAGAAATGCTACAGAGCTCCCACTCACTTTCTTGTAAATGCAGGCTTCTCCATAAGTCTGCATAAACCCAAACGCTTTGATCATCTCATCAAAGCGAATGTTCCAACTCTAAGATGCTTGCACCAGCCCATAAATCGAGCGTTGGAGCTTGCACACCTTGTCAGCATTCTTAGGGTCGACAAAACCTTCTGGCTGCATCATATACAATTCTTCCTTAAGGAAACCATTAAGGAATGCCGTTTTGACGTCCATTTGCCATATCTCATAATCATAGAATGCGGCAATTGCTAACATGATTCAGACGGACTTTAGCTTCGCTACAGGTGAGAAAGTCTCATTGTAGTCAACCCCTTGAACTTGTCGATAACCCTTAGCGACAAGCCGAGCTTTATAGATGGTCACATTACCATCCGCGTCTGTCTTCTTCTTAAAGATCCATTTATTTTCTATGGCTCGCCGATCATCAGGCAAGTCAGTCAAAGTCCACACTTCATTTTCATACATGGATCCTATCTCAGATTTCATGGCTTCCAGCCATTTGTTGGAATCCGGGCCCGCCATCGCTTCTTCATAGTTCGAAGGTTCACCGTTGTCTAACAACATGATTTCCAAGACAGGGTTGCCGTACCACTCTGGTGCGGAACATGTCCTTGTGGACCTACGAAGTTCAGTAGCAACTTGATCTGAAGTTTCATGATCATCATCATCAACTTCCTCTCTAGTTGGTGCAGGCACCTCAGGAACATTTTCTTGAGCTGCGCCACTTACCGGTTCAAGAGGTAATACTTCATCAAGTTCTACCTTCCTCCCACTTATTTCTTTCGAGAGAAACTCTTTCTCTAGAAAGGACCCATTCTTGGCAACAAAGATCTTGCCTTCGGATCTGAGGTAGAAGGTATACCAACAGTTTCTTTAGGGTATCCTATGAAGACGCATTTTTCTGACTTGGGTTCAAGCTTTTCAGGTTGAAGTTTCTTGACATAAGCATTGCATCCCCAAACTTTTAGAAACGACAGCTTAGGTTTCTTCCCAAACCATAATTCATACGGTGTCGTCTCAACGGATTTCGACGGAGCCCTATTTAAAGTGAATGATGCAGTCTCTAAAGCATAGCCCCAAAATGATAGCGGTAAATCGGTAAGAGACATCATAGATCACACCATATCTAATAGAGTGCGATTACGACGTTCGGACACACCATTACGCTGAGGTGTTCCAGGTGGCATGAGTTGTGAAACTATTCCACATTTTCTTAAGTGTGTGCCAAATTCGTGACTCAAGTACTCTCCCCCATGATCTGATTGCAAGAACTTGATTTTCCTGTCATGTTGATTCTCAACCTCACTCTGAAATTCCTTGAACTTTTCAAAGGTCTCAGACTTGTGTTTCATTAAGTAGACATACCCATATCTACTCAAGTCATTAGTGAGGGTGAGAACATAACGATAGCCACCGCGGGCCTCAACACTCATTGGACCGCACACATCAGTATGTATGATTTCCAATAAGTTGATTGCTCGCTCCATTGTTCCTGAGAACGGAGTCTTGGTCATTTTACCCATGAGGCATGGTTCGCACGTGTCAAATGATTCATAATCAAGAGACTCTAAAAGTCCATCTGCATGGAGCTTCTTCATGCGTTTGACACCTATGTGACCAAGGCGGTAGTGCCACAAGTATGTGGGACTATCATTATCAACCTTACATCTTTTGGTATTCACACTATGAATATGTGTAGCATTATGCTCGAGATTCATTAAGAATAAACCAGTCACCATCGGAGCATGACCATAAAACATATCTCTCATATAAATAGAACAACCATTATTCTCGGATTTAAATGAGTAGCCATCTCGTATTAAACGAGATCCTGATACAATGTTCATGCTCAAAGCTGGCACTAAATAACAATTATTGAGGTTTAAAACTAATCCCGTAGGTAAATGTAGAGGTAGCGTGCCGACGGAGATCACATCGACCTTGGAACCATTCCCGACGTGCATCGTCACCTCGTCCTTCGCCAGTCTCCGCTTATTCCGCAGCTCCTGCTTTGAGTTACAAATGTGAGCAACCGCACCGGTATCAAATACCCAGGAGCTACTACGAGTACAGGTAAGGTACACATCAATTACATGTATATCACATATACCTTTTGTGATGCCGGCCTTCTTGTCGGCTAAGTATTTGGTGCAGTTCCGCTTCCAGTGACCACTTCCCTTGCAATAAAAGCATTCGGTCTCGGGCTTGGGTCCATTCTTTGGCTTCTTCCCGGCAGCTTGCTTACCAGGCGCGGCAACTCCCTTGCCGTCCTTCTTGAAGTTCTTCTTACCCTTGCCTTTCTTGAACTTAGTGGTTTTATTCACCATCAACACTTGATGTTCCTTTTTGACTTCTACCTCTGCTGATTTCAGCATTGCAAATACTTCAGGAATGGTCTTTTCCATCCCCTGCATATTGAAGTTCATCACAAAGCTCTTGTAGCTTGGTGGAAGCGACTGAAGGATTCTATCAATGACCGCGTCATCCGGGAGATTAACTCCCAGCTGAGTCAAGCGGTTATGCAACCCAGACATTTTGAGTATGTGCTCACTGACAAAACTATTTTCCTCCATCTTACAGCTGAAGAACTTGTTGGAGACTTCATATCTCTCAACCCGGGCATGATCTTGGAAAACCATTTTCAGCTCTTTGAACATCTCATATGCTCCGTGTCGCTCAAAACGCTTTTGGAGCCCTGGTTCTAAGCTGTAAAGCATGCCGCACTGAACGAGGGAGTAATCATCAACACGTGTCTGCCAAGCATTCATAACGTCTTGGTTCTGTGGGACGGGTGCGTCACCTAGCGGTGCTTCTAGGACATAATCTTTCTTGGCAGCTATGAGGATGATCCTCATGTTCCGGACCCAGTCCGTATAGTTGCTGCCATCGTCTTTCAGCTTGGTTTTCTCTAGGAACGCGTTGAAGTTGAGGACAACGTTGGCCATTTGATCTACAAGACATATTGTAAAGATTTTAGACTAAGTTCATGATAATTAAGTTCATCTAATCAAATTATTCAATGAACTCCCACTAGATAGACATCCCTCCAGTCATCTAAGTATAACATGATCCGAGTTAACTAGGCCGTGTTCGATCATCACGTGAGACGGACTAGTCAACATCGGTGAACATCTTCATGTTGATCGTATATTCTATATGACTCATGCTTGACCTTTCAGTCTTCTGTGTTCCGAGGCCATGTCTGTACATGCTAGGCTCGTCAAGTCAACCTAAGTGTATTGTTTGTGTAAATCTGTCTTACACCCGTTGTATGTGAACGTTGGAATCTATCACACCCGATCATCACGTGGTGCTTCGAAACAACGAACTGTCGCAATGGCGCACAGTTAGGGGGAACACTTTCTTGAAATTATTATGAGGGATCATCTTATTTACTACCGTCGTTCTAAGTAAACAAGATGCAAAAACATGATAAACATCACATGCAATCAAATAATAGTGACATGATATGGCCAATATCATATAGCTCCTTTGATCTCCATCTTGGGGCTCCATGATCATCTTGTCACCGGCATGACACCATGATCTCCATCATCATGATCTCCATCATTGTGTCTCCATGAAGTTGCTCGCCAACTATTACTTCTACTACTATGGCTAACACGTTTAGCAATAAAGTAAAGTAATTTACATGGCGTTTCTCAATGATACGCAGGTCATACAAAAAAATAAAGACAACTCCTATGGCTCCTGCCGGTTGTCATACTCATCGACATGCAAGTCATGATTCCTATTACAAGAACATGATCAATCTCATACATCACATATATCATTCATCATTCATCATGACCTTTGGCCATATCACATCACAAAACACTTGCTGCAAAAACAAGTTAGACGTCCTCTAATTGTTGTTGCAAGTTTTTACGTGGCTGCTATAGGTTTCTAGCAAGAACGTTTCTTACCTACGCCAAAACCACAACGTGAATTGCCAATTTCTATTTACCCTTCATAAGGACCCTGTTCATCGAATCCGATCCGACTAAAGTGGGAGAGACAGACACCCGCCAGCCACCTTATGCAACTAGTGCATGTCAGTCGGTGGAACCGGTCTCACGTAAGCGTACGTGTAAGGTTGGTCCGGGCCGCTTCATCCCACAATACCGCCGAATCAAGATAAGACTAGTAATGGCAAGATAATTGGCAATATCGACGCCCACAACTATTTTGTGTTCTACTCGTGCATAGAAACTACGCATAGACCTAGCTCATGATGCCACTGTTGGGGAACTTTGCATAAAACAAAAAAAATTCCTACGTTTCACCAAGATCAGTCTATGGAGTCAACTAGCAACGAGAGGAGAGTGCATCTACATACCCTTGTAGATCGTGAGCGGAAGCGTTCAAGAGAACGGGGATGATGGAGTCGTACTCGCCGTGATCCAAATCACCGATGACCAAGTGCCGAACGGACGGCACCTCCGCGTTCAACACACGTACGGAGCGGATGACGTCTCCTCCTTCTTGATCCAGCAAGGGGGAAGGAGACACCAAGGCTTGAGGTGCGGCTGCCCTCCCTCCCCCCTTTATATAGGCCCCCTAGGGGGGGCGCCGGCCCTGGAGATGGGATCTCCCAAGGGGGCGGCAGCCAAGGGGGGTGGAGTGCCCCCCAAGGCAATTGAAGGCGCCCCCACCCTAGGGTTTCCAACCTTAGGCGCAGGGGGGCCCAAAGGGGGGTGCACCAGCCCACTATGGGCTGGTTCCCCTCCCCACTTCAGCCCATGGGGCCCTCCGGGATGGGTGGCCCCACCCGATGGACCCCCGGGACCCATCCGGTGGTCTCGGTACAATACCGGTGACCCCAAATCTTTCCCGATGGCCGAAACTACACTTCCTATATATAATTATTCACCTTCGGACCATTCCGGAACTCCTCGTGACGTCCAGGATCTCATCCGGGACTCCGAACAACTTTCGGATTACTGCATACTCATATCTCTACAACCCTAGCATCACCGAACCTTAAGTGTGTAGACCCTACGGGTTCGGGAGACACGTAGACATGACTGAGACGGCTCTCCGGCCAATAACCAACAGTGGGATCTGGATACCCATGTTGGCTCCCACATGCTCCTCGATGATCTCATCGGATGAACCATGATGTCGAGGACTTAATAAATCCCGTATTCAATTCCCTTTGTCAATCGGTATGTTACTTGCCCGAGACTCGATCGTCGGTATCCCAATACCTTGTTCAGTCTCGTTACCGGCAAGTCACTTTACTCATACCGTAATGCATGATCCCGTGATCAACCACTTGATCACATTGAGCTCATTATGATGATGCATTACCGAGTGGGCCCAGAGATACCTCTCCGTCATACGGAGTGACAAATCCCAGTCTCGATTCGTGCCAACCCAACAGACACTTTCGGAGACACCTGTAATGTACCTTTATAGTCACCCAGTTACGTTGTGACATTTGGCACACCCAAAGCACTCCTACGGTATCTGGGAGTTGCACAATCTCATGGTCTAAGGAAATGATACTTGACATTCAGAAAAGCTACAGCAAACGAACTACACGATCTTTGAGCTAAGCTTAGGATTGGGTCTTGTCCATCACATCATTCTCCTAATGATGTGATCCCGTTATCAATGACATCCCCATGTCCATAGCCAGGAAATCATGACTATCTGTTGATCAACGAGCTAGTCAACTAGAGGCTCACTAGGGACACATTGTGGTCTATGTATTCACACATGTATTACGATTTCTGGATAATACAATTACAACATGAATAATAGACAATTATCATGAACAAGGAAATATAATAATCATTTTATTATTGCCTCTAGGGCATATTTCCAACACTCCTTGGATAGATCGTTGCATGTGCGTAGAATTTTTTTGTTTTTCATGCAATGATTCCCAATAGTGGCATCATGGGACAGTACTATGCGTAGATGATATGCATGAGTAGAACACAAAGAGTTGTGGGTGGTGATAGTCATACTGCTTACCACCAACGTCTTATTTTGATTCAGCGGTATTGTAATATGAAGCGGCCCGGACCAACATTACATATCGATGTACATGAGACCGGTTCCACCGATAGACATGCAACTAGTTTGCATAAAGGTGTCTGACAGGTGTCTGTTTCTCCTACTTTAGTCGAATCGAATTTGACTGCGGCCCGTCCTTGAATAAGGTTAAAGCAACAAACTTGACGAAACACCGTTGTCGTTTTGATCCATAGGTAAGAACAGTTCTTGCTAGAAGCCCGTAGCAGCCACGTAAAACTTGCAACAACAAAGTAGAGGACGTCTAACTTGTTTTTGCAGGGCATGTTGTGATGTGATATGGTCAAGACATGATGTGATAAATGTTATTGTATGAGATGATCATGTTTTGTAAGATATCTGACAACCGGCAGGAGCCTTATGGTTGTATCTTTATTATATGAAATGCGAATGCCATGTAATTGCTTTACTTTATCACTATGCGTTAGCGATAGTTGTAGAAGCAATAGTTGGCGAGACGACAACAACGCTATGATGGAGATCAAGGTGTCGAGCCGATGACGATGGAGATCATGACGATGCTTTGGAGATGGAGATCAAAAGCACAAGACGATGATGGCCATATCATGTCACATATTTTGATTGCATGTGATGTTTATCTTTTATGCATCTTTATTTCCTTAGTACAACGGTAGCATTATAAGATGACCCCTTCACTAAATTTCAAGGTAAAAGTGTTCTCCCTGAGCATGCACCGTTGCTACATTTCCTCGTGTTGAGACACCACGTGATGATCAGGTGCGATATACTCTACATTCACATACAACGTGTGCAAGATATTTTTGCACATGCAGAATACTTGGGTTAAACTTGACGAGCCTAGCATGTACAGACATGGCCTCGGAACACTGGAGATCGAAAGGTTGAATGTGAATCTTATAGTAGATATGATCAACATAGAGATGTTCACCATTGATGACTACCCCATCTCACGTGAGGATCAGACATGGGTTAGTTGATTTGGATTATGTATCACTTAGATGACTTGAGAGATGTCTATTTAAGTAGGAGTTCTTTAGTAATATGATTAATTGAACTTAATTTATCATGAACATAGTCTTGATAGTTTTGCATATCTATGTTGTAGATCAATAGCTCGCGATATATCTCCTATATATTTCTGATATGTTCCTAGATAAAACTAAGTTGAAAGATGATAGTAGCAATGATACAGACTGGGTTCGTAATATGAGGATTATCCTCATTGCTGCATAGAACAATTATGTCCTTGATGCACCGCTAGGTGACAAACTGATACGTCCATTTTGCATCATGTTTTCTTACTGTTATTTATGATGTTTTTATCCATAATAAAGCTTTTTGGAGAAATTCTAATGTGTTTTCTCTCATAATATGCAAGGTATACACCAAGAGGGAGAATTCCGGGAGCTGGAAATCTGGACCTGAAAAAGCTATGTCAGGCTACCTATTCTGCACAACTCCAAATGAGCTGAATCGTCACGAGGATTTTTATGGAATATATGAGGAATATTGGAGCCAATAAGTACCAGAGGGGGCCCACTAGGTGGGCACAACCCACCTGGGCCCACCAAGGATCCCAGGCGTGCCTTGGTGGGTTGTGCTCTCCTCGGCCCACCTCTGGTGCCCATCTTCTGGTATATAAGTCATTTTGACCTAGAAAAAAATTTAAGAAAAAGGACTTTCGGGACGAAGCGCCGCCGCCTCGAGGCGGAACTTGGGAAGGAGCACTTTTGCCCTCTGGCGGAGCGATTCCGCCGAGGGTACTTCCCTCCCAGAGGGGGAAATCATCATCATCATCACCAACAACTCTCCCATCTTGGGGAGGGAAATCTCCATCAACATTTTCAACAACACCATCTCCTCTCAAACCCTAGTTCATCTCTTGTGTTCAATCTTGTTACCGGAACTATAGATTGGTACTTGTGGGTGACTAGTAGTGTTGATTACATCTTGTAGTTGATTACTATATGGTTTATTTGGTGGAAGATTATATGTTCTGATCCAATATGCTATTTAATACCCCTCTGATCATGAGCATGTTTATCATTTGTGAGTAGTTACTTTTGTTCTGGAGGTCACGGGAGAAATCATGTTGCAAGTAATCATGTGAACTTGATATGTTTTTGATATTTTGATAGTATGTATGTTGTGATTCCCTTAGTGGTGTCATGTGAACGTTGACTACATGACACTTCACCATATCTGGGCCTAAGGGAATACATTGTGGAGTAGCAATTAGATGATGGGTTAAGAGAGTGACAGAAGCTTAAACCCCAGTTTATGCCCTATTCCGTAAGGGGCCGACTGGATCCAAAATTTTAATGCTATGGTTAGAATTTATTCTTAATACTTTTCTCGTAGTTGCAGATGCTTGCGGGAGGGTTAATCATAAGTATGAGGTTTGTTCAAGTAAGAACAACACCTAAGCACTGGTCCACCCACATATCAAATTATCAAAGTAGCGAACACAAATCGAACCAACATGATGAAAGTGACTAGATGAAATTCCGTGTACCCTCGAGAACGGTTTGCTTATCATAAGAGAACGTTTTGGCTTGTCCTTTGCCTCAAAAGGATTGGGCTACCTTTCTGCACTTCTGTTACTACTATCATTACTTACTCATTACAAATTATCTTGCTATCAAACTACTATGCTACTTACAGTTTCAACACCTGCAGACATCACCTTGCTGAAAACCACTTGTCATTTCCTTCTGCTCCTTGTTGGGTTCAACACTCTTACTTATAGAAAAGAGCTACAATTGATGCCCTATACTTGTGGGTCATCAAGGCTATTTTCTGGTGCCGTTGCTGGGGAGTGAAGCGCCTTTGGTAAGTGGAATTTGGTATGGAAACATTTATATAGTGTGCTGAAATTTATTGCCACTTGTTATTATGGAAAACAATCCTTTGAGGGGTTTGTTCGGTGTATCTTCACCTCGTCCAGAACCAGCTACCCCTCAACCTACAGAATCTACTAAAAATATCAAATATGAAATTCCTTCAGGTATGATAGAATAACTGCTAGCTAATCCTTATGTAGAAGATGGAACCGAACATCCTGATATGCACTTGATATATGTAGAACAAATTTGTGGATTGTTCAAGCTTGCAGGTTTACCCGGAGATAAAGTTATGAAGAAGGTTTTCCCTTTATCTTTGAAGGGAAAAGCATTGGCATGGTATAGGCTCTGCGATGATATTGGATCTTGGAATTGGAACCATTTGAAATTGGAGTTCCACCAAAAAAATTATCCTATGCATCTAGTTCATCATGATTTGAATTATATATATAATTTTTGGCCCCGTGAAGGAAAAAGTATCGCTCTAGCTTGGGGGAGGCTTAAGTCAATGTTATATTCATGCCCCAATCATGAGCTCTCAAGAGAAATTATTATACAAAAATTTTATGCTCGGCTTTCTCGTAATGATCAAACCATGCTTGATACTTCTTGTGTTGGTTCTTTTATGAAGAAGACTATTGAATTCCCATGGGATCTTTTGGAAATAATTAAACACAACTCTGAAGATTGGGAACTCGACAAAGGTAAAGAGTCAGGTATTAAACTTAAGTATGATTATATCTTTTATGGATACCGATGCTTTTCAAAAGTTTAGCACTAAATATGGACTTGACTCTGAGATAGTAGCCTCATTTTGTGAATCATTTGCTACTCATGTTGAACTCCCTAAAGAGAAGTGGTTTAAATATCACCCACCTATTAAATAAGAAACTAAATAACTGGTACCAGTTAAAGAAGAAACTATACTTTATAATGTTGATCTAGTTGTTCCTTCTGCTTATATTGAGAAACCACCTTTCTCTATTAGGATAAAGGAACATGCTAAAGTTTCAATTGTGGTTAACAAAAGCTATATTAGAACACCTAAACCTGATGAACAAATTAAAGTAGAACCTAGTATTGCTATGGTTAAAGATCTCTTGGAAGAATATATGGATGGGCATGTTATTTACTTATGTGAAGAAGCTGCTAGAATTGCCAAACCTGATAAAAAGGACAAACATAGACCTGTTGTTGGCATGCCTATCATCTCGGTTAAAATAGGAGATCACTGTTATCATGGTTTATGTGACATAGGTGCTAGTGTGAGTGTTATTCCTTACAAATTATATCAAGAAATAATGAATGACATAGCACCCGCAAAAATAGAAGACATAGATGTTACTATTAAACTTGCTAATAGAGACACTATATCACCGATTGGGATAGTTAGAGATGTTGAAGTCTTGTGTGGGAAAATAAAATACCCTACTGATTTTCTTGTTCTTGGTTCCCCACAAGATGATTTTTGTCCCATTATCTTTGGTAGACCTTTCTTGAACACCGTTAATGCTAAGATAGATTGTAATAAACAAACTGTCGGCATTAGTTTTGGTGATGAGTCTCATCAGTTTAATTTTTCCAAGTTTAGTAGAAAGCTTCATGAAAAAGAATTTCCTAGTAAGGATGAATTAATTGGTCTTGCTTCTATTGCTGTTCCACCTACTGATCCTTTAGAACAATATTTGCTAGACCATGAAAATGATTTACATATGCATGAAAGAAATGAAATAGATAAAATTTTCTTTGAACAACGTCCTTTGCTTAAACACAATTTGCCTGTTGAAACTCTAGGAGGTCCTCCTCCACCTAAAGGTGATCCCGTGTTTGAATTAAAAAAATTGCCAGACACTTTGAAATATGCTTATCTTGATGAAAAGAAAATGCATCCTGTTATTATTAGTGCTAACCTTTCAGAACATGAAGAAGAAAGATTATTGAAAGTTCTGAGGAAGCACCGAGCTGCTATTGGATATACTCTTGATGATTTAGAGGGCATTAGTCCCACTCTATGTCAGCACAAAATTAATATGGAACCTGATGCTAAACCCGTTGTTGATCACCAACGTCGGTTAAATCTGAAGATGAAAGAAGTGGTAAGAACGGAAATGTTAAAACTTCTGGAAGCAGGTATAATCTATCCTATAGCTGATATTAGACGGGTAAATCTTGTTCATTGTGTTCCTAAGAAAGGAGGTATAACTATTGTTCCTAATTATAAGAATGAACTTATTCCACAAAGAATTGTTACATGCTATAGAATGGTAATACATTTTAGAAAATTAAACAAAGCAACTAGAAAAGATCATTACCCTCTACCTTTTATTGATCAAATGCTTGAAAGATTATCTAAGCACACACACTTTTGCTTCCTTGATGGATATTCTGGCTTTTCACAAATACCTGTTTCTCAACCTGATCAAGAAAAGACCACTTTTACTTGTCCTTTTGGAACCTATGCTTATAGACGTATGCCTTTTGGTTCATGTAATGCACCTGCTACCTTTCAAAGATGTATGACTGATATATTCTCTAACTTTCCTGAAAAGATTGTTGAGGTTTTCATGGATGACTTTTCTGTTTATGGGAAGTCTTTTGATGATTGTTTAAGCAATCTTGATCGAGTTTTGCAGAGATGTGAAGAAAAAAATCTTGTCTTGAATTGGGAGAAGTGCCACTTTATGGTTAATGAAGGCATTGTTTTGGGTCATAAAATTTCTGAAAGAGGTATTGAAGTGGACAAAGGTAAGGTTGATGCATTTGAGAAAATGCCATGTCCTAAAGATATAAAAGGTATTCGTAGTTTCTTAGGTCATCGTAGTTTCTATAGGAGATTTATCAAAGACTTTTCTAAAATTTCTAGGCCTCTCACTAGTCTCTTGCAAAAGGATATTCCCTTTGGTTTTTATGATGATTGTTTAGAAGCCTTTGAAACACTCAAGAAAGCCTTAATTTCCGCACCTATTGTTCAACCACCTGATTGGAACTTGCCTTTTGAAATTATGTGTGATGCTAGTGATTATGCTCTTGGTGATATTCTAGGATAAAGAGTTGAAAAGAAACTGAATGTTATTCATTATGCTAGTACAACTCTAGACAGTGCTCAAAGAAATTATGCTACTACTGAAAAAGAATTCTTAGCAGTGGTGTTTGCTTGTGATAAGTTTAGACCTTATATTGTTGATTCCAAAGTAACTGTTCACATAGACCATGCTGCTATTAAATATCTTATGGAAAAGAAAGATGCTAAACCTAGACTTATTCGATGGGTTCTATTGTTACAAGAATTTGACTTACATATCGTTGATAGAAAAGGAGTTGAGAACCCAATAACTGATAATTTATCTAGGCTTGAAAATGTGCTTAATGACCCAATACCTATTGATGATAGTTTTCTTGATGAGCAGTTAGCTGCAATAAATGTTGCTCATAATACTCCTTGGTATGCTGACTATGCTAATTACACTGTTGCTAAATATGTACCACCTAGGTTTACTTACCAATAAAAGAAAAAAAATCTTCTATGATTTAAGACATTACTTTTGGGATGACCCACATCTTTATAAAGGAGTAGATGTTATTATTAGACGTTGTGTACCTGAGCATGAACATGGACAAATCCTACGGAAGTGTCACTCCGAAGCTTATGGAGGGCATCATGCTGGAGATAGAACTGCTCATAAGGTATTGCAGTCTGGATTTTATTGGCCTACTCTCTTCAAGGATGCCCGTAAGTTCATCTTATCTTGTGATGAATGTCAAAGGATAGGTAATATAGGTAAGCGTCAAGAAATGCCTATGAATTATTCACTTGCTGTTGAACCATTTGATGTTTGGGGATTTGATTACATGGGACCTTTTCCTTCCTCTAATGGGCATACACATATTTTGGTTGTTGTTGATTATGTTACTAAATGTTTAGAAGCTATTCCAACCAATAGTGCTGATCACAACACCTCTATTAAAATGCTTAAGGAAGTTATTTTCCCAAGGTTTGGAGTCCCTAGATATTTAATGATTGATGGTGGTTCACACTTTATTCGTGGTACTTTCCGTAAAATGCTTGCCAAGTATGATGTTAACCATAGAATTGCATCACCCTATCATCCTCAGTCTAGTGGTCAAGTTGAACTTAGCAATAGAGAAATAAAATTATTTTTTCAAAAGACTATTAATTGGTCCAGGAAGAATTGGTCTAAGAAATTAGATGATGCACTTTGGGCTTATAGAACATCATATAAAAATCTTATGGGTATGTCTCCTTATAAAATGGTTTATGCAAAAGCTTGTCATTTGCCTCTTGAGCTAGAACATAAAGCATATACGACAATCAAAGAACTCAATTATGATTTCAAACTTACTGGTGAAAATAGGTTATTTGATATTAGCTCATTAGATGAATGGAGAACCCAAGCTTATGAAAATGCAAAATTATTCAAAGAAAAAGTTAAAAGATGGCATGACAAAAGAATCCAAAAGCGTGAGTTTAAAGTCAGAGAATATGTTCTTTTGTACAACTCTCGTCTCAGATTCTTTGCAGGAAAACTCCTCTCAAAATGGAAAGGCCCCTATGTTATCGAGAAGGTTTACCGGTCTGGAGCCATCAAAATAAATAATTCCAAAGGTACTAACCCGAAGGTTGTCAATGGGCAACGAATAAAGCATTATATCTTAGGTACGCCTATTAATGTTGAAAGTAATGTTATCCAAACTTTGACACCGGAAGAACAGATAAAAAAGTCCTTCCGGAACACTCCAGAATCGTGAAAATAAGGAGGTACGTGATACAGTAAGTAAACATACTCCAAAAAATACGCAAAAATATTTTTATCAGTTTTGGAATTATTTTTTTGGAAATAAGGAACTTCCAAGAAGCGTCCCCTGGTGGGCACAAGACACCCAGGTGGGTTGTGCCCACCCGGGACACCTTCCGGACTCCGTTTTTCTACCATATACTTGTCCTCCAAGATAAAAAAAAATATACTTCCCGAACTTGTTGATCACCGTATCACAGAGAAATCCTCTGTTCTCTTTTCTTGCTGTTTTCTGTCAGATCCCATCTACCATGGCCTCTTCAAGTCCCTCCAAGGACAAGTTTTTCAAGAACGTCATCAAACCATCCAGATGCATGAGGGGGTGTTGTACATCCGTGATGAGCAAGGTCCCAAGGGCACGGGAACCATCACTACAAAAAAAATACACTGCCGTGATGATACGTGTTTGTCACAGTAGGTCGCTTTTTTTGTCATGCATGTACATCCATGACAAATTTATGACAGAATCAAGATAGTCATACATGTGCTGTCGTAGAAGTGTTCCATGACATTACCAAAATTATCATCACAGAAGTGTCCACTTCCATGACGATAAATCACGCGTCACAGAAGTGCTTTCGTCAAGGGTGACCGACACGTGGCATCCACCGTAACGGAACGCCGTTAAGCTATCGGGTCGGGTCTTGGATCCGATAACCCGTTAACAGCCCCGACCAATGGGGATTTTCCACGTGTAAAATCATCATTGGCTAGAGGAAACACGTGTCGGCTCATCATCGGGACAGATGTCATCCACTCACTGGACAGATGGCGCCTATGATACGTCGACACGTGGCACGGCCCAACAAGTTTAAATGGGCCAGCCCAACTAGAGGCCCATAAGATTTTGCGGACCATAATGGGCCGGCCTAGCTAAAGGCCCACGAGATTTTGCAGACCATAATGGGCTAGCCTAGCTAAAGGCCCACAAGATTTTGTGGGACATAATGGGCCGGCCTAGGTAAAGGCCCACAAGATTTTTTTGTGCCATAATGGGCCGGCCCATGTAAAGGCCCACAAGATTCTTGCGGGTCATAATGGGCCGGCCCAGCTAAAGGCCCATGAGATTTCGCCGACATTAATGGGCCGGCCCAGCTGTAGGCCCACAAGATTTTGAGGACCCTAGTAGGCCAGCCCATTAACTGGCTGCCATGTTTTGGGCCAAATGCCGGCCCATATTTGATCCGGTCCATTAATGGCCTGCCACGCTCCGGGCCTAATAGTGGCCCATATGAGATCCGGCCCGTTAAAAGCCTACCACGTTCTGGGCCAAATTACGGCCCAGATCAGGTCCGGCCCTTTAAGAGGCTTTGGGCTTAATTATGGCCCATATCAGATTCGGCCCGTCAACTGGACACTATGCTTTTGGGCCCACTTGCTAAAGGCCCACTTAGTAATTCGGCCTGATATTAGTTTTGGCCTGTTAAGGGCCAATTTAACATTTCGGCCCTATATTAATTTCGGTCTGTTAAAAGCCTGTCATATAGTTGGGCCTAACTACGGCCCGGTTTGCATCCGGCCTGCTCGCAGCCGATATTTGATTGGGCCAAACAAGGACCCAAACAATTTGGCCAGTTAAAAGCCCGTGATTTGATTCGCACAATCATGGGCCGGGGTTCATTCCGGGCTGTTGCGTAACTAGTAGGAATTAAGAACAAACCTACTCTATACAATAAAGAAATTACGGCACAGTAACTAAGAATAAACCTACACTATGCAATAAAGGATTTAAGGACATCCTCTGGGCATCAAAGTTCGCCACTAGTGATCATAAAGCGTAACGAAGAAGCAGATTACAAAAACTGGGCACCATTGCAGTGTAACAAAATAATACTGAACCGAGACCACTTCCAAGACAGTTCAAGAAAGGTTAGCCTTGCGGGGGAACTACTGCGCAAGCTGCCGAGCAAGGCTGTGAGACTGGCCTAGCATGTCGGTCATAGCTTCCAGGTGTAGCTGTTTAGCGATGAGGTTCTCATTGGTGTTCCGCGCAATCTTTCTTAGAGATAGGACTTCAAGTCGAAGTGCCTTTCTGCTAGACTTGGGACTAAAGAAGTCGAACTGATTCAGACAACGAATTCTGTGAGCTTGTCTGACTGTTAGTCTCAAGTAACTTGAACACTGCATCAAGCACTACTAGGAAAAGGCCTACTAGTGGCGCACCAGTTTTGCCTACTAATGGCGCACTACTGGTGCGCCACTAGTACCACGCCACTAGTATTATATACTAATGGCGCACCTATGGTGCGCCATTAGTATAGACCAACATGCGCCATTAGTATGCCTCCCAGGGGGCCATATTTACCCATGTGCTTTGGCATACTAATGGCGCACTGTGGGGTGATGCGCCATTAGTATCCTTTGGCATACTAATGGCGCACTGTGTAGTGATGCGCCATTAGTATCCTTTGGCATACTAATGGCGCACTTTCAGATGATGCGCCATTAGTATGAATATTAGGTTTTATTTTTTTACTTTTCTGATTTTTGCACAGGTTACAAAATATATTATTGGACAGAATATAGACAGCACCACACAGGAACAGCAGATTCATCGAATACAATAGAAGATTAGTCTCCGAATACAATTCATCATATTAGTCTCCGAATTCAAAAGACCGAACAAAGATAGAACATTACAAGTCTCAAGACCGCGAGTAGCGAGTTTGTCTTCACATTACAAGTCGATATCGATCATCTAAACTACCATCACATAGAAGAGAGTTGCGGTCATCACGATGAGCATCATCGTGATGAAACTGGTCTTCATCCGGTTCCTCCAACGCTCCCTCCTCTCTCCCGCTAGATAGAGGGCATATCTAGATTCCGCCTCCGCCCTAGTGGTGTCCCTTTGTAACTGTTACCGCTGAAATGTTGAACCTGTCTCCGACACTCCTCCCAGTCGTCGTAGACTCCGGGAACCTTACCCTTGTACACGACATACGGCGACATCTCTATGCACAAGCAAACAACAAACAATACATGAGCAATATATAAGTATGCAACAAAAGGATCGAAAGAGAAAAGCAAGACATTAATAGCATGATTCATGGTCCTACTAATAAATAGCATCGATTACATCTAAGTTGAACGACTGTCCAAACCAAAGAGACATACAATTCATTAAAGTTTAATTACAACATGAGCCAATCAATGTTTCAGAACTACACATAGCATCACTACTTTCGACTCGACTCATGGGACCGGAGCGTGGATGAAGCCACCGTCTGTCGTGATGGTCATGAAATCGCGGGTGTTGTTAGCCTGCATTTGTAGCGTTGTGTCTATCTCGCTGTTGGATGGTTGATATCTGAGGTAGAACTGCCCCGAGGTATGAAGGACATATTAATGGATGATTTCCGCAAACTCTGACTGGATGTGAAAGAATTCTTGTCTGATGTCCGCGTCCTGGATTGCCGACAAGCTCACGGCCCAATCTTTGAGATTATCTGGTAGCAGAAGGTGATGATGGTCCCGTACGATCGCCCGCATGTGATGGAGGGCGTAGGAGGCATCCTTCTGACCGCCAGGCGACTGCTTGACGCAACAGAACTTAGTATTGTGGGCGAACATGTGCCTGCCGTACCTACGAACTAGCCTGGTGAAGGTGCCTCCAGATTTGGCGTAGCCAGGAGAACATCATCAAGAACTTTCTTGATATTTGTGTAGTCTATCTTGGAGTCACGGTTCGGGTCGAAATATGTGGCCATGGAATATTTCGGGCTTAAGAGGATGAGTGTGCAATGTGTGTCACTGCACAGAATACGGAATGTTAGAAAAAACGATCGAAATCTAAGAAATCATATGTTACGGGGCGGTTAAGGGATGACTTACTCGGGAAAGTAAGACACGAGGAAGTATCCTTATCTGGGTTTGCCAGAATGACGCCTTCGAGGTGTGAACTCGCGACTTGGCGGTCCCCAGTGCTGCCCAAGAGCTTGGCACGCATGTAGAAGGGGTCGACTATCACGATGTCCGGGGTCTTGTCTCTAATGATCCGCATCTCCATACTCAGCGAAAACAGCCGAACAAAGGTGTAGTGCAGCGGATGAAGGTTAAACATAGCAAAGATGTCATCAAACTGTAGGACGATCGTACCCTCGATGGCGCCATCCACAAAGCCCTTGCCCTCTGGCACCTTGGCCATGAAAACCAGGTATGCCACATCATTCTCTCTGAGACACCGCTTCTCCAAAGAAAGAACACTGTCATGCAGACTCTGCATAGCACCGGTTGCAGCATTGAGCATATTTGTCGGTAGCATCGCCCTACCCGCCACATGCACCCTCCTCAAGATATCCTTAGGTGAAGGTGGCCCGTCCTGAGCATGGATCGTACTCGGTGCTGGCTGGCTTGCACCGGCGCCCTTTTTAGCCTTTCGTTTCCATCCCTTCTTCTTGATCCGCTGTAATGGGACCAAGTTCTGCTCACAGACCACCTTCTTGAGCATGTTGGGGCTGATAATATTTCACACCTCAGCTATCTAAGGCTCGGTGAAGGCAGCAGCTGGAGGCGTCTCCTAAGAACTGAACGCCAGACGACGCCTGTTGCAATTGGGTTTCTCCGCCGTACCAGCTAGATCGCGGTCGTCTTGGTTGGGTTCTTGAGAAGGAGGCCCACATAACTCGTAACCATACCCATGTTCGGCAAAGTACTTATCGACGTTGGTAAATGTACCGTCGTCGTTGTCGTCGTCGTCCAGATCCCGTGCCATATGCATGTCCGGATCCTTTGCCATATGGATGTCCGGTAGCGTTGCGGCGTTCTTGCCATGGCTTGGCGCCGACACGACTGACGGTCTTGTCTATGGGGTGGTGTCCCCCACCCCCAAACGAATCTGGCTCTTCGGCCAAAGCAGGGGCCAGCTTACGCAGGCGCTGAGGGTCATCTCATCTTCTTCGTCGGCCCCAGCGGGTCGAATCGGAGGTAACAGCTCGTCGCAGCCTGGCAGCACCCGAACCACTTCAACCCTATACACTGTGGGTGGAATTGGATTACCGTGGAACACAGGGTTGCCTGGTTGAACGATTCTGCCCTTGGCGACATCGACCAACTCGCCGCCCACGAAGTGCAGGAGAGTGCAAGGAACATCGACGGCGCCCTGCGAAAACATGTAGGGCGTCAGGGATGCCCAGTCAAAGGCAAGGAGATGAAGTCATCGACCGAGAGGCTTAGTTACCGTGATGCCGTCGAGCTCGGCTAATGTCGAGGCACCATCAATGGTGGGCGTGCAACTGACGGAGGGGCCGCTTGCTGGCAAGGTGCCGGCCGGCGTACACCCGGGTGCATTAAGCTCCAATGCCTGTGCCGGCACCGGAGACACGAATACCACCTCCGCCGGAGACACCAATGGCGCCGCCGGATACACCAATGGCGCCGCCTGTGCGTTGTGCGAGTTGCTGGCCGTGAAGCTGGGAACCGGGGGAGGCCCCTGTTGGCCGCCCGCAATCCACGTCATCAGCCCATGAATCAACATAGGCACCATGGCGTTGAGCGTCATTCCCAGTTGTTGTTGCACTTGCTCTTGGACAATCTCCAGAATCCGCGCCACTTGTGCCTTGAGTGCTTCAACCTCGCGCGACTAGCTTTTCGAGCTGGTCTTTTTCTCCTTTCGCCCACCAGCGGTATAGTATGACGACCATTTTGTGGACAAGCCTTTGCCGGCCACACGACCAGCTGACGTCGGCTTACTGAGCTTATCCTTGTTTTTCATTACGTTCAACGCCCTATTTAAAGGGGTGTTGAAAGGGGAGCTCTGAGACGACCCCGCGCTACTGCTTTCATTGTCCCGCGGAAGGAACGTGAACCATTTAGAAATATTGGGGATTAATTAGAATGCAACCATATGGAGCTAATTACGCGGGGGTGTATTCCTTAACAGAACAAGCTCAAGCCCCCTGGTCTTTGGATCCGTGGTAAGCTCCTTTGTTACCGGGTCCTCCTTGTATCGGGCCCTGAGAAAGTTCCTGGCCTGCTTGTCACGGCATTTCTCGAAGCGGGGCGGTAGGCCTTGCTCGGCATGCTCCGCGTCCTCCTTGTCCCATATAGGCTCCGCCACTCTGTAACCGCCGGGACCGAGTTGGTGGACCGCTAAGTTCAACTTCCGCATTTCTTCCCCCCACTAACTTGATTCGGAGGTTGCGCTGCTCTCGCACTTGATCTTGAACTCCTTGTAGTCATCTTCGCTCATCAAAGGATATTTCGCCTTGATCTTCTCATAACTAGCACCTTTTTCAATCATTGCCTTCACCATGCTTCTCCAAGTAGACAGGGCCGTGCTCATCCTCGTGAGGGTGGCATTGTTCACTTTATTCCCTGAGAGGCGTGTATTTGCAAAGTCAACGGGGAACTTGTATCGTTCGTGCAGCTTCGTGAAGAGGAGGCTGCGCAAATTCCCTCGGTCCTTATGCCTTAGGTTCTCGGTGTTGATCGAGATGGTGCTCCGGAGAATGCACCCGAGCTGAACCGAGTACCCCTTGACTACTTCTTTGGGCGCCGTCGCATGCCCGTCGGAGTTCACTTCAGTAAATTCCTCCTTGACGGTGCCGAGCACGCTCGGGCACCGGTCCTTCCGTTGCCTCTTCGGTTGGCTGCCATCTGTGTGTGCGCCGCCATCATCAGTGGTGGCATCCGCGGCGCCATCATCAGTGGTGTCATCCCCGACGCCACTAGGGGTTGTGTAGTCAGGATCGGTGTCCTCCGCGGCATCCTCATAGCGGTGAGGTTCTTCCTCCAACTCCTGGGACAGCTCCCAGAATTGCTTGCCGCCTGAACCGCCGGCCTCATCGTTGTGGGGCATGTTTCGCTCTAAATAGGAAAAAAGTTTGGTCAAAAAGTTGGTTATTCTCAAGGAACAAGATCATGGTCTCATCATTTAGGGTTTGTCGACACCGAGGCATCCTAAAAGCTAAGTTTTTATCATTTAGGGTTTGTCGACGCCGAGGCACCCTAAAAGCCTAAGTGTACATCATTTAGGTTCTCATGGCGACACCGAGGCACCCTAAAAGCCAAGGTTTCATCATTTAGGGTTTGTCGACGCCGAGGCACCCTAAAATGCTAAGTTAAGTTTTCATCATTTAGGGTTTATCGATGCCGAGACACCCTAGGTTGGGCCTAATCACTTGGCACTAATCACTTGGCTCTATTGCCACCTATGTTGGGTTTATCATCTAGGGTTTATCGATGCTAAGGAGAATTCTAAGTTGGGCCTAATCACTTGCTTTATTGCCACCTATGGTTTAATGCAACAAGAATGGCGGGGCAGTTGATCCTACTTAACTAAGTACTAAGATACCCCGGCCCATGCATTAGTTGCAAGTACCCCATATGTCCTATTTTTAGCAAAGTCATGCTAAAATTCACGGAAAATTTCAGCATGACCTTTGCTGAAAATAGGACATATGGAGTACCCGAATTTGCTGAAACGGAAGTTAATCGACATTCCGGCAAACTCAAGGGCCTCTCGGGGTACCTGCAAAATCATCACGACACAATGGTCGGAGACAAAACCCAGCAAAGTGATTATCTTAGCTCCGATCCAAGCTCATCTGTTCCGTGTGGTACAAACCCCCTACTAGCTGCAAGAAATATTATGAATTCGGTAACAAGTTGCTAACACTGGCCCTTCTGAACAGATCTAGGGAATTCAAGAGTGAGGCATCAGTTACTATATGCTTAGACAGTTTAGTTACTCTGCTCATATTTCCATGGACACTCCAGAAAATAACATGCTTAAAGGACGAATAAACAGAGGATCATCAAAAGACAAAATGACTGTCTTAAGAAACAACTTTTTGCTAAACAAAACAACATTTTACAGTATATTAATGTAATAGTAGTACTATGAACAGATCACGGGCACTGGAATATACAAAAGCAGTGCATCACACAAGCAGACAATATTTTTCACGAAAACAACGAGCAAATGTGGGGAAATCATAAAAGTGCATGATGTTATGAAGAAAATGAGTCACTCACATCTCATCAGCTAGAGGCCTTTCTAAGTTCCCATAACCCCAGCAACTGTAGGCTATCAAGAATGAGAGATTTTTGACATTTTCTTTCTCAGCAGAACAGAACACATCGACACCATTACCCAAACAGCAAACACTAATTCTATTAGGAAGCACTGGACAGTAATCGACTAAGCCTTCTTGGGGGACAGCAGGGGGTAGTTGTCACACCCTAGTTAGCCATGCATTAGAGTGTTGCATCATGTTTACTCTTTCATCAGAAACCTGAAATGGGGATGACAGAACCCCCAGTCCCCTCTGAAACCAACTAGGGTTTACTAAAAACTTTTTCAATGAACTGAAATGCCCTTCTAAAATGCCCATCATTTTTGTCTTGGTTCAGAACCTCTGCCAAAAGTGGTGCACATTTTCCTAGGCCATCTTAGGGTTTTTGAATTAAATCATAAATATTTGAATTTGGGCATTTAGAATTATATAAAATATTTAAATGCTCAAATATCTCCAAACTAAAATGTTTCATGTTGGAAATAATCCAACTATGGACCAGGAGTAGTTTGGTGATTTTAGGAGTAGCCTAAGTATTTTATTTAATTCAACAAAGTTGCAGAAGTATTAAAAAAACAGAAAACAGAAGAAATGGAAAAAACTTACCTGGCGCCTGCTCCCGGCCCACCTGCCGGCCCAGCCCAGCGCCACTCCAGCGAGCTGCTTGCCGGCCAGGCAGGCAGGCAGGTGCCCGACGGCGACCGCAGCGCGCGCCACGCACCTGCTCGCCGCCTCGCCGCTCCCCTCGCCCGGTGACGTCGTGGACAGGCCTCTCTCGCTCCCCTGAACCCCCCAGACACCCCCTCTCCTCTCCAGCTCCTCCCCCTCGCGCTCCCCCGCCATGACCGACGCCACC